>NC_069387.1:124283075-124586106 GCF_027475565.1 Acinonyx jubatus
TAAAATAATGCCTGATTCAATCGAAAGTGAAAAGATGAGTTGAATCCAATTAAAGCACTGTGGAGGGGTGGGGATGGGTTGAGGATTCAAATAAAGGCAAAGAATTAGATAATAGTGTAACTCAAACCCAGAAGGCGGGTTTAGCAACACCAACCATTTCCATTGGAAAGTTTTGGGCTGAAAGCCCCCAGTTGGAATAAGTGACTAATTTTTTAAAAGGCGAGTGCATCTATTTTTGGTGCTGGAAAAATAACCCTGGAATTCAGATCCTGCCTTGGGCCAAAAATCTCTGGCAAGAAATCAATGCAACTTGCTTGGGATGGGAACATCAAGTCATTTTAAGATGCTGTAACTCTTCTCTTAGTCTAGTGTGTGTATGTATTTTAGTCTTGGGAAGATTTAAAATTAAATATAGAAAAGTCAAGAGACCAAATCCACACTATTAACACTTTTGTATTAAATTTAGGAACATCAATCTGTGTATATTTGTATTCACAGTATTTTTAATGTTTAAAATAATTGGGTATATGATCATATCTCAGAGATTAGCCTTCTGATTCCAACTTGAAATGTGTAATGGAGTCATTGACTTTACATTTGTAATTTATTGCCAAAAGGTGTAAGAGGATTTTATGGTTTGCAAGCAATATAGTATTGGAATATTTAAGAGATTTGCTATATTTACAAATTTAGTTTAGTCTCTAAGTACTTGAGAGTGTTTTGCTTGTAGGTGATTAATGTACTTAAGAAGAAAATTGAATATGTTAAATTTATTAGTGCAGTTTAAAAGATTTAAGGGAAATTTAATTAAACTAAGCTTGTAAACATAACTGGTTGAAAGGAGTTTAGTTTGTTCAACTTGAGTATATTAAAGCCCCTTTACTAAAATACACTAGACTTATTCATGGAATAATAAAATTTGTATGTTGAACTTAAAGATTTAAGGGAAACTGTATTTAAAACTTTATTGCTTAAAATCATCTTTTCTGTACATATATATCACCAACCCTCCACCTCACCTCCTCCACGGACACCAAGCTAAGAGAACAGTCTTTTAATTTTTTCCCTAAAAGCTTTTACTCTTTGTAAGATTGAGGAAAAGGAAAAAGAGGGTAAAAGTTCCTGGCTGTGATGAAATCCCAGGAGTTCAGAAGAAAAATAAGAGAGTAGAGAGGGAAAGAGAGCTTCAGAGACCATGAGGCCAATTTAGCTGGATCAGCTTTTCCTACAGGGCCATTTCTGCATAAGAAGCACACATTTTTTGGAGCTTTCTATGCTGAAGGTTCTTATAAATAATGTGACAGCATTGTTTTCTACAATTTTCAGTTCAAATGCAATTTATTTAGCTACAATATGAATGAAATAGGCTTGGGGGAACTAGTCTGGAAACTAATGATGAAATTGTGTTGTTGGTTTTTTAAAAAAAGATTTTATTTTTAAGTCATGTACACCCAATGTAGGGCTTGAACTTAGAACCCCGAGATCAAGAGTTGCATGCTCCACTGCTCCACTAACTGAGCCAGCCAGGCGCCCCCACAAAGTTGTTTTGATTGAACTGAAATTCAATAACATTTTAGATCTTTTAAAATATGAGACATTTATAAGTTTGAAGTCAAATGTTGACTTTCACAAATGAGACAAAAATGCAAGAATATCCGGGGAAGGGGGTACTGTAAACTAGCAGCAAATGACTTTCTCTGAAGATAATGATGCATACTTTTGTATATGGCTCACTTTACAGTCTATGACATGAACAGGTGAGTGTATGCTAATGTCACTGCTCTCATTATAACTTTTATAGGACTATATCTAGTTTTAAGGGTTATTCAAGAGTGTGGCAAGGTGATACTGTGAAGTTTTAGCTAGAATGTTCTCTCTCCTCAACCCCTCCAAAAATCCTTTGAATTTCTTCCTATTTACCACGTGGTTTAGCCCCTCAAAGAGACTGGACAACTTCAGTTGCCCCAAAGGGAAGGGGAGGCTCAGCAGGACCAATGGAACACAGCCTTCAAGTTCTTGGTTTTTAGGTACAAACGAAACAAGCAGATAAAAACCAAACAAATCAAAAATCTACGCAGAGTTATAAGATGTGTATAACTTCTGCTAAGCCACTTGTGATATCTGCCCCCTCCTCCAGGTGTGCAAAGATCCTGCAGACAGGAGGGGCTGGAAGGGATCTCTGAGAGTAGCTAAAAACAAGGGGCCAACTATGACTGAATGTCTAGATTTATTTGGGAGTTCAGGGAAAGGGAACCAGTGCCCTTTTGCCTGCCTGAACCTTGGGAGGCAGAAACCTCTTGCAACTGTATTAACACAGTAGCCACAGTACCTGCAGAGCTCCAGCCCTGGAAGTGTGCCTAATCCACATTGAGATGTGTGTCAGCATAAAACACATCAGATTTTACTTAGTATAAAAAGGAATGTAAAATATCCTGCTGATAACTTTTATATTGACAGAATGTCAAAATGACAATATTTTAGATAAATTAGATCAAATAAAATATATTGTTAGAATTAATTTCACCTTCAGGCAATCAAGGTCAACATCAGTGGTCATAAGTCGTATTGATAGTATATGCTTGATATGACATGATGAAAATGGCACTTTACCTCTGTGGTCTTCCTCACAAATACCCATAACCTCAATATAATCATGGGAAAAAAAGAAAAAACAGACAAATTTTAGTAGAAGGATATCCTATAATATACCTGACAAAAATCTTCAAAACTCTCAAGGTCATCAGAAACAAGAAAAATCTGAAAAACTGTCACAGTCAAGAGGAGCACAAGGAAACATGACAAATAAATATCTTGGATTGGATTCTGGAACAGAAAAGGGATATTAGGTGAAAACTAAGGAAACTTGAATAAGTTTGGATTTTAGCTGATAATAGTATATCAGTATTGGTTCATTATTTGTAACAAATATACGCTACTAATAGAACATGTTCATAATAGGGGAAATTGGAGGCATACTGGGAACTCTGTGCTATCTGCTCATTTGCCACCCCCCTATAAATCCAAAGCTGTTCTAAAAATGGCGTCTTAAAAAAAAATCAGGGAACAGATAACATATAGAAACAGGATTGTGTTGAGATTGGGCCAGGCCATGTGAAAAGGCTTCTGGCATAGCCAGTAAAGCCCTATTTATTACTCTGGGTCATAGTTACATGGGTGCTTACCTTATGGTAACTCAATAAGCCATACATTTGTTGTGTGAGGTTTTCTGTATCTATGGTCCTATTTTTCTTGCATTATAAAAGATAAAAACAAATCAACCAAAAATTAATTTCACATGTTCCCATCTACTTTTCTTTAAAAACTTTCATTTATTTATTTATTTTTAAAATTTATTTATTTATTTTGAGAGAGAACGTGTGCATGAGTGGGGAGTGGGGGAGGGGCAGAAAGAGAGGGAGAGAGAAAGTATCAAGCAGGCTCCACACTGTCAGCACAGAGCCGGAAGTGGGGCTCAAACTCACAAACTGTGAGATCATGACCTTAGCCGAAGACAGGAGTCAGACACTTGACTGACTGAGCCACCCAGGTGCCATTCCCCCCTCCTTTTTTTTAAGCTAAAATTTTAAATTACGTATGTGACTTGCATTATTTCTTATTGGAGTGCTCTGCCTTAGAAGCTTCCAGTATCAGAATATTGTCGCCTTTTGCTTTTGCATGAAACTTTCATGCAAGATGCTTGTCAGGCTCTAAAAGGGCAGAGGCTCTAAAAGGGAATTTACTACTTCACTGAAATTGTCATGACCGGTTGCATGACTTTTCGCGCCTGCTTACTAATGAATGTTTGTACATGTTTGCTTTCATCGTATGATACTATCCAGTAGGGAGATTGTGCCTGGAGACAAATCAGTCCCTGTAACCATGGGACACTCCTGATTCTTATCAAAAGAACTAACTCAGGTCAGTCTGCAAAGAACAGGCGAAATTTCCAAAGTCCCCACAAAAGGCTTAGAAATGAAAGAGTGGGCTTATAGAAGAATTCTTATTCCAGAGAGGGGTTGCTGTAGAAAGCAGCGTGGGTGATGCAGCCTGGGGCAAGTCTCCCTCTGAGGAGGCCAGAAGAAGAATGCCCACACCCAAAGTTCAGCTGAGATTTGCCCTTTGAACCAAAGTCAGTGTTAAGACTGGGGACAGTTGCAAATCAGACATTTCCCAGCCCTGTTTCTAAGCCACCTGGAAATTAGATCAGTCCCGGAGAAAAAGGGAATTGAAGAAAAAAAGAGGGGGGAAATTCAAAATCAACTGAGTTTAAACCTAAGGTATCTCAAAACATCCCTCACCAACTGAGAAAAACGAAACTTCCAGACTTTTTTCTGCCCTCAGGCAGACTGGGAGCTCAGCTAGCAACAAAGTTTGGCTATTGAGAAATATGCTTGATATCTGTTTGTTTTTTAAACATCTGAGTTTTGTGGCTTAACAATTTATAGTTAATACATAGGCTGATGAGCCATAGTTTTCTAGCCTATCTAAAAGATACAAAACATTTGTCGTTTCTGTTGGTAGACAACAGATTTTGGCCAAATACACATACACATTTTGGCCAAATACCCAAGACTATTATAATCAGGACAAAAAGTGAATATCACCAGCACAGAATTAATTTCTGGCTTATGAAAATATGATAGAGTATTGGAAAAATGGCCTTCATTAAACTCCTCTTATATTCATGGCCCCTTGTTCGATGGTGAGGATACAATTTTTTGAGGCAATTCCACACAAATAAAAGCTCTGTGCACTATCTGAAGAAGACATGTTCTATTTTCTGAAGCAGACGTAAATTATTGTCATCACTTCCATTTTTTATTCCTAATATTTCTGCATGTACTTGCTGCCCCACACCATCACTTGAGAAAAAAAAAATGTTCTTAAATCCTGGGTCCAGAAATGTGGCAATAGGCCGATTTAATTGGCTTCCAAGGTAACACAATTCCCTGCATTTCCATCTACAGCTCCGCTTTTGTGGTTTGCACACCAATTTTAGCATCTTCGCTGGCAGAGAATGATAGGAGAATGTTGGCAGATAAGAAATACTTGCTCTCTTAAGGAATATTGCTTTGGTTACTTCTTCAGCAGGTTCTAGCATATGAACCACTTGCTCTGCAGGCAGCATTCTGTGGTTAGGATGCCCTGCTATATTGGTATTTTAATCTGCGAAGTGCTGCATTAAAGGCTTTCTTTTGTTCAAGCAGCCTTTTAAGAATGTAATAGCTGCTATTTCATCTTGTTTGAACATCTTGGATAAGTACATGACAAGGCAATTCCAAAATCCCTTGTCTGCCTTGTGGTTTGTCTTTGCTTGAAGGAAAATGATGAAAGTAGCCTGTTATCTTTCTGTTTACAGTCAGTAATTCTGCTTCATTAGGCTGCATGCTAATTACTTTCAGAAAATGCAACTGAAGATTCATAGCCTAAATGGAATTAAATAACTAAAAGCCAAATACACTTCTGGAGATTATTTTATTTAATGTTATGAATACTAGAACACCACACCGTTCTAGGAAGATTAGAATTATAGTCTAATCTCTAGTATTCCGCTTTGTGTATTTAAGTTTTTATAAAGCTTCGTTGATTCAAAAAGATATGTTCTTCCTAAAGTTTTCTAGTTAATGCTGTCTCTGTTTATGTATTAGAAATGTATTAGTGATGTTTTTCAGAACATGAAGAGCTTTCATAATCCTCATTAATTATTCTAACACTTTACTCTTGCAAACTAAAAATAAACGTTTAGACTTCAACTGAGTAATAGGAATTCAAAGTCCAGAGCACATAAATATTTTTTTGTTCTATTACATCTAAAACACTTGCCTATATTTGAAAATACATATTCAGATATTAATAATGACTCCAAATGACTTATCTTATTTTGTTATTGACATTGTTACACTGATTAGATTTAATGGTGACCTCAAAGTCACTTCTGTATTGATCAAAAGTAAGTTCAGGGAGGCCAGAAATGGTATTAAAGTTGCCATGCTGCTACTCAGAATGCCAGAAGGCTTTTGACCTTCAAAAAGCCAATGCCAAAAATGGATTTTGGCCAAATATTATAGTTGAAACCAAGCTGGGATACAATCCTCCTTCATAGGACACGGTAGAGGTATTTAGGCAGGAAGCAAAAGAGAAGGCACCCACAGTAGAGAGAAATGATTTGTTGCTCAACTTTACCGGGGATATAGAGTTACGCCAGGAATAGGATTTGGTGATCTGGGCTCAAAGACATTCCTGTCAGTTAAGGGGAAGCTTAGATTAGGCCTATCCTTTATGAAAAGCCTGCTAAATATCGCACATACTAAGTATTTCCCATGTGCAGCCCGGATGTCTGCCAGATTGATGGGCCCTGATAGTTAGTTATACCACAACCTGCCCTATCAGTGCCTCCAGTTATTTCCAGAAGTCCACCAAAGGTGGGACTCACATCTTCCTCCTGTTGGTTGATATCACATGTCTGTGGACGCTGTCTATGCAGTTTTTTGGAAAAGACTTACTTCCCAGCCTGGGAATCCCTAGGCCTCTGCCAATGATAATGCCTCTGGGTACACTCACGTACCAACCCCTGGGTGCTTGAGCAGTGTTTGGCAAGGATTTGGGTAGCGTGGTGGGGTGGTCTCTTCCAAAGTAGCTTTGCTTATGCCAGAGCCCCTCAAATCCCTCTTGAATAGACTCACCTGTCTCTAAACTCCCCTTTCCCTGGGAGCTGAAAACTAGACCCTGTTCAAATACCTTTCCCCTTTCTGGATTTTTCCTCTCCCAGTACTCAGCTGTTCCCCTCATAAAAACACTCCTCCATCTCCAGTTTAAAAAATAACAAACAAAAAAACACATGTCCAAATGTAGACAGAGATAAATCAGTAGTAGTGTGTGTAGAGGGTAGAGGGACAGGAATATGATAATGTGTCTAGCCATTTCCAAGTTGAGATGTTATTCCAGTTTTCTGTTGCTGCATAAAACATGACCACAAGTTCCGTGGCTTAGCACAACATCCATCTCACCCACCTCACAATTCTGTAGGTCAGAAGTACAGGCCAGCTCCCTGGGGTTCTCTCCTTTTCTGCTTAGGATTTTGCAGATTTTCTCCTCTACTACCAGCTGGAGAAAACTCTCCGCTCTTAAAGGGCTCATGTGATTGAATGAAACCCACTCAGATAATCTCCTTTTTGGGAAGTGACATCTCACATAACCACAGATTCCATCCATACCCAAAAGGGAGGGGATCATGCAAGAGCGAGGGCCACTGGGGTCATTCTTACAATTGTGCCTACCTACCACACGTACATCAGAATTATCACTTTGATTAGAATCAAATTTCCAGATTCTCAGGCATCTCTCTTCTTCTCTGAGATTCTGGCTGAGTAGAGCTGAGCAAAACTCAGGAAGCTGTATGTATCATGGGCTTCTAATGTGATTCTGAGGCAGAGTCTTTTGGGAAGAGGATTGGGCTATTAATAAAGAGCCCAAAGAGAGGTCTGCTGTAGGTATACTCATCTTTTCTCCTCATGATAACTTTTTCAGATAAATATTATTTTCTCTCCATTTTGGAGGTGAGGAAACTGAGATAGAGAGTCTGAGTAACTTTCCCAAGGTTTTACAGTAGTGGAAGAACCAGGCTTAGAATTCCTGAAGTGTGGTTTGCAAAACCGCGTGGCTCATCACTCTCTTAGAAAATGGATTGATACTAAAATGTAGAGTGTTCTGGAAGCCAGGCAGGTGGAAATACGTTTAGAATAACTTGGACTAGGGTGTTGGGCAGGAATCCTAAATTAAGGGAACTAGTAGATGCACTCCATACTCATTAAATTTAACTTCTCCTGGACAAAGTTTGACTTTGCCTACTTCATATATCTTTAATTGCTTACCCATGTTCAAATCAATGGAACGTATTTATTGAATGTCTTATTCATTCATTAATTCATTTAAAAAACAAACTGATTTGCAGGAGAAAAATATTTGAACACTAGGTTGATCCACACTGGTAAAATTTGCAGGAGAAATTTCATATGGAGATATAGCTGTATAATTTTATTGCACAATGCGTATGGCCGTGATGCAATAAGAATACACTATCACACGCTCATTACACTGTCAGTTCCAAGGGACAACAATCATTTACAACCTTTTCATAAAAGTAAAATTCTATTAGTCCAAGCATTGTTTGATACAACATTACACATTTGTATTTCCACTCTATAACAGAAGAGTATCTTGATAAGTATTTGTAAATAAAATGTATTACGTGTTTATTTTTTTCTGAACTTATATATTATTTTACTCTTTCTCAAGCAATTATCGTCTGCCTGTGTGTGTTAGGACTTGTGTTGGGAGCTAGCAATATAAGAAAGCATAAATCCTTTAGGAATATATAACCCGGTTAAGGAAGATGGATATGTAGACAGAAAGCACTACATATTTTTCTTGTGTTTTCAGACTTTAGTATTGTCTGTTGTGTAATCATCATACTCTTTTTAGATCACACATCAAAACTTTTGCTTTAAATGTTGTGCTACTTCGCAAAAGGAGTCTGAAGATGGAAGAAACATTTATTGAGTATATTCTTTGAAAATTTAGCTCACATACTATTTAAAAATAAATATCCCATGTTTCCTAACTTTTCTGGCACCCTGTGAAAAGTGGAGGTGCTATGGTTGAGCAGTGATTCCTATCAGAGAAGGCACTTTCTGACATCTGAGCTATTACTTCAAGAATCTGTAGGAAACCAGGTGTTTTAGTAAAAGTGCAGGAAGAACAAACAGTCCAGGCAGAGGCAACAGCAAGTACAAAAAACAGGGGCATGGAATATACAGGAAATGAGAAAGATCATTTCACTGAGGCTAGAAGACAGAGAGCATGAGAAAAAGAGGGAGGATGTTGCCTAAAGCCATTTTAGAAAGCATTCTGTTGGTGTGCCTGGGTGGCTCAGTCGGTTAAGCGTCCACTCGTGAGATCAAGCTTAGCCTCGGGCTCTGTGCTGACAGCACGAAGCCTGCTTGAGATTTTCTCTCTCCCTCTCTCTGTGCCCCTACCCCATCTCTCTTTCTCTCTCTCTCTCCCTCTCTCTCAAAATAAATAAACTTAAAAAAAGAAAGAAAGCATTCTGTCTACCAAAGTATGGACTATGGACACTTCCTGGAATTTAAGGGAATTAAATAAGTCTTTTAAGCAGTGAATTGAGCTGATTCATAATTTAAGAAAAGAGACATTTCTGGCAGCAGGGAGGATGGACTGGACCAAGCAAGAAGACCACTCTTGGCAAGAAACAATGAGGTATGTGGCAATGAAGATAGAGAAAAGGAAGCAAATTTGAGAAGTAATGGGAATGTGGGACTTTGATCTCCTTCGAAATGCAGCCCTTGAGAGCTAGGGTGGGATCATGGGAATTAGGAAGTGGTGGTTAGACATAGAGCTTACAGTGTCAAGTTAATGGATGAGGGCTTTGTAATACAACCCAGTATCTTTATCATAATGAGATCAGTGTAAGCCAAGATCTGAGGGTAAGAGGGACACTGGTGGGAGGTGGGATGAATATCATACACAAACCGGACGCCAGCCACTTGAGATGATTTACTGTTGCCTTCTTGATGAGTCTGATTAATTTTAACTGGGACAAATATCGATTTCTTTTTTCCCCTGCTCCATTCTACCCTTGGTACCAGAAGCTTCTCCCAGATAGCCCCATGGCTTACTTACTCACTCCCTTCATGTCCCTGCTGAATGGGGAAGAAAAATTACTGGTGTTAAACTAGAAGACTGAAAAAACAAATCCAAGTTACTCTTTTGTATAGTGTTTTTGGGAAACAAAGACAAGGGAATTAAGTCTCTCTGGTTTAAAATGTTATTTTTAGGGGCACCTGGGTGGCGCAGTCGGTTAAGCGTCCGACTTCAGCCACGTCACGATCTCGCGGTCCGTGAGTTCGAGCCCCGCGTCAGGCTCTGGGCTGATGGCTCAGAGCCTGGAGCCTGCTTCCGATTCTGTGTCTCCCTCTCTCTCTGCCCCTCCCCCGTTCATGCTCTGTCTCTCTCTGTCCCAAAAATAAACGTTGAAAAAAAAAATTTAAAAAAAATAAAATGAAATGTTATTTTTATTATTTCTGCTATTGCGCATTCATCATTCACAGTATTTCGTGCATTTTTAAAAGACTATTTTTTTTACTGTTTTTTATTGGATAACGAATATATAAAAAGTAATAACTATAAAAGATGTGTAAACTTAAAAAATAACAGTACCTTGAACACCCATATATTCAATATCTAGTTTGTTATTTTTAGTTTTAGTTTTTAATGTTTATTGATTTTTGAGAGAGAGAGAAAGCATGAGCAGGGGAAGGGCAGAGAGAGAGGGAGACCTAGAATCTGAAGCAGGCTCCAGGTTCTGAGCTGTCAGCACAGAGCCCGATACGGGGCTCAAACTCACAAACTGCAGCATCATGACCTGAGCCGAAGTCAGATGCTTAACCAACTGAGCCACCCAGGTGCCCCTATTATTTTTATTTTTTGTTTTTTGGTATTGTGGGGTGATAGAGTTGGGAATGAATATTGTTCAACATCTAGTTTTAAAATGGACAATTACCAGTGTCTTTTCCTTATTTTTTTCATGATTTTGTCATGTATCAATCTTCAACCAATATATCATTTAGTTTTCTTTGTTGCTGAAGTTTTTGTAAGTTGAATCGTACTGAATCTAGTCTACTGTGACTTGTTTTTGTTACTCATCTTATGTTTTTGAAATGCAGCCAACGTCACTCATTTTTACTGCTGCATGGTATTCAATTTAAAGAACAAGCCATTATCTATCCATTCTCTTACCACTGGATTTATGTATATTTTATTTTTTCATTATTATAAACATTGCCTTGGTAAATACTTTGTTTTCTGATATTTATGTACAAGAGTTTCTTTAGAAAGCATGCCTGGAAGTAGAATTGCTGGATCATAGGGTATGTGTACCCTTGAAATTATTAATTAATGTCAAATTGTTTTCCAAACAGGTAGTATCTACTTCTACTTCTACTAGAAGAGTATACGAGTATCTCTTGCTCCTCATATCCAATCAAATTTGATATTGTGAGGATTTAAATCTTTTCCAATTGGGTGGATGTAAAATATCTCATTTTATTTTATTAGATTTTAAGTAGGCTCCATGCTTAATGTGGGGCTCAAGCTCATGACCCTGAGATCAGGAGTCCCATGCTCTACCAACTGAGCCAGACAGGTACCCCTAAAATATCTCATTTTAGTTTTGGTTTGCAGTTCCCTAAATAATAATAAAGGTGAGAATCATTTCACGTTTATTTCCCATTGGTTTTGTGGGGTTTTTTTTTCCCCCTCTGAAGCTCCCATTCAAGTTTTTTGCCCATTTAAAATTGTGTTGTCTTTTTCTTTTTGAAAGTTTGGAATCCTTCATAAATTTTGGGTGATAGTCCTCTGTTGGTTGTATGCGTTGCTAATATATTTTTTCCCAGTATGTGGTCTGTCTTTTCATTTTTCACACGGTCCTCTGTTGAACAGAAATTCTGCATTTTAATGTGGTTGAGTTTAACCAATCTTTTTGTTTAGGGTTTATGCCTGTTTGTGTCTTGCTTCAGAAATCTTCTCTTCCAAGGTTTTAAATATATTCTCTTGTTTGTTTTCTATAAGTTTTATGGTTTTACTTTCCACATTTAAGCCTTTAACTCATCTGGATTTATATATATATATAAATAAGGTATGGGTCAATTACATTTTATTTAATGTGCTTAACCCATTGTATAGGCCCTCTGTTTCTCACTAGCCTAGAATTCCAGTTGTGTTCAATAATCTCCAAAGATGGCCATGATCAGTTCCTTCCTTCCTTATAACTATGCCACTGTATCAAGCGCTAGGGCCTATTTCTTTTCCCCTTGAATCTGGTCTGGCCTAGCTACTAGCTTTAACAAATAGAGAGAGGTCATCTAGAAGAAAACAGAATCCCAGGCAGCAGTCAGCACCAAGGCCCCAGCTGTGGAAGAGCAGTCTTTTTGGACTTTCCAGCTGGTTCCGGCAACTACCTGAATGCAATTGGAATGACTGAGTCAAGTTGAGAACAGCACTAGGATTGGCCAGTCAATTCACAGGATTGTAAGAAATTATAAAATGGTTGCTGTAATTTTAAGACATGAAGTTTTGGGGTAGTTTGTGACAGAGAATTCATAATTGCTCTGTAACAAATCTGGTTACCATACACGTTGGTCTATTTCAGGGCTTTTTATTCTGTTTCACTGGTTAGTTTATCTTAATTACTCTCTGATGGGGCAAGTATTTCTACCTTGCTCTTCTTTTTTCCATTTTCATATAATGTTGGAACTCGCTTACTTGATTACATCCCTGTCCCCACACACACATACCCCCACATCTGTTATATATGTTTCTCCACTTGTGGAAAACAAAAGATAAATTGAGGCATATTACAATTTTTAAGGTTTATTGGAGCAAAATTCCATTGAAGTTGGGCAATGCCAAACTGGAAACGGATAGAAGTTTTCAACAACAGGAGCTAGGGAGAAGACTTACAGAGAAGAGGCAGAAGCAAAGCAAGGACATTATTTCACTGTCTATAGTTAAGGGGTTGCCTTATCTGGGAGAGCCTAGTGGCTGTTTGTGATTGGTTGTCCTGGGTTTCTGTTTCTTAACCTTGAGGCATTATGGGCTTAGGTTTGGTTTGCTTAGTCATGAAAGCTAACTCAGTCTAACAGCCTCCTTGCTTAATTAACTTAATAGTCTTCTTTAATGTCTTTCAATGTTAGAATTATAATTTTCTCCACAGAGGTCTTACATGTCTTTTATTGGATTTATTTGTAAGTAACTTTTTACTATCATTGTAAATCCTCTTTGTTTCCGACATATACAATTGCAATTTACTATTGTATACTGATTTCATGACCAAAAACGTTTCTCTTATTAATTTTTAAACTCTATCTTTGGATTCTTCAGAGTTTTGTATGTAGACAATCCTATTATCAGCAAACAAAGACAGTTTCGTTTCTTCTTTTTCAACCTCACCTATTTTATTTCTTGTTTGTTTGTTTGTTTGTTTCAAGAGAGACAGAGAGAGCACAAGTGGGGCAGGGGCAGAGGGAGAGAGGGAGACAGAGAATCCCAAGCAGGCTCTGTGCTAATAGCACAGAGCCTGACCTGGGGCTTAAAGTCATGAACCATGAGAGCATGACCTGAGCCAACACCAAGAGTCAGACGCTTAATTGACTGAGCCATACAGGTGCCCCTATTTCTTGTTCTTATCTTACTTCACAGGTTAGAACCTCTAGTACAATGATAAATAGAAGTCTTGTTCTTGATCTTGAATATTTTTATTTTTAGATCCACTATTTTTTTAAAGATTTTATTTTTAAGTAATATTTACACCCAATGTGGGGTTCAAACTTACAACCCTGAGATCAAGAGTCACTTGCTTTACCAACTGAGCCAGCCAGGTGCCCCTTTATATATCACTACTCAGCATGATTTTTTTGCTATAGCTTTTTTCCCTTGATAAACTTTATAAGGTTAAAAAAGTTTTCTTCTATTCCTTTAATTTTGTTGCATAGAACTTTTTTCACAAATCGTAATTTTTCATTACATTAAATTATTTTCCTGCATCTGTTGAGATGGTCATATGGTTTCTTCACTCTAATTTGTTGTCTTGGTATAGTAAAATATTTTCAAAAGGTAAACCAGTTTGAATTCCTGGACTGAAGCCAACTTTGTAATAATCAATTATGTTTTTCATCCATAGTTAGAGTCAGTTTGCTAAATTTTGTTTAGGATTTTTGCATTTGTAATCATTATTGAAATTGATCTATAATTTTCAATATTTAAAAAAATTTTAATGTTTATTTATTTTTGAGAGAAAGAGAGAGAGGGAGAGAGAGAGAGACAGAGCATGAGCAGAGGAGGGGTGGAGAGAGAGGGAGACATATATTCTGAAGCAGGCTCCAGGCCCTGAGCTGTCAGCACGGAGCCTGACGTGGGGCTTGAACTCACAAACCATGAGATCATGACCTGAGCTGAAGTCAGATGCTTAACTGACTGAGCCATCCAGGTGCCCCAATTTATCACTCTTTTATTGCTCTTGTCTGTCTTTGGCGTATGTTATGCTTTGTTGATATTATACATTGACTTAGAAAATGTTTCCTCTTTTTCTATATCCTAAAAGAATGTAAAATTGGATTTACTTGTTCTTTAAATATTTGATGAAACCTCCCCCTATGAAACACTATGAAAGCATAGTGTTTTAATTGGAAATATTTTTGATTAGTCATTTAACATTTTAAAAGCTTGTTTGTTGAGGTTTTTTAAAAATTTCATGTAAAGTCAGTTTTGGTAAGTTACATTTTTCTAGCTATTTGTCTTTTTTAAAAAATTTTAAAAATTTTATATTTTGAAAGAGAGAGAGAGAGAGACAGTGTGCAAGCAGGGGAGGGGCAGAGAGATGGAGACACAGAATCCGAAGCAGGCTCCAGGCTCTGAGCAGTCAGCACAGAGCCCGACGAGGGACTCAAGCTCATGAGCAGTGAGATCATGACCTGAGCTAAAGCTGGATGATTAACCGACTGAATCACCAGGGCACCTCTAGCTATTTGTCTTTTTAAAGTTGTTCTTAATACCCTCTTATCTCTTCAACAATTATATCCCTTTTATGACCCTAATAGTATTTATCTGTGTTCTCTCTTTTTTCTTAATTCCCCCCCCCCAGATTTGTCAGTTTTATTAGTCTTTAAAAAAAAAAAAACCTCTTAATTTTGTTGAGCCTCTCTGCTCAACAGAGTGTGTGCTTGTTCTTTATGAATTTCTGCATATATATATATTTAACTTCTAATGTAGATGTTTAGCTAATTACTTTTTAGGCTTTATTCTTTTACAGTATATGCATTTGGGGTACTATCCATGTCCCTGTAAACACTCCCTTAGCCATATCTCATTCGTTTTGACAGGTAGTGTGATTGCTCAGTTCTAAATATTTTCTAGTTTTCATTATGATTGTGCTATTTAAAAGTATATTTTCAACTTCCAAGTGTGTTATTTTTTTGGTTTATTTTTAAAATTGATTTCTAGGGTGCTTGGGTGGCTTAGCTGGTTAAGCATCTGACTTGAGAGCAGGTTATGATCTCATGGTTGTGAGTTCGAGTCCTGCATGGGGTGAGCTTAAGCCCTGCTTCAGGTGAGCTTGAGCCCTGCTTCGGATGAGCCCCACTTCTCTCTCTCTCTCTCTCAGCCCCTCGTGTTCCCTCTCTCTCTTTGCCTTCGCTCGCTTGCACCCTCTCTCTCTCTTTCTCAAAAAAACAAATTTGATTTCTAAATTAATTGCGTTGTAGTCAGAGATTGTGGATACTAATTTTTTTGAAATTTGTCGAGACTATTGTATAATTAGTCCACAAGTCATTTTTCATAAACTATTCTGCAAGGCCTGTAGAAAATGAATATTTTCCTGTTCTTGGGTTCAACATACTATGTATATGTAGATATTACATCAAGCCTGCTCATGGTCATTCAATCATCTTTATCTTCATTGACTTTTCTGTTGGTTTGAGTATCAACTTCTTTATATGTTTATTTTATGTTTAATTTCTTGTCTTGCTGCAGGCAGTTGTGCCTGTTCTATGTACTGCACCTCCTTTCAAGCCTCTGTTTAAATCCCACTGGGTGACCCTGAAAATTGATGATCTAGTCTACTATTTAAAAACAATTTTTTTGACTTTTATTTATTGTTGAGAGACAGAGAGAGACAGAGCATGAGCATGGGAGGGGCAGAGAGAGAGGGAGACACAGAATCTGAAGCAGGCTATGGGTTCTGAGCTGTCAGCACAGAGCCTGAGGCAGGGTGTTGTAAATGATGAATCACTAAATTCTACGCCTGAAAGAAACAACCCCAAAATCTCAATGGATTCAACCACAAATGTTTACTTTTTATTCATCTTATGTGTTATTCACTGGTCTGCTCTTCTCCATGTCTTCTTTCAAGGACGTAGGTTGGGGGAGAAATCCATACCTAAGATGGGCTGCTTTGTGTCAGAAGGAAAAGAACAATGTATAACTACTGGAAAGCTCTTAAAACTTCGGCTTGGATGATGCATACAACACTTCCATGCACATTACATTAGGCAAAACAAGCCATGTGGCCAAGCCTGATGTCAGGGAGGGGTGGGGTAGTATAATTATATCACAGGGATGGAGGAGAGAATGGCCATGAACAACAATACAATCTACAACACCTGCCTTTTTGTTCTTTGAGTAGTCACTACATAGAATTTCTAAATGAGTTCTTTTGGTAACTAATTCAGAGCTGACCCTGCCTGGCCTCAATTACAGGGTACATCCAGTTCAAAGTAGCTGAGCTGGATGGTTTGTTTATGCCTTGGTTATGTATGTTCTTGTATGTTTTGCATGTAGTATTGTCTCCCCTCAACCATGAGACTAAAGATGAATAAGAATATGAAAACAATGAAAAATGCACATAAACAAATACATCCAGTTGTGCTTCCCACTTAAAGGATATTTAAAAACTTCCCGAATCTCACACACAAGCAGTAGGTCCCTGTTATTTTTGCAACTGTCTTATCAACACATCTGCATTCTCCGGCAGACCACACTGTGAGGTCGGGTTGCATCTGTTTTGTTCACTCTTATGTGCTGTGACCAGCACAGCATTTGGCATATAATAAGCCTTCTATAAAAACGTGTGCAATGAATAAGTAAACTAAACGGGAGATGGAATACAAGGCCCAAGGGTCCCACATCAAATGAACAGGGTCAAGTTAGTAAAGATAAGCTCTAGTCATTAGAAGCCCATGATAAAATGCAGAATGTATTTATACTAAATCAACATAATCTTTGGGGATTGTCTGCTTCTTTTGTATAAAGTTCAATGAACGACAAAAAGCCTGGACAAACTGAGCTAGCTTCCAGGTGGGTGTAAGTGACTCTTTCTTTCTTTCTTTCTTTCTGCCCTTTTTCCTTCAAGCGTTCACAGCCAGAACTTGTCAGACTGGTAATGATTATTTCCATTTTATGTCATACCCTCTGAGAACAGCACTATATGAGAGCCCCAGAAGTGTAGGCAGCCTGGTGAGTGAGTAGGGCCACGTAAGGAGTTTTCGGTTTGAGAACCAGCCTCTCCTATATGCCCAGAGCCACCAGCAGATGTCATGCCTGATCTCTGTGGCGATCCTGCTGTCTGCTTTTGGTTAACTGTTTTCATTACACAATGTTTTCCTATATGTGGTATGCTTTGTGCATGCAGGGCATATTTTTTCTCTCATCTCCCATGATCAAGGATGGCTATGATATGCTTATTTATTTATTCATGCAGTAAAGATTTATCATGTGCCTACTCCAGGCCCTGTACTGAGACCACTGTGGTGAGCAAGATAGACACAGCTCTGCCCTCCTGAAGCATTCTACCAGGGAGCACAATTAGTTCAAAGATTAACTTTTAGGGGCTCCCGGGTGGCTTAGTTGGTTGAGTGTCTGACTCTTGATCTCAGCTCAGGTCTTGATCTCAGGGTCGTGAGTTTAAGTTCTATGATGGGCTTTGCACTGGGCATGAAGCCTACTTAAAAAAAAAGTAATTTTTAAAATGATTTGGGTTAAACTGGTTGAAGTAGATGGTACAGGGAAGGCAAGTAAAACAGAATGGACTAAATGTAGCTTAAGGAACCAGGGACATTATTCCAGGGAAGCAAGGGTTTCTAGGGAGTTCCAAAAGATGACAAGGTTAAGTGAACTAAGAATCAGGGGGAGAGCCTGTGATTCACCTTTAGTGAATCTTTGTTCTTTTAATGAGGAGAAAAGACAGTGTCTTGTTAAACACATAGGCTCTGGGCTATGCTTCCTGGAATCAAATCTTCACTCTGCCCTTTACTAGCTATGCTTCAATATTTTTAAAAAATTTTATTTAAATACAAGTTAGTTAACATATAGTGTAATAATGATTTCAGGAGTAGAATTTAGTGATTCATCATTTACATATGACACCCAGTGCTCATCCTAGCAGGTGCCCTCCTTAATGCCCATCCCACTTCTAGTCCATCCCCCGCCCCCACCTCCCATCCAGCAACCAACCCTCAGTTTGTTCTCTGTATTTAAGTCTCTTATGGTTTGCCTCCCTCTCTGTTTTTGTCTTATTTTTCCTTCCCTTCCCCTATGTTCATCTGTTGTGTTTCTTAAATTACACATATGAGTAAAATCATATGATATTTGTCTTTATCTGCCTAACTTATTTCATTTAGCATAATACACACTAGTTCCATCTACGTTGTTGCAAATGACAAGATTTCATTCTTTCTGATCACCATTGTATATATATATATACCACATCTTCTTTATCTGTTTGTCAGTAGATGGACATTTAGGCTCTTTCCATACTTTGGCTATTGTTGATAGTGCTGCTATAAACATGGGGGTGCATGTGTCCCTTCGAATCATATGCTTCAGTTTTCTTATCTGTATAATCAGGAAAGTAACAGAACTTCCTTCCCAGGGTTACTGTTGGGGTTAAATGAATTAATTCAGCTAAGTGTCTGGCATAAAGTAAGCACTCAGTGCACATTAGCCCCTATTGTTATTTATTGGAATATTCAGCAATGTCCATTGCCCCTCAATTATTTTTCAGATTCAGAAATTCTCTGTGAATTAGAATGGTGCTAACCCGCTGGACTCCAACCTGCTAAATCTTGGTTTTCGGCTTTGGTTGTTGTATATGTGACTTGCGTAGATGACATATCAGAATCTGGCCAAGTTTCAGGTGACTGCGTGAGGTGTATACCTTCAAGCCACATAATACAGCAATGAGTCATATAATGTAATCTTTTTCCCCCTAATTCCCTAGATAACATGACCACGTTCATAGAGAGTCCTTGAATCTTAAGGTAGCAAATCACAGACTCATTTCAAAGTTATTGATACACAGATCTTTGCAGTGTTTTATATTCAATTAGCTTTATTTTATTTTATTTTACTTTATTTGTTATTAAAATTTTTTAATGTTTATTTATTTTTGAGAGAGAGAGAGAGAGAGAAAGCATGAGTGGGGGAGTGGTAGAGAGAGAGGGAGACTCAGAATCTGAAGCAGGCTCCAGGCTCTGAGCTGTCAGCACAGAGCCTGACTTGGGGCTCAAATTCACGAACTGTGAGGTCATGACCTGAGCCGAAGTTGGACACTTAACTGACTAAAACTAACAATTAGTTTTAATTGTAAATTTTCCTCTCACCTGACAATACTATTCAGTCTCAGGGCCGCATAACATCTTAAGTCATATAACTTTCCTTGACTATTTAATGAGGATCTTTGTGGTTAGATTTTGGGGAAGTGCTTTGACGTCTGTTTTCAATAACAGGGACACTAAAAAAGATATACAGGCCATAATTAAATGGTCTTAGGTTGTTGCAGAGATTAGAAGCAAAAACGGCAAAAGATACAAATAGACCTAGCCAGAAAAAAAAGCCTCCGCAGAGAACACCTTTTAAATTATATAGTTTTGTTTTTTAAAAATTATCCTGTATTCCAGAATATCTGTCAAATGCCCTCCTGAGCTTTTTTATGTTTATTTTTAGTCAAGGTGTAGTTAACATACAATATTGTATTTATTTTAGGTACATAACATAGTGAGTCAACAATTATATACATTATGAAATATTCAACATGATAAGTGTGATTACTATCTGTTGCTATACAGCATTATTGCAATACTATTAACTGTATTTCCAATGCTGTACTTTTCATCCAGGTGATTTATTTACTTATAATTGGAAGTTTGTACCTCTTAATCCCCTTCACCTATTTTTCCTATCCCTTCATACCTTCTGTTCTGGCAACCACCAGTTTGTTTTTGTTCGTTTGTTTTTTGTTTTGTTTTTTAGGTCCTCCCAGGTTTTGAATATTGTAAGTTTTTGTTTTTTAACTTGCCCATTATTCATTCCTTGTCAATCTTTTTGATTTTCAAAGTATGCCAGAACTTTCTTTATAGCTATTTTTAAGTTATAGATTCTATACCAATTTTACTCACATCTACATAGAAAAAATACTTACAGTATTTTTATATACTTACTGCAATACAATACTGTAAGACATTACTCATGGTTCTCTTTGAGATTAAGAGAAATGTTTGTTTTTATTTTCATTGTTCTATTTATAATGTTAATTTCATAATAAAAATGTGTGGTGTTGGTTTTCTAAGTGGACTTAGAAAATAGTTCTCAATCCTAAGCAATTCTATTTGAATATAATTCACTTATTTTAAAACAATACAAAACCAATCAAAATAGTTGGTAAAACAAATACTTGAGTTTATTAGAAAATGCCCCAGTTCTGGAATGCTTTGCCTGTCAAAGGTTAAATGTATGATAGCTACAACTTGCCTTTATGTGGTTCTTAGGGGTCTTACCTTTGGACTGATTCATTACTGAGAAGAAGTTAAATTTTCTGGAAAAGAGAATTCCACTTCTCAGCAGGCTAGTTGCCTTCGGACTGGCTGTGTTAACTCTACCTATCCCCAACCTACCCAAAGAATCAATAAAAGCTGGTGGAATAAGACAAGTCATAAATTTGACTTCTATATCCAAAATCATTTCCATTCCAGGCTGATCTCTCAATGGCAGTCTGGTCTGATTACAGGGTCATTTTCCCACATGTTGTACCCAGCAGTTTGAAAGGTACAATGTGTTGGTTAAAATCAGATTCCTGGGGAATATTTGCTCATTTACAAGCAGCTCCTCAATTTGACATAATTCACTCCAATGGGCAGTTGCTCCTTAGGGATCCCAACACGCTAAACCTCAGAGTTATTCCAGCCCTGTCTCAAGGTGACCTGACAAAGCCAGCCTGGAGCTTGGCTTGGCCAAGTCATTGGGGTTCATGCTCGGCTTCCCTCCCCCTCCCCCTCCCTGCCCCCCTCCCCCGCCCCAACCTCATTCCAACTCAAAACTTTAATAACAATCTACAAGGAAGTCTTTGTGCTCCAAAAATGTTCTCATATTTATGATAGCTCTAATTTGGGGGGAAATACTCAACCTAAAGATTTGATTGGAAAGTACTTTCTTAGCCTCAGAATAGTCATTTTTATAATAATAACATTGTTTCCATTACTCTGAATTTTAAAACCACTATAAATGCAAGGGAGCTTGTTGATGTTAATTTCAGAGATGAAAAGGACCAAGTACACTAGAGATTTCATCTGGTAAATGAAGAAACAGACTCAAGGAGAACCAACTGAACTAGCCTCAAGTTAGATGGGCAGTTCTTAATTTAGCTGCGATAAAAACCTTAGGTCTTCTAATTTCCAGCCCAATGCCCTTTCCAACTGTCTCATTCTGCCCCTGTAGTCCCCTTACCAATGCTGGCTAATTATTAATAATGATCACTACCATTTATTGAGCCCTTTTCAGGTGCCTAATGCTGTATGTCACACTCAATCTTGACAACACACCCTACTGAGGTAGGTCCTCTTATTATTCCATTTTATAGCTGAGAAAATTGAGTCCTAGAAAGGATAAGTAACTTACCCAGCATTTTAAATGACAGTGAGTAAGAGGCAGGACTGAGATTCAAATCCAATTCTTCCTGAACTTAGCACCAAAGCTTTCAACTATTTATTTAGTACCATGGCTGGATTTCTCAGAACCTTTTTTCCTTGGCAAAAGATATAAAACTATCTTTTGAAGCGTCTTGGCCTCCAAGGCTTTAGGTTATCCTACCTGATACGAATAGCATCCTTATCAGGACCTCATATCCCATTATAATGCTCTCTCTCCTTCTAGCAGACAAATTAGAGGATAATTCTTTCAAAATAGGCTCCTTTTATCATATACTTCTAACCCCTTTAAGTCTGTCTTACACTAAATTCTGCTCTTTGGGGGATGTTAGTCACACACCCCAATAGAATGCACACAATGATTTCAAGTGCCCTAGTGTGGGAGTTGCTAAAGACAACCGTTTCAAAAGTCAGGAATGACTGGGCAGAGAGGTTTCTTGTCTGGAAAAGACAAGAGTTTGGGGCCCATCTGGGCCTCCCACTGGATCAGGCAAGCTTAGCACATCATAAATAATCTGCTACACCGGCCTCACTGCCAGCTCAAAATGGGTTTTGAGTGTGTTTGGTTTGTTTTTAAAGAGAGTGTGAGCTAAAGGCTGTCATTTAAAATTGCCCAGAGCCCACGTCACAAGAACAGGTGGGCCCAAATTGAAAAGAAACTAAAGGAGAGGCTGAATTTACCAAAGCAAACATTATGGAGTGATTGTTTTCCTTTAGAACAGGGTTACCCTTGGGACCCTTTAAAACAGCCATCTCCCTTACTGCAATTAACATGTAAATTTCTCTATTCAAATTTGGTTAACCTTTAAGACCAGTCAGGAAAATGTTTGTTTTATTAAGCCAGGGATCTCTTCTATAGAAGAGCAAATTAAAGGTTAGTTCTTTGTTATAAATAGTGAGGAAGGCCTACAAAGCTCTTCTCCTTTTGCTTTCTAAATATTAAAGCTGTAATAGAAGCTGCTTTGCGGGAGAATTTTTGTTTTTAAATACTACCTGAAACTCTTTCCTGAAACATACTTACTAATGCCCAAGATTATTAGGAAGATTTAACCCTTTGAGAGCCCGTTTTATCTGCTGCCAACCCCCCCCCCCCCCAGCAAAACCCTTTATCAGTAGGTGGCGCACTAAGAATGAGATTGCTATACTGTGGCTGCAATGGATTCAGTTTAGAAAGGAAGACTGCACTCTTTTTTGGCATCTCTCTGAAGGAAATGGCTTTGCCCTTAGAAGACTCCCCCCCCCCCCTTCCCAAGCTGTCCAGCTCTGCATCTGCTATATGAGTGTAAGGAGGCCCATACTGAACCCATCTGAAGGCTGGAGAACACCTCTTATGTAATGGCTTAGCTTGCAGCCTTTGGTCCTGGAATCACAGCATCTGTAAAGCTTGGAGGAATCTTAGAAATCATCTTCAACACTCTTATTATTTATTATTATTATTGTTTTTAATGTTCTGAGAGAGAGAGAGACAGAGAGAGCAAGCTGGGAAGGGGCAGAGAGAGAGGGAGACACAGAATCCAAAGCAGGCTCCAGGTTCTGAGCTGTCAGCACAGAGCCTGACACGGGGCTCGAACCCATGAAATGCAAGATCATGACCTGAGCTGAAGTCGAGCGCCTAACCAACTGAGCCACCCAGGTGCCCCAACATTGTTATTTTTTTGATGAGGAAGTTGAGACCTGAAATGAAGATGCGATCACCCAAGGTCACCTAACTAGTTCTTATCTCTGCCAGGACAGGAGCTTTAGTGGGGCTTGCTCTATATCCAGTGCTTCCCAGCGAATTGGTAAACATTGTGGGGGCATGTTGGAGAGTGAATAGGTACCAGTTGTATGCTGAGAGACAATGGCCTGCTTGGGGAGACGGGGATCATGGGTAGCAGAAGTTAAATATCTAGTATTTTCTTCCTCTACTCTTTACATTCATGATTGACCCTCTAGCAGGACTTAGTATAAATGTCAGGTGCTGAATCTCTCCAAGCTAACTTTCTTAGGTATCTTCTTTCTTTTTTTTCTTTTTTAATGTTTATTATTCATTTTTGAGAGAGACAGAGCATGAGCAGGGGAGGGGCAGAGAGAGAGAGGGAGACACAGAATCCAAAGCACACTCGAGGCCCCCAGCTATCAGCGCGAAGCTGACTCTAGGCTCTAACTCACAAGCCAAGCTGTAAGATCATGACCTGAGCTGAAGCTGGATACTTAACCGACTGAGCCACCCAGGTGCCCCTCAGGTATCTTATTTCTGCCAATCAAACCACCATTTCCCCATCACCCAGATTGCAAACTCTGGAGTCCCTATGGGCTGATTCCTGTAGCATGGATTCAACATGTGCTTGGAAATGTCTTAGGCTCTAAGATATAGAAGTGAACATAACAGACAAAAATCTCTGCTCTCATGAGGGAAACAGAAAATAAGTACAATAAATAAGTCAATTACATAGCATGTTAGGTGAGTGCTAAGAGAGAAATTTTTTTTAAAAAGCAGGAAAGAGGGATATCAAGTGTTAGGGAGCAAATGAAAAGTAGGTCAGGGAAAGCCTCATTGAGAAAGTCACTTCTGAGCTAAGATTGAAGGAAAGAAGAAAATCTATGAGGAGGAAGAACATTCTATGGCAAAGGCCATAGGTGTGAAGACACTGAGTCAGGAGCAGACTTGGAATTTTAAGAATATTAAGGAGACCAATAGATAGATTATTTCTAAATTCTTACCAAATGCAATTTTTTCCTTTATCAGTGTGTCTTCCCATTCATTTCTGTTTTCATCTACTTAGGCTAAGTCCCTAAACCTGGATTTGTTTTGTTTTTTTATTTTAGAGAGAGACAGAAAGAGCATGAGCAGGGGAGAGGGGCAGAGGGAGAGAGAGAGGGAGTGCAGCCTCTGTGTTTGTGGGGCTCAATCCCCCTACCCTGGGATCATGACCTGAGCCAAAATCAAGAATGAGACAGTCAACTGACTGAGCACCCAGGGACCCCTAAGCCTGGATTCTTAAAATTCCCATCCAACTGGTCTCTTCATTCTGACTCTCTTTTCCAGGCTACCGGATTTTTGACCAGATGCTGAGTTTGAGACATGGCAACTAAATGCAATGTGGCACCTTGCATTGGATCCTGGAAAAGATATAGGACATTAATGACAAAACTGTTGAATTCCAAATAACATCTGGAGTTTAGTTAATAGTAATGTTAACCATTAACTATTGGTTGTTGTTTCTTAGTTGTGATAAATATGATGTTGGTTTCTTTAGTTGTGATAAATGTGATGTTAAAAACAGCGAAAACCAGGTGAGGGGTATATGGGGACTCTACATACTATCTTTGCAACTTTTCTATGAATTTAAAGTTATTCCAAAATAAGTTTATTTTTAAAAATTCTAGTTTTGATATGTCACTCATCTGCTCTAGAATTTTGAATGACTCCCTGGAGCTTTGGGGATGAAATAAAAACTCCTTACCCTAGCACGTAAAGAGGCCTATAGATAGTCACATACTCATTTAACAAATAGTTTTTGGATCCCCTATAGCATTCCAGACACTGTTAGACACTGAGTGGTGAACAATATGGATATAGTCTTGCTCAGGAAGCTTAGTGACTGGTAGCCGTGGGGGTGCTCTGGCAAGTAAACAATGAATTATAAAGTGGTAGGTACTAAAATTGAGAGGCACAGTACAAGCTGTAGTGGGGGTCAATGAGAGCAGTCAGGGAAGGCATCCTGGCAGAAATGTCTAAGCTGAAACTGAACAGACGAGTAAGAGTATGTCAGGTGTAAGCAGTTGGGAGGGATGGAGAAAGAGGGATAAAGAGAAAGTTCTAGCATGCAATAAATAGGACTTTGTTCCCAAAGACTTATTTTGAGCCAGGCTAGAGGACTTACTGTCTTTGGAATCCACATTGTTCATTCTTCTTTTGTAGCCTGGCTGAGTATTTCCACATTTCACCTCTTGGGGTCCCATCTCACTCTTTCCAGGCTTAGTCTTCCCATCTTGGATAATATTTTTAGGGCCCAGTAAAAACACCATTTCTTTTGTTCTTTTTTTTTTTTTTTCCCCCTGTCATTTCTTTCTTGAAGTCTTGGACAGTAACCTCATCTTCATGGGATCATTCCCTACTTGGAGTCCTATAATGGTATAGGCTACGTCTGTCATTTGCTTCTTAATCATATTCTACTTTGATTTGTTACTTACCTTTGACTTGGCTGTGGGTTACCACACTGTTGGGAGCCACAGAAAGCAGGAGCTATATCTACTCCCCCACCCCTCATACACACACACACACACACACACACACACACACACAGTGCTTTGCAGATCACTGCACCAGGAACTTGCAATGAGAAATGCAGTTGCCTCATCTGCAAAATACAAGTAGGAAGATCTGCCTCGTTGTAAGGATTATATGAGCTACTGTAACTGAAATCCTTATTTAGGGTCTGGCTGCATTATAACCAGTCCATAAAAGATAATAGTGATTTTGTGATTAGTAGAAAGACCACTGGACTTTAATTCAGCTTTTGGTCCTGCTATGTATCAGCTTTGTGACCTTGGACAGGGCACCTATCTAACAAGCCTCGTGGGGCTCTTTTCTCTCATCTGTGAAGTGGGATAATAATAATTCATCTCACAGCTTGATTCGAAGACCCAAATTGATAATCATGTGTGTGTAACAAGTTTGTTGAGGGTCTCAATCCATGTGGGTACAAAAACCATGCAGAAATTTTATTTTTCCTAGTCTTGCTTGCAACTGTGGTATGTTGTATTCTTTTCCCCTGGGGTAGGGCTCCCTTACCAATGCTCTTTATTGGAGTGGCCGTGTCCTTGCAGGTGATGTGTGTGTGTTTTCTTGGGATGGTGTTCAACCTTATCCTCTGTCACTGATGACTGCTTCTCCTGGTTGGCAGCCCATCGTTTGGCCCAGTGGTCACCAGGGCCATTCAGAGACTTCTACTCTTTTGCTTACCTTTGTATTTCCCAAGCCAGGAGAGCCACAGAAGTTTCCACAGTCCTCTTCTTTACCCTCTGAAGGCCACAGAGAACTGGGATGAAGTGGGATTTCTTCCCAGCCATACCTTACTGCACCATAGATGCTTCCAGCCCTGTGGCTATGACCCATCCCACCAAGATGCTTATCTTTAGAAATTGTTCAGTGAGTGCCAGTCTGTTTCCAAAGGCTCCCAGATCAAAGGCTACACATATATCAGGCACCCATTTTTCTTTGCCATAGTGAGAAGAAGGATAAAAAGATTGATGGGTTGTTTCTGGACTTTTAGAACACTCGCCAAGAGCTCTTTCACTACCACATGCTTGGGGATAGTTTGATAGTGGGTCAGTGGAAACAAGGATTCTCCACTGGGGGATGGGGAAGGGGTCCCTTCTTCTTGCAAGTACCCCTAGCCTTGTAAAAGGTTTGCCTGACTTAGGAGAGGAAATATCCTCCCTCTACAAATGCTGGATTTCCTTTAAAGCCAGTGATCTTCTTCTTTCCCCAGTTCTCTTATGGACATGGAGTCCTATGTGAGGAGTGACCAGTCAGTGATAGATGGAGGTATTTTATCAATCTGGAACTTCTTCAGCATGTCCTCTAAGGAGGTACCTAGAAAAAGCAAAGAAGCAGGGTGCCTGGGTGGGTGCCTGGGTGGCTCAGTTGGTTAGGCAGCTGACTTCAGCTCAGGTCATGATCTTGCAGTTTGTGGGTTCCAGCCCCGTGTCAGGCTCTGTGCTGACAGCTTGGAGCC
Source organism: Acinonyx jubatus (assembly GCF_027475565.1). Classification (NCBI taxonomy): domain Eukaryota; kingdom Metazoa; phylum Chordata; class Mammalia; order Carnivora; family Felidae; genus Acinonyx; species Acinonyx jubatus. The sequence goes on from NC_069387.1 coordinate 124,310,347, forward strand.
TGGAGCCTGCTTCAGATTCTGTGTCTCCTCTTTCTTTGCCCTTTGCTTGGTCACGCTCTGTTTCTCTCTCTCTCTCAAAAATAAATAAACATTAAAAACATTTTTTTTAAAAAGAAAAAGCAAGAAAGGATTCTATATTAGGGTTCTTCAGAGAAATAGAACCAATAGTATATGGTGTGTGTGTGTGTGTGATATTCATATCATAAGGAATTGGCTCACAGGATTATGGGAGCTGACAAGTCCCGATAACTGCAGTCAGCCAGCTGGAGACCCAGAAGAGCTGATGTTAAAGATTCTGTCCAAGTCCAAAAGCCTGTGAACTAGGAGAGCTGATGCTGTAGTTTCAGTCTGAAGGCTAGAAAGCTTGAGACAAGGATGAGCCACTATTTCAGCTTGAATCTAAAGGCAGGAAAAAACAAAACAAAACCAATGTCTCAGTTTGAAGGCAGGCAGGCAGGAGGAATTCCTTTTCATTTAGAAGAGAGTCAGCCTTTTTTGTTCTATTTAGGTATTCAACTGATTGGATGAGGCTCACCCTCATTGGGGAGGGTGATCTGCTTTATTCAGTCTATCAGTTTAAATGTTATACTCATTGCAAAACACCATCACAGAAACCCAAGATGATGTTTGACCAAATACCTGGACACCTCTGTGGCACAGTCAGCTTGGCTCATAAAATTAACTACCACCACTAGTCAATTTCTCAACTTGTCAACTTGCCAATTTGTCATCTTGGCACCCACATTCCTCTCCTTAAAGCATACTTAATCTATAAGCCAAGACAATTACAAATTTATAATTTGGTATGACATGGCATAACTATCCTGAATACAACCAAAAATACACTGACTCCTTCCCCAGCAGGGGAGGTAAATGAGTGATGTTTACTCATCAGTGATGTTTGCTATTCTCCTTGATATCCCGTAATTTAAATACTATGATGTAAAATTAACAAAACTTAAATACACTATCATATAAGTCACTTCATCTTAAGTTACATGATAAGGGAATAAGTGGGAAGGAAATGAAGATATTTGATACACACACACAAACACACAAACATATTCATAACAAAAGAAGGAGGAAATACTCATGACAATCAGTCCTTTTTTCTGTAACTGTTCATGTGGTCATGTGGTCATAGCCAGTATTTATAATACCTTCTTCTACTATCCATTCTGTATTTCCTTTGCCTTCAGCAAGTACCTCAGCCCATTATGGTGAGGTGAGCCAAACCTTCATTCTTGAAGGATCTGAACCATTAGTAGTCCTGCCTGAATTAGGTTATTATACTTTTCCATTGGCTTTAACCATAGGGCGTGGTAATACTAACAGATGCCTTAAGGGATCTCCTGTATTCTCTTAGTGACTTCACTGTGGAATAGTAATCCAATTTCCCCTTTGGAGTCAAGATCAACCACCAAGTCAGCACAGCGACTACCTTCTTTGTTAATTTAGAGGCATAAGGAGTCCAAAGTGGCTGGTCCGCTATCTTAACTTGCAGTTCAACGGAATCATTGTGTCTCCTGGTAGAAGCTTTCCTTGCTTTGGAACTAAGACCTCTGCAGCAGCAGAGCCTGTGGGACCAGGAAGCAGAAATGTTGCTGGTGGGTCACTAGGGTATAATAGTGACTGGTGCTGCTCTCATTTGCATCCCTTGATGCCTGGACCCATAAATCCTGGCTATTGGAAAAACAGCACCATTTTTGGACACTGATTCAGAACACACACAGGCTTCTGGAGAACCTCACCTCAGCCCTTCAAGGTATTGACATCTCGCTGTGGGTGGCTCAGTTGGTTGAGCATCTGACTCTTGATTTTGGCTAAGGTCATGATCTCACGGTTAGTGAGTTTGAGGCCCACATTGGGCTCTGTGCTGTAGCTTGGGATTCTTTTTCTCTCCTTTTCTCTCTGCCCCTCTCCCCACTCCCCTGCCATAGGTGCAGGCTGGGAGAGAGAGGCAGTGTAGCCCAAGCAGGGACCATGGGCATTTGGGCCACTTCTTCATGTAACTTAATTGTGTCTTCAGGGCCTACTTGCATCTGATGATGGAGTGCTGCTGTGCACACCCAACTCTATGACTTTGTGTGTCAGATAACACCCAATTCATGATGAGCAGTTCAGGGCTCCTGGAAACTTGATGACCCATGGCTAAGTGTTTAGTCTCTACTAAGGTAGCAGGCTAAGAGCTGTTTCTCAAAAGGAAAAAAAAGTTATCTGCGGAGATGGCTGGGTTGTGCTACAAGTCATCTATGGGACCTGCCAAAGGCTCCATACAACATCCCTATTTGCCACTGCCACTCAAGGACCGTCAGATCTGCTGGATCAGACGCTCCAAGTGGCTGAGCAGCTTGCACGGCAGCCTGGGCCCGTTGCAGAGGCTTCTTGTTCTGGGCCCATAACAGTTTTTGCTCTGTGGTGCCTTACCAAGGCATTTCTTTCTTCTTAAAATGTTTTTCCTTCCTCCCTCTCCCTTTCCATGTTGGCTTTAGAGGCTTACAGAAGTTAGGTAAAGTGGCCCCCAATAAACAAATACATAAATGGTGAATTGCAAAGAAGGAACTTGGAACTAGTATAACTCCAAAGTCTACGTACTGCATAGTATATGCACATTTGTAAACTGCCCCCCTTAATAATATATGATGAGCATTTTCTCATAACATGTATCTCATAATATTACAAATATAAACATAAAAACATTAAAATGTGTTTCTCATAACATTAAAAATTCCTCAAAAACATAATTTTTGTGACTGCTTAATAGTCGCATGAATGACCTTTTTGGCTACTGAAAACAGCATATAGTCAATGTCTTTTTGCATGTAATTTTTGTCTGACTTCCCAACTGTTTATTTAGAATAATCTTGGAATGAAATTGCTAGGTTGAAGAGATGAGCATCTCTTCTTTTTTTAATGTTCATTTATTTTTGAGAGAGAGACAGACAGACAGAAACAGAGCATGAGTGGGGAAGAGGCAGAGTGAGAGAGAGACACAGAATCCGAAGCAGGCTTCAGGCTCTGAGCTGTCAGCACAGAGCCTGAAACAGGGCTCGAACTCATGAACTGGGAGATCATGACCTGAGCCGAGATCGGGTGCTTAAACAACTGAGCCACCCACGCGCCCAAGGTGAACATTTCTTAATGCCAGATTTCTTTCCGTAGTGTTCTTGAATTCTGTTATTTTGGGCGCTTTTTGGGAAAGAGGTGATATGATCTGTGAAGGTAGGCATCACTTGTAAATTTTCAGGCCCTCTTGCAGCTCAGGACATAGTTCTGCATACATAGTAGGCATGTAGTAAATGGTTGAGTTGGTTGAAATGGTTGGAATTGAAATAACTTGGGGTGCCTTATTTTGTGTGGAGGGAATGAGACCCAGGTGGATAATACTGAATAAGAAGCAGTGACTATTTAGTTTGATCAGCTTGATCCAAGTAATTAGGGGGGAAAGTGCACATAAAAAGAGACATATGTCAAATGCTAACAAAGGTTGTCTCTGGATGGAAGCCATGGAAGACACTGTTAGTTGGCTGATCCTATGCCCATATTCCAATTCTCAGCCCCCATGCATGATCTCCTGAACCCATCTATAACCTTGTTCTCCACCTCCTTCCAGCCAGATGTGAACACATGACACAGTTCTGTCCAATGAGATGAAAGCAAAGTCTGCTGGGAAGGCCTGCAGAGAAGCTATTGTATTCTTGATTCTAGAAAGGCCAGATTTAGGTGGTATGCCATTTTGATTTCTTTCCCCTTTCTCCTGTCCAGAACGCTATATGATGCCTGAGGATGTGGCAGCCTTCTTGAGACCATTAGGAGCCAAACATGAGGACAAAACCTAACTTGTTAAGGCTGGCAGGATGCTAATATTAACACTGTGTAACAACACATTTTGCCTACTGCACTATTCTAGTGGTTTGCATATTTAAATTATTAATTCTTTCGATAGGTCTGAGGGGGTGGGGGCTATTATAATTTTTATTATTAATTAAAATGACAATTTTTTAGAGCAGTTTTTTGTTCATAGCAAAATTGAGGGGGAAGGTACAGAGGTTTCCCATATATCCCCTGCCCTCACACATGCACAGCCTCTCCCATTATTATTATTCCCCACCAGAGTGGTATATTTGTTATGATTAATGAACCTACGTTGACACATCATACTCATCCAAATCCCTAGTTTACTTTAGGGTTCACTCTTGGTGTTGTACCTTTTATGAGTTTAGCCAAATGTATAATGACATGTAGCCATCATTGTAACATCATACTGAATAATTTCACTGCCCTAAAAATCCTCTGTGTTCTGCCTATTCATCCCTCCTCCTAACCCCTGGAAACCATTGATCTTTTTAGTTTCTCCAGTTTTTCCTTTTCCAGAATCTCATATAGTTGGAATAATACAGTGTGTGGCTTGCTCAGGTTGGTTTCTTTCACTTAGTCACATACATTCAGGATTCCCCCATGTCCTTTCACGGCTCGATAGTTCATTTCTTTTTAGCGCTGAATAATATTCCATTGTTTGAATGCACCACAGTTCATTTACCCATTCACTTATTGAAGGACATCTTGGTTGCTTCCAAGTTTTGGCAAATGTAAATAAACACCCTGCTATAAACAGCTGTGTGCAGGTCTTTGTGTGGACCTAAGTCTTCAACTCCTTTGGGCAGATACCAGAAAGCACGACTGTTGGGTTGTATGGTACGGGTATGCTTACTTTTGTAAGAAACAGCTAAACTGTCTTCCAAAGTGGCTGCACCATTCTGCATTCCCACCAGTAATGAATGAGAGTTCCTGCTGCTCCACATCCCCACCAGCATTTGGTGTTGTCAGTGTTCTGGATCTTGGCCATTCTCATGGGTGTGTAGAGGCATCTAATTATTGTCTTCATTTGCATTTCCCTGATGACATATGACATGGAGCATCTCTTCAAATGCATGTTTGCCATCAGTTTATCTTCTTGGGTGACATGTCTGGCAAGGCTTTGGCTTGTTTTTCGATCAGGTTGTTTGTGGTTTTACTGTCGAGTTTTGAGTTGTCTATTTTGGATAACAGTCCTTCATCAAATGTGTCTTTTGCAAATATTTTCTCCCAGTCTGTGGCTTGTCTTCTCATTCTCTTGATATTGTTCTTTGCAGAGCAGAAGTCTTTAATTTTAATGAAGTCTAGCTTATCAATTATTTCTTTCATGGATTGTGTCTTTGGTGCTGTATCTCAAAAAGACATCACCAAACCCAAGGTCATCTAGGTTTTCTCCTATGTGACCTTTTAGGAATTTTATAATTTTGCATTTTACATTCAGACTGGTGATCCATTTTGAGTTAATTTTAGTGAAGAATGTGAGGTCTATATCTAGATTCACTGTGTTGCATGTGGATGGATGTCCAGTTGTTCCAGGACCATTTGTTGAAAAGACTATTTTGGTCCCATTGTATTGCTTTGCTCCTTTGCTCCCTATATTTATTGGAGTGGGGGGAAGCTTACTACTTTCATCACCACTTTACAGACAAGAAGACTGGGGAATTGGAGAGAGGTTAAGTAACTTTCCCAATGTCACACAGTAGCAGAGCCAAGATTTAATAATAAGAGTTAACAAGAGCTAATAAGTAACAGCCTCATGCCAACATCCCTATACTTAATCACTGCGCCACATTCCCTGTCTAGATATATAGGCTCATTCTGGGTTCTGGTGTCATGTTTGAGCAGTCACACCCTCCCCAGACTGCTTATATTTGTATTTCTATGTATGAAAAATAAATCTCTATTTACTTATATTTCCTTTTGTGTGTGAAAAATCAACCTCTATTTGTATAAGCCACTATTATTTAATTTTTCTACTATATGTAGCAGAATAAAGTCCTGAAACCCAACCCACAGGGTAGCTAATACCTTAAATCACGTTTATGTGCCTTTGTAGCATATCACTTTCCCCCCTGTTAGAATGTTAGTTCAATGAGCACCGGGACCACAGGTTTTAGAATGTTAGTTCAATGAGCACAGGGACCACAGCAACCTGTGTATTATTATGCCTTAGTACAGTGCCTGGTAGATAGATATTAGATGCTCAATAAGTAAGTTTGAATAAGATTCTTAGCTAAGACTAAATAAATGAATTTAATCTCTTGATCTCGCTTTACTTAGCATCATGCTAATTTGCATTCTCTGTGTATAGGCTAGCAAAGAGAGAGGACACGAGTTCCGTATTTTGTGCTCGTGTCAGTCTAACCTGGAACGAAAAAAAAACCAGACACACAATGAGCAAATCATCATGTCCATGAACTGTTGAGAGGTAAGTGTACTCTTGGGTTTTTGTTCCCTTGCAATTTCCCACCCCCTTTCAGCCCTGTCTTTAGCTATCAGTTTCTTACTTCCTTTTAATTCCATACCACCTCTACCATCAATTTATCCTTTTGATTTATGTATCTCATATATGCTCTTTTCCTCTTCCTTGTCTCTCCTTATTTCCCTGGACATACTGCACGGCTCCTCTCCACTTCTGATAGAGTAATTTCTCTAAGGCATAGAGAACTGTTTGCTGCTCTATAATGTACCCTGCTTGTGCCATCCTCACCACTCATTTCAATTTCCTGGTGTGATTTATCCAGCAATCAGACCATTGCCCAAAATTGGCTTTGCAGAAAGGCTTTTAATGTGTTTGTCTTACTCCTTCAGGGACTGCTCCTGATTATCATACAGAGAAGCTCAGGTCCCCATTTTGCTGATCCTTCACTTGGGCCAGATCAGCCACGTGAGCCATTTTGTTTAATACCAAACTGAGCTCTTAATTCCCAAAGTAACGTGCGATATGTGGAAGGAGTCATGTGCCTCTGTTGGCAGGAAGGGATTCTGCTTTTTCTCTGTAATACAGCGTGCCTTTTCTCCCTGTGATGCACGAGAGAGAGCACTGGAAAACAGGTAAGCTGGAGCCTAGGCTCACCTCAGTGAGACATTGGTCTCCAGCAAGTCATTCGATCAGTTTCCTCACTGGACCTCAGTTTACTAACCTTCAGAGGGTTGAATTTAATGAACCCTAAGATATCATCCAGCCTTGTAATTTATGATTTTATAAAGAAGAAATGGCAAAATAACTTATAAAAATCAATATTACAAAGGCAGCTAATCCAATGTTAGGAAAAAGGCTCGGACTCTTCCCATAAACGTTTATTGTGATATTAATCACATTGAATCTCATAGATCAAGTTCAGAAACATGGACTATCGGAATCAAATAACAGGTAACATCAGAATTCAGGACTCAAGGTTAGATGGCAGCAATCAAGACCAATCAAGAGCAAAGGGATTAAGGCCAACCAGTGACATGGATGGGGCAGTGGGAGAAGAGCTTCTCAGAGGTGAAATGTGTTTCTGTACCTTTCCTAGTTCTTCTATTCTGCTCTCTTGTTTCCTAACCCCAACCCTCTGCTCTCCTTCCTCTCCCTCAACAAACATATTTAAAAAACATTTTTTTAACGTTTATTCATTTTTGAGAGAGAGAGAGGGAGAGAGACAGAGTGTGTGTGTGAGTGGAGGAGGGGCAGAGAGAGAGGGAGACACAGAATCCAAAGCAGGCTTCGGACTCTGAACTGTCAGCACAGAGCCTGACGTGGGGCTCGAACTCATGCACTGTGAGATCATGTCCTGAGCCGAAGTTGGGCACTTAACTGACTGAGCCACCCAGGCACCCCAAACATAGTTTTTAATGTTTGTTATTTTTGTTATACTTGTTATATACAATTTATTTTAACATGTTTATAAAGAAATTTCTAAAATAAGAAATATATATTTCCTTGTTTTCCCATGATCGTACTCAGGTATGCTCAGCCTTTCTGGGCTATAGCAATCTAACCACTGGGCAACTACAATTGTAGTCCCAGGTCAACAGGTAAATGAGCTCCTGACACTCTCTATTTTAAGATTCCCTCCAGGCAGTGATGCCAATGGGTGGAGTAGGCAGAACATCATGGATATGCAACCACATGATTTATTATCTCCACGGACCTTATCAAGATGTCAATAGGAAAAGTGAGAACATCATTTGGAACCCAGAAGCTCTAGCTTCACAGGCTCAATTTAAGCCATTTACGCACAACTCACATGTGTTCTCTCTACCACACAAACCTTTTCCCAAACCCCTCCCTGACCTTCTCCCACGGTGGATCCAGTTAGACCATGTGGCTTTTTGACTTCACTTGCATGGAATTGTCTCATCATGAAGTAGGGATCCCTTAATGGAAGTATGGCTGTTGCAAGAGTCAATTTTATGTGCCATGGTTCCCAGATATTCAGTCAAACATTCTGAATGTTTCTCTGAAAGTGCTTTTTTTGGGATGAGGTACTTAAATACTTAAATTGGTGGACTTTGAGTAAAGCAGATTACTCTCCATAATGTTGGTGGGCCTCATCCAATCAGTTGAAGACCTTAACGGAACAAAGACTGACCTCCCCCAGGAAGAGGGAATTCTGCCAGCAGATAGCCTTCAGTCTCAAATTGCAGCTCTTTCCCAAGTCCCCCATCTGCTGGCCTACACCATCAGATTTTGGATTTGCCAAGTCTCCATAATCGTGTGAGCCAACTCCTTAACATAAATCTCTCTTTATATATGTATATACATCCTGTTGGTTCTGTTTCTCTGGAGAATCCTGACTAATGCAGATTTTCAGGGCTAGCCTTGCACACAGAAAACTACTGGGCAGACAGAAACAGAAAACCCTTGGCCTTGAAGTGGAAGTGCAGGTGATGGAAGATTACCCCAGGGCAGAATTTCAAGTCTTGGAACCAGGGCCATAAGCTTAGATGACCCGACAGACTGAGAAGAAGAGTTTCTGCCTTGTATGGCAATATTAGTTGTCGCTAGCCTTCCCTGCCTGAGGGTGTAGGAAACAACGAGCCTGTGACTCTATGATCCTCTTATCTGGAAGATACTTCATCAGTGTGGGATAAGTTTAGATGTGACTCTCTGAGATAAGAGAGGATGGGAGCCAAGTCCATTATCCTGCATCCTTGTACTATTCATATGCTTTGTGCTACTTCAGGAGTAATCCAGTCCCATACTGTATTGATGATTACAGCTTTGTAATACAGCTTGAAGTCCAAGGAGTAATCCTAAGGAGAAGGAACTTTGAACTGAGTCTAACCTAGTCTAGAACCCAGACCAAATGCTAAGGTCTGGCATAGCACATGGGGTAAAGCTGAGTCCTACAATTGTCAGTCTCACACGGACAGGCTGCTCCATTTGGTCAAACTCCAGCCGCTCTTGGCTACCTCGTTTTCTTGGTCATAAGGATGCAAACATTCTGCAGTTTTCTGTTTCCACCTCCTTATTTTTTTTTTTTATTTTTTTTTCAACGTTTATTTATTTTTGGGACAGAGAGAGACAGAGCATGAACGGGGGAGGGGCAGAGAGAGAGGGAGACACAGAATCGGAAACAGGCTCCAGGCTCCGAGCCATCAGCCCAGAGCCCGACGCGGGGCTCGAACTCACGGACTGCGAGATCGTGACCTGGCTGAAGTCGGATGCTTAACCAACTGCGCCACCCAGGCGCTCCTCCACCTCCTTATTTTACCTGTTTTTCCACTTGTTTTTATTTGCACATTGTACACATTACCTTAAATTCACAGGGGCGCCCGGGTGGCTCAGTCGGTTGGGCATCCGACTTCGGCTCAGGGCATGATCTCACGGTCTGTGGGTTCGAGCCCCGTGTCGGGCTCTGTGCTGACAGCTCAGAGTCTGGAGCCTGCTTCCGATTCTGTGTCTCCCTCTCTCTCTGCCCCTCCCCCGCTCATGCTCTGTCTCTCTCTTTCTCTGTCAAAAATAAATAAACATTAAAATTTTTTTTTTTTTAATTCACAGAGTCCTTATCTACTTTTTATTCCTAAATCCATACTCTTCTCCAATATGATTGATTTTTTTCTCTGATCAATGCTGCTCATTCAACAGTGCCAAGAAAAACAAAGAAACAAAATCATCTGTGACTCTACTGTCCAGGAATAGCCCCTACTAATAAATGGACCTGGGCAACAAGGCAAATGGCAGTGACCGTTTACTTAGATTGGAAGAACGAGTTCCAGAGATGAATCTTGGGGTGTAGAGGAAATTACAGAATCAATTTTGGACAAGTTTGAGATGCCTACTAGATATCAAAGTTCAGAAGTAGAGTAAGCAGTTTGACATAGGAGTCTGGAGTTCAGGGCAGAAACTCAAGCTGGAGCTAGAACTTGCAAATCATCACAGCACACAGAAAGTACATACACAGAATTTAAAGTCATGGGCAGGATGAGGTCACTAAAGGAGTATGAAAAGAAAATAGTAGAGACCTGAGGGCTGAGTTCTGGGCACTACAATGTCCAGAGGTGAGGAGAATGAGAAGGGACCAGCAAAAGAAGACTAAGACAGAGTGAACAGGGGCACCTGGGTGGCTCAGTCGGTTAAGCATCTGACTTTGGCTCAGGTCATGATCTCACAATTTGTGTGAGCCCCACATCAGGCACTACTCAGTGTGGAGCCTGCTTGGGATTCTCCCCCTCTCCTTCTCTCTCTCTCTCTCTCTCTCTCTGCCGCCCTCCCCCCCCAAAATAAATAAATAAACTTTAAAAAAGAGAGAGAGACAGAGTGAACAGGGAGGTAAGAGAACAAGAAAGCTGAGTTTCAGAAACTAAGTGCAGGAAGAATTTCAAGAATATAGAAGCCATCAACTACGTCAAATGCTGCTTATAAGGTCTAGAAAGATGTGGGGTGAGAATTTGGCCAATGGACTTGCCAATGTGAAAGTAATTAGTGACTTTGACAAAGGCAATTTTGGTGGAGCCAAGCTTGATTAGAGATGATTCCAGAAAGAATGGGAAGAGAGACTGCTGACAGTGAGTTTAGATAAACCCTTCCAGTAGTTTTACATAAAAAGGAGGAGAAAGGTGGGATGAGGGATGGAGGAAGATATGCTGGGTCAAGCTGTCCACCATGGAAGCTATGACACAGCATGTTTGATGCTGATGGTAACAACCATAATACATTCCATTTATTATGGAATGTGTGTTCCGTTTATGGGTGTACCATAGTTTATCTAACTAGTCCTGCATTAGAACACATTTTATGTCTCCAACTTTTGCTCTTATAACAGTAAACAACTACACTATTTCAGGTGCAAGGGAAACCAAACCTAAAAGCAACTGGCCATCCTTGGACCAATAAGTGATGATTGGTCAAAGTGGTGGGCGCTCTCACTGGCCGAGGCTGGGTCAGGTGCCCAGTCCTGCTTCCTCCAATCAGCAGTGGCCAGGGGGTGGTGTGGGTGGAAAGATGACATTTCTATCATGGGAAAAGGGGAATTTCCACAAAGGTGAGTTTGTGTAGTGGTTGCTCTGCACAGATTTAAAAAAAGGTATTTATAACAATACCTCTGTATGCCAATCATTGTTTGCATTTCTAATTATTTCCTTAGGATAAATTCTTGAGTGAAATTAGTTGGTCAAAGAATATGAACTTTTTAAAGGCTCTTGTTAAGCTGTTTGCAATCTTCATGCCCACCCAGTGAGGATGAGAAAATCATTCCATGTCCCTAGCCTATCTCAGCATTGACTACTACTTAAAAAATTCAGGTGTTTAGAAAGTGGGAAATAATCTCTCATTGTCATGATTTTAATTTAAAAAAATATCACCAACCTTGAATTCATGCAAAAATTCTCATTAACCAATATGTGCTTTAACAGTCCACTCTTCGGGCTATTTAACATGGTGGAACTCAGAGGTGCTGACCTTCTGCAGCCACTATCCCTCACAGCAGCACCCAATAGAATGTTTCAGACACCTGCCTCCCTTTTAGAGCCCTCCATCTCGGATTGATGGAGTCTCAACCCACCCACATCAGGGTCATGACAGAGTAGAGGCCAAGAAGATGCTTGGGGAGCCTGTCTCAATGCACCTGAAAGTGAATTCCAGCCTCGGCTTGGGATTTCTTTTGTGTCCTCTGTTCACCTGGGTGACTTTTCCTGTCAGCTGAAATAGAACATGCCTGAGGCCTCAGAAAGCGGCAGCTGATAGCCAGTCAGCCCAGCTCAGTCTCCTCCTTCTTTCAAGGTTCTTGTTCAGATGTCAGTATAATCCATGGGCTCCTTTCCATCCCAGGCACCTCTAGCCCCAGCCCCTGAGTCCCTAACGCATGAACGTTGCTCCCAGACTGCCTGCTGCACTGAGTGAATTCTTCAAGAGTGAAAAATAAGCCTTTATTTCAAAAAGGGGAGAGGAGGAGGGGAAATAAAGTTTCATCTTTAAAATTTCCTCCTTAAGTCTGAGGCCGATGGGAACTTCACAAGCTCAGAATTACACTCCATTCTTCACCTTACTGCTAAACTGCCAGGGCTGGGGTCCATGGCACCCCGTCAGAATGTGCTTAGATTCCTTAACTGTATTTGGGTTAAGTCTCATATCTCTGTGCTTCCGAATTTTGTAAAATAAGGAGAATAACAGGTGTCACTCTCTTGGGTGTCATTAATGCCTGAAATGAGTGGATTTATACAATGTTCGCTTCTAGCAGTGAGTTGAGCATTGAATAACTAAGATGCACTGCATGATGTTGTCTATGTTCTGGCTTTTTTGTGGGTTAAAAGTGATGGGCCTTGAAAAAGGTTAGAAAAATTAAATTTCTCCCCTCAATATATATCAGTTCTGGAATGAGACAAATTTGAGTTCAAATTTCAAGTTCTTTTACTTTCTAGCCACATAGACCATGGACAAATTCCCTAACCTCTCCTCACCTCAGTTTCCCCATCTACAAAATGGGAACATGAGTTGTAACTACTTCATGGAGTTGTTAATGTTAATACACATAAAATGCTTGGCACACGATCAGTGCTTGACATAGGCTGGCTACTGTCGTTATTACTTCAATTATCGTTAGTTAGAGCTAAGCCTCTGGCATGAGCTAGACCTTGGTTCAGATGTCTGGTCTCCTGTTTATTTAACCTTTCTGTACCTTGTTTCTCTAATGTGTAAAATGGGTTTAATAACAATACCACCTAATTTCACAGGGAAGTTGTAGGGATTAAATGAAATAATGTAAGTAAAGTGCATGGTATAGAAGAAGTGCTCTGTAAACTTAGGTATTTTACTCCTGGTTCCTCTCCTGGGCCCACCCTGCGGTCTACTCATGAAGCTGGTAAAATATGTCATCTGGGCTCTAGTGCCCACTTGCCTGGCCCTGCCAGGAGCTCCTCTCCCTTTGATATCATCCCTTCCCCAGGTGTCCATCCACATCACGTTCCTTCCCCAACCCCAATCAAAACCCAGTTCAAGCTCAGAGGATACATTTCAATCCATGAGACATCTCTCTCATGGATATTTGTAACATCAGCCTTATCTTGAGTGGGAAAACAAGGCTCTGGGCACTATCCCAGGGATTTCAGGCATCAGCAACCAGGTAAGTCTACTTCTCAAGCAGCTAGCTATTTCAGTGCTCTTAACATTGCAGTACTTTGTTGGTGGCTCTTGGAGAAGGCCAGACCCGAACAGAATAGTAATTCAAAGTCAAGTGTACAAGGTGACATATCAGTTAGGAATTGTGTTCAGCTGCTAATAACAAGCAGAGACCCAACTACAACCAAAATTCTTTCAAATACAAGAAACTTGTAGGCAGACATTTTAAGGAAGGGATAGTATGTCTGTGATTGTTTTAGGGATCTGAATGTATTGTCTTTAGCCTGTAACTTCCATCCTCAAAGTAGCTCCATGGGCCCAATACAGCTACTGGAGATCCAGTCATCACATCTCCTTTCCAGAAAAGAGGACAAGGAAAGGCCAGGATCAAAAGAAAAGACCCATCGTGTTAAGTTAATATTCTTTAAGGCACTTTCCTGAAAGCCCCACTCAAAGATTTGCACATACATCTCCCTAGTTGCAAAGGAGTCTAGGAAAAGTAGACTTTTAGCTGAACACATTTCTACCCTGAACAAAATTAGAGTTCTGTTCATGGCAAAGAGGTGAAAAAGGATGATGGGTAGGTACCACAGATAATATTTCTTTTAAACCAGCTAACTTCTTTATTTTGTTTTGTTTTGTTTTGTTTTTCAGGGCTGAGTAGGTGGACTTGGCAGAGTTAGGTCATCACCAAAAAATAAGTGGTTTTCCCCCAACTGATTAGTTTTCTTGCAGTCAGATCAAAAGTCTGAATTATAGGAGATGGAAGAAAAAAAGGCACACTGTAATTTTCTCTCCAAATTCTTAACCATGCCTTTAGCTTCTTCTCCCTTCTCCGTAGTTTCACTGCAATTTGGTTTTTAAGCCTGAAATTGCTCCTATCAATGTCCCTTTTGACTTTCCCAATGGCTGGGTTTAAGGGATCCACTTCAGTACTACTGTTTTTGAACTTGCTATAGCTTTGACTCCAGAGACCACTCTGTGGTCTTAAAACCATTGCTGCTCAGTGCTCTTTCCACTCTTTCTTCATTGTCTCCTTGACCCCAGGATTCTATCCCCAACCCCCCTTCTCCTCTTCATCCAACATACTTTCTGAGGAATGTCAGCCACTCCAATGACTATTTGCCAATGCTGCCAAATCTGTATTTCCAACTCAGACTCTCTCTTGAGATCCTATGTTGTATGTTCAGAGGCTTACTGGGCATCTCCACTTGGAAGACTCAACTTCAACTTCAACTTGGAAGGTAACTTCAACTTAAGTCCACAACTGAACTTATCATCTTTTCCCTTAGATCTGTTCCTTCCTCCCTCTTCTGTGGAGAGCGGCCCTACCCACTCTAGATACCCAACTGGAAACTTGGAAATCATCCTTCTCCTTGTCTTCCCTCCCCACAACCAATCTCAAAATCCTGCTGTTCTAATTTCCTTTATATCTCTTGAATCTGTCTCCTCCTATTTCCCCTTCTGTTAAGCTGGCTCTGATTTGCATGGTCTCTCTCTTGGATTTTGCAATAGCTCCCTCCTTGCCTTCTTTCTTTCTTCTCAAATGCATTCTCACCACTACTGACAGAGTTTACTCTTTAAATACAAGTATCGTTTTGTTGTTTCCCTTGATTAAAGTCTTTCTATGTCTCCCAATTAGGTAAAGATGAAATTTAAAACTTTGGTGTGACCCACAGGGATCTTTCATGATACGATCTCTTTTGCTTGTCTTGTCTTGCTTCCTGACATTCTCTCCTGACTATTTCACCACCAGACCTATAACCTGAAGTCCTACATTGATCAACTGGTTTAATTCATTCACTAAAGAAAATACTGATTGACCAGCTCCTGTTCTGGTCATGGGGATACAGCAGTGAACAAAGTCCCTGCCCTCATGGGCCTTCCATTTCCAGGGATGGGTGGTGGTGATGAAAGGCTATAAATAAGTAAATAACACGTCAGGTGATGATAAGTGCCATACACAAAAATAAAGAAACCCAGAGAGTGCTGGAGAGAGGTTGCTATTTTAGCAGGATGGGCAGGCCAGACCTCTCTGATGAAGTGACTTTTGAACAGAGACATGAAAATAATGAGAGAGGGATCCATGAACAACATGGGGGGAATGGCATTCTGGGTAGAGGTTGCAGTGCTGGCAGGGGCTTTGGGACAGGACCGTGTCTGGCAAGAGCATCAGGGAGGCCTGGATAGCTGGAGTTGAGTAAGCCAGGGGAACAATGGATGAAGATGAGGTCAGGGTAGGAGAGAACTGGGTCGTGTAGGATCTTAAGGCCACAGAAAGATTTGGATTTGCTCTGGGTCAGATGAGAAGTCTGAGGGAGAAGATAGGGCAACAGTTTGAAAGGACCTCTCTAATGCAGCGTGTGAAATACACACTGTGTTGGGCAAGTGTGGAAGCAGAGATGCCGGATAGAAGACCATGAAGATAGTGCAGACAGCAGGTAATGGTGGCTTGGACAGGGTGGTTATAGTGGAGATTGTGCAAAGTGTTTTGATTCTGGATATAATCTGAAGGTAGAGCTGATACGGTTCGCTGATAAACTGGATGTGGAGAATGAGAGGAGGTGCAGGGATGACCCCAAATGTGTGGCGTATCAGCCAAATGGAATAACATGGCACCACTAAAACCATGATTATGAAGACTCTGTGGAGGTATTGCTGAATGTTTGTGATAAAATGTTAAGTGAAAAGAGTAGAATTCAAAACAGGTTGTTTCTGATGATTACAAGCCTGTAAAATGCCAACAAATGATAATATGCCAAACTAGTAACGATTCTATGATAAATAAATTCCAAAAATGTTATCAGCCGTAAATCCAAGGGTAATGCTGGCAAAAGGTTAGTATGCCCTTTTCAGGAATCAGCCATCATTTAACTCCATAAATTGGCTTTCTTGATCTCAGCGCATAAGAAATGAAATCACAGAATTTAGACGTGCACAGGGCCTTGAAGTTCACCTGGTACAACCCTCTCCTCGTACAGATGACAGAACCAAGGCCCATAAATGTTAAAGGGGTTCCATAAGGTCACACTGCTAATTATGAGCACAGCCCAACCAAAAGTGCAGCCTAACTCCTGATCCATTAGGCCATGTAAATTCTTGCACCTAATTTTATTTTCTGCTTTAAAAATGATCTTGCAAATGTGTTTCTTACAGTTTATTGAAACTTTGTTTCTTGGTGATTTATTCAAAATCACTGTATTCACATAGACTTGTTTGCATGCAAAGTATACCCTATTTTCAAAGTCGAGAAGACGTGAAATGTCTTTTTCTCTGCAAAGCCTTGCACAACATGTGAATCCTAATATTAGACCTTCAAATGCAGAAACTTGGTAAATCCCATATGTGCATAACAAATGCTTACTCCACATTTTTTCAGGGTCTCTGATTTATTCAGCAGGGCAAGTTATTAATAACTCTGTAATGTTGGGTGAGATAGAACTACCTGTCATATAACATTTGAGTCTGGAAGTAAGTGAAGTCAAAAACTGGGAAAACCCCACAAACCCACCAAGATCTCACATTTATTAGATTCCCATCAATGTCACATTCCTATTACTTAGGCATTTGGATAAATACTCCAGGGGAATTGGAGAGAAAACCCTGGATAATAAGATTGGTTACATATCTTTTAGAAGAACTCAGATACTGCAGGGAGAGAACAATGATTCTTGAAAAGAATGCAGAACCAAATACTCCTATAACTGGATTTATGATAGTAGGAGATGATTTATGATACTGGAGGTGATAGTAGGTAGTGGGAAGAGCTTTGGGCTGAAACTCAGTGTACTTTAGTCCTAGCCCCGGTTCTACTACCAGGATGAACTTAGACAATCAGCTCATTGAATCTTGAATGCCCAGTGCTGACATTCAGTCTACAAATATTTATCAAGCTCCGACCATGTCACAGACTGCAGCACATTGTGAGTGCTCCCTCAATATCCATCTCCCCTTCTTCAGTGCTTACAGAACCCAATTTTTTGGAGGATGTATTGTGCTTAGCTAAAAATTCTCTTTTCCAGCCTCCCTTGCAGCTAGATCATGTGACACCATTGTGACCAAGGACACAGAAGCAAAAGATAGCTGGAAATTTGTATGAAGGTCAGAAGTTCTTGGGGTGCAGAGAAGACTTGGTGTCTTCTTATGAAGAATTCAGAACCTGGTTGCGTCTATCACTAACATGTTCTATGACAAAAGAAGGGTACCCCACTCAGCTTGAGAGAGGGAAGAAAAAACTGGAAAAGCTTATTGGAGGAGGTCATACTTAAATTGGGTCATGAAATATCTCTGGGCTTCTGGGCTTCTGTTTCCTCATTTATAAAACAAGAGGATTCAAGCTGATCCACTATTTATGTCTTGAGTTTAAAAAAGAAAACCAGTGATTTAAAAAATCCTACTTAGAAATGCAGAGGAAACTTAAAACAACAAAAGGCACATGTTATTTGGAATAATAAATTGGGCATTTGGACACACACACACACACACACACACATTTTTTGATCAGGGATGCACATGAGAAGTCCAACAACTTCACTGTGAAACCACAGCCCAGGGCAAAGAATGAACTATATTGTAAACCTGTGGCCCTAAAATGTACAGAAGTTATTTCTATTAATTTGTTTTTGGAGCCAGGTTTTAAAATCATTCTTCCTTGGGCAAAACTCAAATTGCAAAAAGTCCAAACAATAAAAAGAACTACTTTCCTGTTAATAGAGGTGAGAAAGAGTGAAGGAAGTGAACCTCACCATCTGAGAGAAGGGGCGGGGGGCTGCTAACTTGACAGCATCATGACCAGAGAACGAATTTAAAAGGCAAATGCATGTTGACTCCCTGTTCCTCGAGATGGGAACTGATTTTGTCTGAAGCTTTATTGTGAACAAAGTGTTTCCATATCCCTTATCTTACTTGAGCCTCACAACAACCTGACAGAGAGGCATTATTAATATCCTTGCTTGACTGAGATGAGGGCTTGATGGCCCTGCCCAAGGTCAGGCAGCATAGGGAAGTGGTAGAACTTGGGCTCAGATACTCCTCATACAATAGTCTTTATATGATTCCAGGACTGCATCGAAATGCAATTTTACAAAAAGAAAATAATTTGGATTTTTGTCCTTGGACAACAACAACAACAAATTTAGTGCAAATGTTTCTGTCACAGAATGGTCAAACAGCAAAATCTTGGTGGACAATTTTTTACTCCAGTCTTTTATACCAACCACTATAATTTGAAGCCAAGGGTGGGGAATTTAAAAGTGAGATTGCGGGAAGTAACTACAGAGTAGAGGGTCTTACATTTGTGAGGATAGGCTAATCCGCCATAACAAAGAACTAACCACTCTTAACACAATAAAAGTTTACTTGTCACTTTCAAAATGTGGATATTCCCGGTCAGGTGACTCTCCTGAGTGGTTTTCATCTAAGTGGTGACTTAGGAACTAGGGTCTCTCCATCTTGTGACACCACAGTCTTCATAAACATGACCTCCAATATTCACTATAAAAGAAAGTGAGCATGGTCTAACGTCATATCAGTAATGGCCTTGGCTTACCGACCCAAAAATCACCTTTGTTTTTATTCCATTGGTTAGAACTAGTCACCTGACCCTCCTCTAGAAGAAAGCAAGGCTGGGTAACGTAGTCCCTGGCTGAGTGGCTGCTTCCCACTACCAAGGCTACATAATGGAAGGGAACATGGCTCTTTGGTGTCAGCTGTCTCTACTAGGTTTCAAAGTAACTAGCTATGTGGTTCTTTTCATCCCACCAAAACCTAGAGAGACCTAAAAAGCTAGAAAGAGGCATTTTGTACAGGAATATTTGCAGAAATGCAGGAGGGTAGCATTATCAGTGTTGGTTCAGATATAAGTAATAGGCCAGAAAAAGAGAAATAGCTAAAGCCAGGGAAATGCTGGGCATACTTTGTGCTTTTCAAGATGTTTTGCTAGTCCCTATTTGATGCCCACATTTTATGGTAGTTGTAGAAGCACCAAGTCATTGAGGCGGTGAGCCAGCTATCTTCTGTGGATCCCCTGGATTTCTTTCACCCTTTTCTGCTCTTCTCTCTGCCCTAGGAGCTTCTTGGACTGTTTTACATTAATGTCTCCTTTGCCCTCTGTGTCCCAGCTGGATTTAGCCAGTGACAGCTCTTGTAGGAGATGAAAGGAAGAGAGAAGGGAAGGACAGAGATGTATGTTTTCTTCCTGCAAGGCAGCCTGGGGTTTTGCATGTCCCTCGGCTGAAGGTTACTGATCTTCTTAAGGCTTCCAGCTCTATATGACCCTCTGTCCCTCCAGGTCCTGGTAATCTCTCTCTCCTCAGATTCCTTCTGTCCTAGGAGTGGTAAACAGCTCTTCTGTTGCTACTCCAGAACTTCTGCACTATCTCTTGTGGTTCCCATAGATCCCACTCACATTTTCATTCTTAGTTTCTTTCTAAACATATTCCAATTTGATTTTACTGGTTGTTCCCATGTGTTGCTTTTTATTTTTAAGTCTGTTAACATTGCATTTTCAGCCCCAAGCAGCAGGCCTACTCTCCGTATAAACTATAAGAATCCTTTTTTTTTTTTTATCATTCTTCGCATTTTTATTTTTTTATTTGCTGAAATTACTTTATTTTATTTTATTTTTTATTTTTTAAAATTTACATCAAAATTAGTTAGCATATAGTGCAACAATGATTTCAGGAGTAGATTCCTTAGTGCCCCTTACCCATTTAGCCCATCCCCCCTCCCACAACCCCTCCCGTAACCCTCAGTTTGTTCTCCATATTTGAGTCTCTTCTGTTTTGTTCCCCTCCCTGTTTTTATATTATTTTTGTTTCCCTTCCCTTATGTTCATCTGTTTTGTCTCTTAAAGTCCTCATATGAGTGAAGTCATATGATTTTTGTCTTTCTCTACTAATTTCACTTAGCATAATACCCTCCGGTTCCATCTATGTAGTTGCAAATGGCAAGATTTCATTCTTTTTGATTGCCAAGTAATACTCCATTGTATGTATATACCACATGTTCTTTATCCATTCATCCATCGATGGACATTTGGGCTCTTTCCATACTTTGGCTATTGTCGATAGTGCTGCTATAAACATTGGGGTGCATGTGTCCCTTCGAAACAGCACCCCTGTATCCCGTGGATAAATGCCTAGTAGTACAATTGCTGGGTCGTAGGGTAGTTTTATTTTTAGTTTTTTGAGGAACCTCCATACTGTTTTCCAGAGTGGCTGCACCAGCTTGCATTCCCATTAGCATTTTTAAATAAGCTTTAGAGATTTGGGCTTTAACCTCCCGGACATTATTCCTACAGGGCTTTGCTCATCTTTGTGCATTCGGTCTTGATTATGTGTCCCTCATCCCCTCTTCTCGTACATGCCCTGTGACAATCTGAGCTCATCAGCACACTCTCCACCCGGTCACATGTCCCTCATCATTGCTCCTGGTTCTTCTAAAAGAAGAAATTGCTAACAAGGCAAGTGGAGGATTCAGCAAATGCTTTGCTTTTACAGAATGAGAGTTCCACCAGATATCTGAAAAGCTGAATTAGGAAGAATCTAGGATGGGAGGTAAAAACTTGTTTTGAGATTTCCTGTGATACCAGAAAAATCCAGATATATTAGAAACCTGAATTCAACTGTACTTTGTCCAATTCTTTCTCTGGTTATTCTAGAAGTCTGTATTTGTGGGGCGCCTGGGTGGCTCAGTCGGTTAAGCGTCCGACTTTGGCTCAGATCATGATCTCGTGAGTTCGAGCCCCCATCCGGCTCTGTGCTGACAGCTCGGAGCCTGGAGCCTGCTTTGGGTTCCGTGTCTCCCTCTCTCTCTGCCCCTCCCCCACTGACACTCTGTCTCTCTCTCTGTCAAAAAATGAATAAACGTTAAAAAAATTTTTTTAAACTCTGTATTTGTGTTTTTGGCTTTATCTGTTTCTATCCCAGCTCCAAGCTAAGTGGTCTCCCTCCCCCAATCCTCTCACATCTCCAAGAAAGTTTGTACATTTTCCTGTTCCTGCTGGTAGCCTACATTTCTCTGATCTTGCCTCTCTGAGATGTACCTTTCATACAGCCTTGACTGTTACAGAACCCACTCTTCCTTTTCATTTTTCTCTTTTCTCCCCCTGCCCTGCTGAAAGAGAGTGGAGTACAGAAGTAAACAACAGGATTTCTGAGTCAGATAGAACGGAGCTTGAGTCCTGGTTCTGGTTCTTTCTAGGCTGAATGACCTTGGTGGGGTTACTTCACCTAATTCTCAGTTTCTTCATTTGTAAAAGGGAGACAATTAAGGTTTCTAGTTTAAAGAATTTCTTAGTGTTTTATTCATTTTTGAGAGAGAGAGAGAGAGAGAGCGCAAGTGGGGGAGGGGCAGAAAAAGCAGGGACAGAAAATCCAAAGCAGGCTCCGTGCTGACAGCAGCAAATCCGATAGGGCGCTCAAGCTCACCAACCGCAAGATCATGACCTGAGCTGAAGTTGACATTCAACCAACTGAGCCACCAGCGCCCCTAAAGGTTTCTAGTTTAGAGAGTTGTTATGAGGATTAAATGAGAAAATGAACATATAATATGTGGCAAAGTGAACACTCAATAAACACTGGCCATTTTTATTAACTCTCTGTACATCACCCAAATACAGGGTTGTAAATGTGATCTATTGTTCAAAGTGGACTTGAGGTCTTTATGTCTCTTCTAGAAGACCCCAGAAGTGTTCTTGTTGGCTTATGTCCCACTGAAGCCCATCAATTAGTTCTGGTTATTTCTCTAAATAGAGAATTGTCACTTAAAATATGTTATACAAAATCAGATTCTATCACTATTTATAGAGTGTCTTGTAAATGTCCGATATCTTGCTCATAGATATTCTACCAAAAAGGTTAATGCCACCATAGAATCAGACACAGGCAGTGAATAACTTTGTTTTGTATAGGACTTTCAGACAGTCTGCATCTCCTTTACTCTTTATACCGGTTTGACTTTCAACTTGTTCTAATCTTCTGACCATAGGCAATCTTTTCTGGAAAAATGGCAGTTATGAAAAGCAACCATAAACACATAAAATTTAGATGGGAAGAGATCATTTGAAGTCACTTATTTTCAGTATTCTTTTACTTATCAAACGACAGCAATTACTTGGAATGAATATAGTTCCAAAAGACTTCATGGTCATTTGTTTCTTGATAAAACCGTGCATTTGTTTCTTGATAAAACCTTGATAACCGTTCAGGTTATACCTACCGTCTCATTCTGTTCCTACAGACTTACACCTGCTCTTTTCCTTCCTCTACAGGGACCTGACCTTATTTTTTGTTTCTATGGGTATTCCAATTTGCATTTCCACTTTTTATGCCATGCTTGTCACCTGATTGATATATCTAAGTTTAGCCCACCTTCAATTGTTTCTTCTCCTTTTAAAACTTTTCCTATCACTTCATATACTCTAGAACAGTTACTTTTTTTTTTTCCTTTTAAAATGTTATTTGATACTCTGACGATTTTGGATCTGGGAAGACTTCTAAAAGTTATCTGTTAGGAATGTTCTTGGCTGCAAGTAAGAGGATATGCAAATAAAGCGGTTCAAGCAATAATGGTGCACATTTTTCATGTAACACTAAGACTAGAAATAGGTTGTCTCAGGGTTATTTCAAAGGCTCAACAATGTCACCAAGGATGCTGGCTCTTCTAATCTTTCTGTGCTAGAACTTTAGTGTATTTGCAAGCTCTCTTCTCAAGGTGCTAGGTAAACTGTAGCAACTCCAAGTATCACAGTCTCACACTTCAGCATCCCAAGAAGAAGGAAATGGATAGGGCCAAACAATCTCCTTTTTGTGTAGCTTCCTCTTTTATCAAAGAAAAACTTTTCCCAAAGTCCTCCAGCAGATTTCCCCCTAATCTCATCGGCCAAAACCTGATCACAAGTTTACCTTTAGACTAATTAAGGTTGAAAAGCATATCACCCATTGTTGGTTTAAGTCAATCACAATTAATCCTATGAAGACAAGCAGGTTGACACCTACAAACAGTTGGCTTTCTGTTATCCAAGAAAAAGTGAAAAAACTACTGGATAGGCACCCCATAGTCTCTCTATATCTCCTCCCACCATTTGTAGATGAGGAATCTGAAGTCCATTGAGGCGAAAGTTTTCTCTAAAGGCCACATACCTAGAAAATGTCAAAGCCAGGTCAAACATTTGGTCTCATGTTCTAGAATTCATTTCTTCATTTTGTGCTCTCTAAAGTAACCTTTTAAACCATTAAAGTTCTGCGGGAAGAAACGGAAGTTGGTGAGAAGCCAGCTCAAGGAGAAATTTCTGTTTGTATTCCAAGTCCTAGACTTATAGGGTGATGAGCTTGTCATGTCCAAATCTGTGAGGTTCATTCATTCATTAGTGCTTTCCTACAATATGTGAGGAATTAGTGTTAGGTGCAAGGGATAGAGTTCATTTGGTTCATTTTCATAATTGCCTTCTCAAATATTAAATAGAAAATGGAGGGTAGAATTGTAGAAATCATCGTAATTGGGACAGAGATAAACTATACATTTCTCAAATGCTGTTTTATTTTCTTCTTCCTGGTCACATAGGAAGACTCCATTTCCTAGCTTCCTTTGCAATTAGGATGGACCATGTGATTGGCATGGAATGTGAACAGAAGTAATTATGCCATTTCCAGCCTGGCTGTAAGACCCTATATGCCCTTTACAGGGATCTCAAGGTTAAAGCAAGGGCATCTCTACTAGTCATTTTGCTTGTGGTTTGGATTGTCAAACAGTCCCTCCACCTTTCCCTCCTACAGCTTTATATGGTTTAGAAAACTGACAGCCTTGGACTTAGTCTTGAATTCACAGCTTTTTGACTTATAAAAGTAATGGCTTCCCTTTAAATAATAGCTTCATCTTGTTTTACTTCAGCTTCTTTAAAATGAAGAAAGGTGTGTTTTGTTTTTTTTTTTTTTTTAATCTGAAACAGAATTCAACTTCTCTATCCAGAGAGAAAGATTCAGAATTAATAACCCCGTTAATGGAGGTTCAGGCCCAGTCAAAGATGGTGGAGAAGGCTCATATCAGTGGTTGTGTTTTGTTATTGTTTATTTCCAGTATTGAGATTTTATGTTTATGAATGCTTGAAGCATTCATTCTATTTCTGCCTCCTAACACGTGCAGCTCAATGGGAAGAAAAAGAAAGCAGAAACCGGTAAGAAGGTAAACCTAAGGCTTTTAAAGTTCTAGACTCTTCATCTGTAAAATGGCAACAGCAAACCCAACTTCATTGGGTTGCTGGAAAGATTAAAGGAGATAAGAGATAAGATGGTCTCAGGGAGCACCTGGGTGGCTCAATCGGTTAAATGTCCGACTTTGGCTCAGGTCATGATCTCCCAGTTTGTGAGTTTGAGCCCTGTGTTAGGATCTGTGCTGACAGGTCAGAGCCTGGAGCCTGCTTCAGATTCTGTCTCCCTTTCTCTCTGACCCTCCCCCAATCATGCTCTGTCTCTCTCTGTCTCAAAAATAAATAAACATTAAAAAAAAAATTAAAAAAAAAAAAAAGATGGTCTCAGAATACAGGCGCCTGGGTGGCTCAGTTGCTTGAGCATCCAACTTTGGCTCATGTCATGATCTTGTGGTTCACAAGTTTTGAGCCCCGCATCAGGCTCTGTGCTGACAGCTCAGAGCCTGGAGTCTGCTAAGGATTCTGTGTCTCCCTCTGTCTCTCTCTGCCACCCCCCCCCCCCCCCGCCATTCGTACACTGTCTCTCTCTCTCTCTCAAAAATAAATAAACATTAGAAATTAAAAAAAAAGATAGTCTCAGAATACTACTTAGCACATACTAAGAGCTGAAAAAAAATATGTTATTTAAATTATTGTTGAGAAACACCAGAGTGCAGTGGTTAAGAACCTGGACGTTGCAGTCAGACTGCCTGCATTTGAATCCCTGCTGAGCCATTTACTTGTTACATCATCCTGTATAATTCACTCAATCTCACATTGCACGTTGTCCCCATCTGCAAAATGACAATAATGATATTATCTGCTTCACAAAGTTGTTATGAGGATTGAGTTAATACATTTAAAGTGCTTAGAATGGTACTTAGCATAGTTAAGCACCCCAAAATGTTAGCTATTAGGGTTATATTTTTAAGTTCCTGTGGCCTAATTACATCTCTTTCTCAAATGAGACAGCATAGCACCAAATAGCCAAATGGGCTAAGTGACACTGGCCCTTTTGAGCACTCTGTTAGAAAATGGGAAAGTCTTTGTCCTGGTTTTGTATATGCAGGTTACTCTTGACATGTTTTATAACTGTCTGTCCAGTTGGTATAAACAGTAGGCCTATAATTCATCATGTATTAAAATTCTATACCTGCTTCTTGATACATATACATATGAAATTTTATTTTGTGAATATGCCACATGTTCTAAAGTGTTCAATCATTTCTAAAAGCCGTCTACTACTTATCTGAAAAAAAAAAAACTACGTTCTCATAAAAGTGGAAGAAAATACCAATTGTTAGCCTTCACAAATTTAATGTATCATGAAATGCTTCGAGTTTTTCTTCCTATATAAATTCTTTATATATATATATACACACACACATATATATGTATAGGTATACATGTATATGTATGTATACATATGTATATATGTATACATATACATATATATGTGTGTGTGTGTGTGTGTGTGTGTGTGTATATATATATATATAATGTATTTATTTATTTGAGAAAGAGAGAGTGCCAGTGGGGGAGAGGGGCAGAGGGAGAGAGAGAGAGAGAGAGAGAGAGAGAGAGAGAGAGAATCCCAAGCAGGCTCCATGCTGTCAGCACAGAGCCCAACATGGGGCTCCACTTCACATCCCTGGGATCGCGACCTGTGCTGAAATCAAGAATTGGATGCTCAACCAACTGAGCCACCCAGGCGCGCCCTGAGTTTTTATTTTTCAACCTATGCCATGACTTTTCTTAGTTAGTGGTTCAGTGTTAGCTATTGGCTTCATATAAAAACATTTCATAAGTAAGTACCAGAGATTGAATAACAGTCTTAATTAATAAGTCATTAACTGCATGGGAACATGGAAAAGATGACGGGTGACCACCAGTGCTGTATATGGAAATGTCATCTAACTCCTATGCCATTTATAACAGATTCAGACATAAAAGGAAAGTAAACTATAATAGCTTTTGAATCTTTTGAAAAGATGATAGGAATCAATTCCATAGGTCTTCACAATCTGTTCTAATCA
This sequence comes from Acinonyx jubatus, assembly GCF_027475565.1. NCBI lineage: Eukaryota > Metazoa > Chordata > Mammalia > Carnivora > Felidae > Acinonyx > Acinonyx jubatus. Next base: position 124,336,967 of record NC_069387.1, read on the forward strand.
CACACAGCATTGTATGCTCAAGCTAACCTGCTATACATTTCATTAAAGACTATCTATTTGTGGGAGATTAAAACCAGGGACCGAGAAAAGCACCTCCTGAATTTAACAGGAGCTAAGTCCAAAAGGACACAAGAACGAGGAAGCCAGTGGAGGAATTCACAGAAGCCAATTACTCATGACCTCTTATTGTTGTTCTTACCCATCACACCCAAGAGGATGGTAGACCAACATAGGTTGTTATAATACAATGAGTTACGTGACCCTGGGAAACTCCATGAAATTGTTGCTTTCACACAAGACTAAACCTGAACATGAGTCTGGCTCCATGGTTTCCTGGCCGTGTGGCTTTGGGCTCACTGCTTCACCTTCATGGTGTCACATTTGCCTCATCTGTAAAATGGGGATAACAATAGTCCCTACCTCAGTGAGTAAGTGTGAAAATTATAAAGCATTTTTCAATGGACCTAACACCTAGTAAATGCAAAATAAATGTATCTATTATCATCATTGTGTTTAATTTTTATCAGGCAAGTCACTTCAGCTATCTGTGCCTCAGTTAGCCTCATAAGTCCAAAGGAGATTGACAATTTATATTCATTTGAGGGCACAGGGCTGCATTAGATGACCTCCCAAGGTCATGTCCTGTGATTAGTAGGTGAACATATATGTGTATGTATATGTCTTCAGGGCATAGGATTAAAGCTGATCTCATAATGATTCAGGATATGGGCAGATCCAGCCTGAGATGGAGTCACTTTGACACCTCTCTTTTCCTTACACCTCATATTCAATGTATTATTCATTAAACAAATACATAACAAATATATATTGAATACTGGTTATGCGGTAGGCACTATTTTAGGAACTGTGCATAAAATGACGAAAAGAAGAGTCAGACAAAACAAAAACTCAAAGTTCTGGCCCTGTTAGAGGTCATTTTCTATTGCCCGAAATGGACAATAAATAAACAAGTAAACGAATACCCTGGCACCACATCCTGTGAAAAGCATCTTCAAAATATGTCTCAGATCTGACCATGTTTACTGTCTCTCCTCCTACTACGACACAAGCCACCATCATTTCTGGCCTTGCTTACTGAACCAGCCAGCCTCCTAACTGGTGCCCATGTTCATGCCTGGCTCCCTGATGTCTGTTTTCTACCCAGCAACATACGTGGATAGCACCCTGTCTCACTCCCTTACTCAAAACCTGTGAATCGCTGTCCATCACGCTTGTGACAAAAGCCAAAGTATTTCCATATAGATCTAGCCCCTGGCCTCCTCTTCAGTATCTTCCTGCCACTCATCCCCTCGTCTCCAACTCCAAGCCCACTGTTCTTCCCTGAACAAGACAAATACACTGCTGCCTCAGGACATTTGCGCTTTCTGCCCTTCCGCCTGGGGTGCACTTTCCATACCTTTCTCCTTCACCTCACTTGGGTCTCAGATCTTCAGGGAAGTCTTCCCAACTACTGTGTTACAAATAAGCTCTCCAGCCCATTCTCATTTAGCCCTTTATCCTGCTCTATTTGTCTTCATAGTACAATCCCATGGCATTCTATGGTTATTGGTTTGCTTGTCTGTTGCTGTCTCCCTGCAGGGGAATGTAAGCTCTGAGAAGGTCAGGACCAGGGTGCACTGCTGAAGCGCCTGTCCCTCGCATTGTGCCTGGTCCCCTGTGGTCCATGAGCACAGGTGCGGAGTGCAGGTTCCAGAGCGGGATGGCCTGGGCTTGAAGGTCTTCTCCCCACCTGCCAGTTGTGAGGCCTTAAGCAAGTCCCTCATCCTCTCCACATTGGTCCAGTGGGGATAAGAAGAAGCACACAGGCATCAGGTTGTACTTATGAAGATTAGGTTGGTTAATATCTGCACGGTGCTGACAACAGTGCATAATGCATAATAGGTCTATGCAAATACTTGCTTTATGAAAAATTCTGTAGGGGTACCTGGGTGGTTCAGTCGCTTAAGCGTCTGACTCTTGGTTTGGGCTCACATCATGATCTCAAGTTTGTGAGTTCGAGCCCCACATTGGGTTCCATGCTGACAGTGCAGAGCCGGCTTGGGATTCTCTCTTTTCCTCTCTCTCTGCCCTTGCCCCTCTTGTTCTCTCTTTCTTTCAAAAATAAATGAACGTAAAAAAATTTTTAAAGTCTGTAAAATGAATGATGTCAGAGGGCTCATCTGACCAAAAACATCTTACATAGCTTGGCTTCATGTCTTAAATTACTGGTGAATTAATGGATTTATTTATTGTGTTACTCAGTGAACACTTATCACATACTGCCTTTTTGTTTGTCTAGCTTTTTCCCTGTGTCTTCCACTCGTGCTTCCCTCCTCACCTTGGATCCACACACACAACATATATGCTTAAGGAGTATTCCCAAAAGCCTAGCACGCAGGGATGGAAGGTCCCTTAGAAATCATCAAGTTACTGAGCCCTGGTCTGATTGGTGTGTCCCTCCACACCTCTGCCTAAGTGGCTATCTGCTTTTATGCTTCCAGTTACAGGGTACTCACCTCTTTTATTTTTTAACTGACATTTTATTTTTCTGCAATTTATTGAGTACTGTTCCAAGCTGAGCACTGCAATAAGTGTTTGATATACATCATCTTCTCTAATCATGGCAACAACTTCAGGGTACGGCTATGGACATTACCCCCATTTTTCAGAGCTCAGTAATGGAGCTGGAATGTAAACCTGGGCTGACGGTCTGACTGCTGTGTATACCATAGTGCCCCCCCGCCCCAATTTCTTCCTTAAGATGATCCCTTTAGTACTTGAAGACTTCTTTATTTTCTTTTAATCTTCCCTATCTGTGTAAGGGTGTTTATTCTGACATGTCTGTTTACTCCGTCACTAGGAGTCTTTGAAGCTGCAGATGAAGTTTTATTCCTTTTTGCATCTCCACCATCTAGCAGAGTCTGGCAGGTAATAAGCATTCAGTAAACGTCTGACGAACTGACCTATTAAAACGTGAAAAGTGCTGGGAGGGGTGTCTGGGTAGAGCACAGCCTCATCGACTTCTCCTCCCCTTTCTCCCATCACCGTCGCTCATGCTTTGTCAATGCCACACTGTTCAGAAGTTTTCCAGGATGTGGATTTTTAAAACTAAAGATTACAAATAGTAGTTACAGAAACTGATGTTCTATTTGGCTCTGTTCTGATCTGTGACGGGAGTTCAGAGCAGCAGTGGGTGGGTGGCCAGACCAGGAGCATCTCTTATTTATAAGTTAGGTGGGGTGTAAAGTAAGCACACGCAGTGTATACACAGACACACATATATACTTTTATATACAGAGAGAAACAAAGCAAAAGATTTTTCACATTTCTGCAGCTCTAACCACAATATGTTGTTTTAGTTTACTGGAGTGAGTGATTATCCACTCCACAGAAAATTACTATTTTGGTTTTTGCTAAAGGGTGGTTTGTTCTACAGTAGAGAAGCACAAAAAGACTAAGTTTCCAAAAAGAGTATTTCTGTCCTATAACAGAGCTCCAGGGTGTGGAAGAAAGAGTGCTGGCTTGGGAGGTCGGGATTCCTGCCTTTACACCCCTCTCTGCCCTGGACAAGCTGTTGCACTGGGGGCAAGTCCTCTCTCTGAATTCCAGACTTGTCTGGGATGATTGCTCATCTATAAAAGAAATAGTAAACAAGAAATCCTTACCTTCTACTTGCTGCTCTGCAATCTGACCTACAGTAACCCTGGGAAACTGAGAATGTAGGTTTGGGGTCAGATGGAGCCAAGTTAAGACTCAGCTTTGCTGCTTCTGGCTGATGACTCAGCCTCTGGGAGCCCACATTTCCTCGTCTATGAAATGGGGTTAATAATGGTACCTACTTTCTAGGGTCACCATCAAGATTAATAAAGAGGTACATGTGAACACTTCGATTTAGTGTTTGTCACATGATGTGTCCTTGACAAGGGTTAGCTGTAAGAAGAGTAGCAATAATAATAATTATCAACATAGTACAACGTCAAAAATTTGTCAAAATAACAAAATAATGATAAAATAACAATGATTATCAAAACCACCATGTGCCAGAAGAGATGGAAGGCCAAAGCAGAGGACACGGTCTATGACCTTGAGGAGACAAATGTATAAAACATGAAAACAATAAAAGCCAATGAGAATTGAGTGCCAGAGAGGGGCGGAGAGAGGTGATGTCAGGATTCAGAGGGGGTGAGAGCCCCTCAGACTAATGTGGCCAACACAGGCTTCCCAGACGTAGTCAGGAGAAGGCTAGGCCTTATTACATCTGGGTGGCAGGAAGGAAGATGGTGAGATTCCCAGGAGAGGATGTAATGGGCTTTCAGAGGTCAGTACACAGACTGCTTTGACAGAGCAGAGGGTTTTTAATAAAATATAAGTGGGGCAAAGGCCTGTCTAGTTTCTTGCTCAGAGAATACAAATCAAAACCATTGTTGTCTTCCTACACAAAATTCTAAATCTGAAATTTATTTCAGTGAATGGCTGGCTTTGTACCGGGGCCTGGGTTGCTGTGGCTTGACCATCAACATGTCTGCACCTTCCTGGGGCATGTATGCAACTTCCAGACACAGCCTGGGGCTGGACTGGGGACAGGGGGATGGTAAATATGTTCACAGGGGCCAATCCCAGCTGTCCAGCTGGGCAGGGCCTCCGGGTAGTCAGAGAACTTGGCTGGAGAGTAGTAGAAGTTGAAACCTCCTTGTTATGTTTCTTTTATGGGCTTGTTCTGTTATCTATGATTTGGCTCCCCTATGGAGGCCACCGAGGTGTCCACATGTCTAGAATTATTCTATTGAACATGTCATGAGTCTGTCTGGGTGCTGAGTCTTAGGGTTTGTTAAGATTCGGTAACAGGAAAAATTATTCACACACACACACACACACACACACACACACACACATACAGATTAGCTAACTTAGCATCTATTTTCCCTACCCTCCCTCAGGAAATAAGGCCAACAACACTAGTTCTAAAGACCCACTGAAGAAAATTATGGTGAAGGGAGGAGATTGTGGGGAGGGAAGGTGGGAGTGGTCATCCAAGAGTGGGGAGAAGGGTGGAGATAGGTTCGCAGATTGGAGGATGACTGCAGGATGCCATGTCCTTGCACCATGGGGACCACTGTTGAGAGGTTATCTCGGGCTGTTTTGCAGACCAGCATCGAGGAGGTGGATGGTGGAGCCCAGTCCTCAGCACACAAAGCATGAAGGGGCAGAGGCAAACCTGGTGACCACTACAACATGATGAATCACCTCCTATCCAATTTCCTGGACTCACTAATTCCAGAATTCTTGAATTACCCAATGAAGAGGAAGAGAGAGTTCAACCCACCCTCCCCACCATACAGATTACTCAGGTCCCAACATATCTCCTGCCAGCCAAGAGAAAGTTGGGAGCTTGCAGCAAATTACATTTGATTTCAGGAAGTGAGGTACTGTGATATATCTTGCACCCTCGATTTGTGGACTAAATTCTTTGCCCACTAAACTTCTGCTCTTAAGTTAATTCTAAGCAGTTGGATAAAGGAGTAAATTGATTTGCTTCCATCCCCACTGTTTTTCCATGTGAAAAGGCCAGGCTAACCCAGAAATCTTTGTGGCTATCCTTTCAAGAAGGCAGCCAAGTCTCCTAGCTCTCTCACCATATCTAAAGACTGGTCGTTGAGTAGCCTGCCCCCTGAGAGCAGAGACTGCCCAGGAACCAGGCCAGGTGACAAGCAAGTATGGTATTTCTACTTAGCAGGCCCACATAGTTCAAGACCAAGGGGTCACATTTACAACTGCAAAACTTACAAAGCAAATTTCCAAGAACAATTCTGTGACCCTTGAATTCCTGAGCCAGATCACGGGGTCAGAGTGTGGAAGAGAGAATCTGTGGAAAAGATGCCTTGGGCAGGTGCCGTGCAAGTCCTCTCTGTCCCCGAGGAGGGCGGGCAGTTCCACCTCCTTCACCCCAAGTCTAGCGCCACCCTTGCTACAGTCAATTTTATAACATTGTCATCACCCCAAAGAGAAACCCATCCCCGTTAGCAGTCACTCCCCACTTCCCCACAAGGGAAAATATGAACATATTTTCATGGTTCATTCATGCTATGTTATGTATCCGGGCTTCATTCCTTTTTCTTGCTCAATAATATTCCATTATATGAATGTATCACATTTTGTTTATCCATTTACCAGATGATGGACATTTGGACTGTTTCCACTTCTGGCTATTATGAATAATGCTGCTATGAACATTGGTATGCAAGCTTTTGTTTGGACACATGTTTTCATTTCTCTCGGGTATACACTTAGGTCTATGTTTTAACCTTTTGAGGAACCATCGGACTGGTCACTGAATCACTTTTAAAGAAATGGGGGGAGGGGGCGCTTGGGTGGCTCAGTCGGTTGTGCATCCAGCTCTTGGTTTTGGCTCAGATCATGGTCTCTCGGTTTGTTGGTTTAAGCCCCTCATCAGGCTCTGAGCTGACAACACAGAACCTGCTTGGGATTCTCTCTCCCTCTCTCTCTCTGCCCCTCCCCACTAGCTCTCTCTCTTAAAATAAATAAATAATTTTTTTTTAATGTTAAAAAAAAGAAATGGTGAGAGACAAATATGAAATTGTTTTGATTATGTCACACGTTATGCTTGTTCAACATGTGAATTACAGATAAACTCAGCCCCCATTCCCCCAACCCCCCCCCCCACCCCCCACCCCCGCTTCTGCCAGTCCATGAGGCCCTGGAAGTCAGGCATAGAGGGAGAGAGAGAGACAGAGAGAGAGAGAGCAAGAGAACAAGAGAGCATGGGCAAACAGGAGCTTAAAGACAAGGCATAGATGGGGCGCCTGGGTGGCTTGGTCGGTTAAGCGGCCGACTTCGGCTCAGGTCATGACCTCACAGTCCGTGGGTTCGAGCCCCACGTCGGGCTCTGTGCTGACAGCTCAGAGCCTGGAGCCTGTTTCAGATTCTGTGTCTCCCTCTCTCTCTGCCCCTCCCCTGTTCATGCTCTGTCTCTCTCTGTCTCAAAAATAAATAAACGTTAAAAAAAAATTTAAAAAAATAACTTAAAAAAAAAAAAGACAAGGCATAGAGAGGCCAGATGAGACCTCAGGTGTGGTAAGAGTTGGATAAGAAGTGGCTTGGACCCAGAGGTCTATGAGGAAATTGAGCTAACAAGTGTGTGCTTGGAACTGACTTAATATTCAACCCATATGTGGCTACTATGTGCCAGGTGAGGTTGTGATTATACACATATTGTTTTACCTAATCTTCACAGACATGTGAGGTGGCTATCATCCTATTTTACAAACAAGGAAACTCAGGCTCAGGTAACTAACTGAGTTGGCCAGGGTCATACAACTCTGACCGGCAATCTGGGATCAGGAACCTTGTCTGCCTGACTCTGAGGCCAATGCTCTTAACCACCACATGCTTCTCAGTTGGACTGGACTCCTGGGCTTAACTTGCCAGCTTCTGATTTTGCCTGCTTCCAAAAATCCTTCTATGTAGTGAGGTGTGCTGGTAAAATGGTTCTTAAAAAAAAAAAAAAAAAAAAAAAAGCTAAGATATGTAGTGTGTGCCAATTTCCATGGTGTAAATATTCCTACCACAGCAGATTTCAAGATAACATCACTTTATCAATTAGTTTATAAAATTCCTGACTATTTAACAATCGGCCTTCAAGAGCCAGGATTAGCAACTTCAGCACTTCTCTGCTTCTATGCCTTGGAGTTGTATGGATCTTTGCTCTTAGTCTTTAGGATCTGATCACCAAAGTTCCAGAACAACATGTATCCTGAGTGTTCTGGTAAACTAAAGGGTTTAACCTGTAATACTAACCCAACAAACCATTTTGGGGTGAAGACATGTTTGTAAAACTAGATGCTTCATGGCTCACAGAAATAGAAGCAAAGTCATATTAAAGAAATGCACTAAGTTTGTATGCATTTTCTCTTTTACCTCTAAGTAATAGTTAACATAGTTTTAGGCTTATTCCAGAAATGTCAGTTATAAGCCTGTGACCATACGATAGGAGTTAAAGTTGACAGAAGCCAGACCTTCTTCAACACAGTATTTCTTAAACTGGGGTCTGCATATTCTACCAGAATTTAAAATATATAGTACTTGTTTTCCACGGTAATTTTAAAAAACTTATCAGTTATAAAGATAAAATTTCTCTTGGTGCATGATTCATAGCCATTTGGCAAAAAAGCTTTAGTTTCTTATGGGAACTGAATTCTTTGCGGTAGGGGGTTACCTTTTTTTTTTTTCTTTCATTTGGAATTATGTACATTCCTTATGGATAAAAAATCCTGTTCCATCCCTTGGAATCTGATCACCTTTGAAAAAATCACCCTTCCATATTGTTTCCAGATTTTTTACAGATTCCTTCCAGCTTTATTCAGCTTCTTTTGTTTTCACACAAACAGGCAACCTGTGACAACCCTCAACTCTCACCGTGCGACAGATCAGGGAGAGCAGGATATATTGGCAATCTGTAATCTTCCAGCCCATTTCACGTGGTTCACCAGAGCACGATCTGCAGGAATGGTATTTCCTAGCTGTTAATGACCAGCTTCATTATCACGCCGCCCTGAGCTAACATTTTGCCTTTGGCTTATAATGGGAATCATTAGATTCTAGAAAATTCTCTTTCTGTCCTGTTTCTAAATTTGATTTCCCCAGAATCAGAGAGAATACAAATTCTCCTGAGCTTTGCATATAACAAGTGAAGGTGTGGATGAAAAGAGAACTTGCATCATCTCCGTGCTGCGGTGCCCGCACACAGCCCTGACCCAACTGAAGAAGCCAAGCTCCAGATGGACACTGCAGATCGAGATCATTCGCATAGCATGCTTAGAGTTTTCCATAGGAAATTAACTAAATAACACTAACATTCTTTCCCTCCTCTCGTTTCCACTCTTCACTTCCCCCTGTAATGAAACAGCTTAAGCTCAGCACTTTAGCTCTCTCGCGGGGGCAAAAGTTTGACAATTCCATTCTCTTGTGACCCTCCGATCAAAAGAAGTCTCTTTTCTCCTTCACTTGCTTATTCTAAAAAGCATTTCTCATCAAGGCCATTGTATTTCACTAAAGATGCAACTTTCCGAAACACTATGTCCAGAAATGGTAGTTTAGAGATGCATCCTTTAAAAATGGCAAAAGTGGCACTTTAAGGAGAATCCAATCACACTGTAAGTGGATCCATTCCTATATTCAACAAAATAATTGTGACACAAATAGCAGGTTGCCAGTGTTGTAGACATAAAACCATCCAATGAATCAAAATGAGGGCCAAATCTTCCCCAAGTGGTCATTCTCTTGTTTAATTTGTGTGTTCCTTCTTCATAAGGAACCCAATAATGGAAGGTTTGAATGGAAATGTTTAGTAGCAACTTAAAAATATTGATGGAGTCCCTTGTAGGTGCATAGAAATTACTATCCACTTTAGAGACTTGATTCAATCAGCTTCAACACACTCATGGCCTACAATGCACAAAGCTTTGTGACAGGTGATGGGGCATAGACAGGTGGTCCCTGCCTTCAGAGAGTTTATAATTCAGAGTGGAAGAGAAGCAAGTCTAGAAATAACCAGAATCCAGGCAGTTACTCATGCCAGTGTATTTTCCTAAATTCTCCTTAGCAAGGCACTGTGCTAAGATGATGGAGGCACAGTGATGAGCCCAAGAGAACTGGTACCTCCCATAACAAAGACAAATGCAATGTTAAAATTCCTTCCTTCCTTCAACACATATTTATTGAACATCTATTGTGTGTCAGCTGCTATTCTTAAAGCTGCTGATATAGCAGTGAACTCTTAATAATAATCATGGAGATTATGTGCTATTGGAGAGATAAAAATCAAATATATAGTTTCAGGTAGGGGTAAGTGCTGTAAAGAATATAGAAAGGGATACTTAGATTAAAAGTGATGATGGTGGGGGGGGGTGGCTACTTTAGGATGGTCAGGGAAGTCCACTCTGGGAAGACCTTTGAGCAGAGACCTGATGGTGAGAGAGAATCGAATTGGCTTTTCCTGGGTCAGGAGCCTACTGGCCTTTGGACTGGAACTACACCACTGGGTCTCCTGGGGCTTTAGCTTGCTGCCTCACCCTTCAGATCCCAGGACCAGTCACCTGCCATAATCACATGAGCCTTTTTGCTTTATTTTGGAACTGATTGGATGGAGCCCACCCACAGTAGGGAAGGCAATCTGCTTTATTCAGTCTGTTGATTTAAATGTTAAACTCATCCAAAAACACCTTCTCAGAAACATGTAGAGCAATGTTTGACCAAATATCTGAACACCCAGTCAAGCTGCCACATAAAATTCACCAACACACTGACAGTGGGGTGTACCCTGCTTCTTTTTCTAGCCCCACCTCTCAATTACTCTTCCACATTCTCTGGACCTCACTCTGGATCTCCAGTTGCATTCCAATCATGTCCAGCTCTTCCTGCATTGGTCCAGTGGGGTCCCCCCATCTCTGCCTGTCCAGCTCCTGCCCAATCATTGAGGCCAACACCACCTCCTCAGGGCCACGTGTCCTGCCATCCTCTGTGTGATGATATCTCACCCCTCCTTTGTTTATGTCTCTCTTTGGCATTTAACATACTTCCCTCATGTCATTGTATTTATATAATCTATAATTGAAGTGAGATGCTTAGCAAGAACAATTTTTCCCCCTCACTCTTCTGAGAGATGTTTTATGAATTCACCTGGGAACCACTGGAAGGTTGGAATCCCTGGTGCAGCTGTTTTACAGGAATGAATTGCCTTCGCAAATGGTTTGCTGTCTCTTGCTTCCTCGTCTGGAAAGTGATAGTACCTACCTCCCAAGATTAAATGTGATGATGCATCGAAAGCACCTAGCACAGGATGCAATGAAGAGAAAGCCCTCCATAAGCAAGAGTTATTGCCAAGGGCAGGGAGAGAGCCTCCCTCAGAGAGGTAGACACACAGCTCCCTTGAGTCCAGAGGAGAGTTTCTCACGAGAGGGCGAGTAGATAGCTGCAATTGACTGGAAATGGTGTGAACTGGGAAATCAATCCTTTGTTTAAGGTTGAAAAAGAACTGGCCTGACCCCTCTGTATTTCCCAGGAAAGGGCAAGCGGTTCTGGATATGAAAGAGAATGATGTTTAAATAGTCCTCATAAAGCCCTCCTGGGTGGTTGGCCCATGGAGGTGGGGAAGAGGGTGGAAAGGGCTGTGTGAGGGGCAGAAAGAGCTGAGGACTTGGGAAGGTGGAGGCTTCCTTGATCCTGCACAGTGTGTAGGAGGCAGGGGGTGTGGCCTGGCATCACTTGGAGGACCCTGGTAGCCTTCTGTCCTGGGAGCTGAGCTGGGTCATAGAGGCAAAACTTTAGAGTAAGCCACCTATTCCTATCAGGGCCCTGGCAGTTTCTGCCTCAACTTTATTTATTTACATTTTTTCACTTCACTTATTTCAAATTAAATGTATTATTAAAGTATAACACATGCAGAGAGAAGGGCAAAAATCTAATTGCAGTAGCTCAACAAATTTTTATAAAGGGAACCCAACCATGTAGCTACCACCTAGGTCAAGATATAGAACGTTGCCAGCCACCCAGAATCCTCCCACTCATGGCCTGTCATTAGCCTCTGCCCCATCCCGAAAAGTCCTCATTAGCCTGAATTGGACAACAAAGATTAGCTTTATCTGTTCTTCATCTAAATGGAATCATACAGTACATGCTCCTTTGTGTCTGGCTTATTTTGCGCGAGTTATTTTCATGAGATCCATTCCTTTATTGTGTAGAAGATTCACACATTCTCATTACTGACTAGAATTTCATTGTATGAATATGCTGTAATTTATTTGCCCATTCTGTTGATGTCCATCTAGGTTGTTTCTGGTTTGGGGCTATTGTGAACAACACTACTATAAACATTCTAGCACATCTCTTTCGTTTGCATTTTTGTTGAGTAAATACCAAGATATGAAATTACTGGGATGTAGGGAATGCATATATGAGGTTTTAACAGTAAACTGGTGTGCCAATTTACACTCCCACAAAGAATGAATGAGCGTTACAGCTTCACCACACCAGCATCTCAACATCATTGCCAATGTTTGGTGCTGAAACGTTTTTACCTTAGTCATTATATTGAGTGAATGGAAGGATGACCAGCTTTTCATAGCCCTGGAATGTGGCAGTGGAAGGCCATTGCCAGAATGGGTCTGATCCAATACCCCTGAGCTCTCCCAAGTGAGGTGTGCTTCCCCAAAAGAGCACAAACCAAGAGGTAAGGGGATACAAGAGAACTTTCATTTGTATCCGTTGAAAAAAACAGCTTGGTTAAGATCAAATTCATATACTATACAATTCACCAACTTAATGTATACAATTCAATGGCTTTAGTATATTTACAAATATATGCAATCATTACCATAGCCATTTTAGAACAATTCATCATCTCAAAAAGAAACCCCAAACCCCCTAGGTACTATCCTCCTTTTACCTGGTATGCCTACTAGTCTTAAGAAATCACTAATCTATCTTCTGTCTCCATAGATTTTCCTATTTTGAACTTTCATATAAAGGGAATCATATCTCGTGTGGTCTTTCGTTACTGGCTTTTTTCACTTAGCATAATGTTTTCAAGTTTCATTCATGTAATAGCATGCACCTGTAGCTCATTCCTTTTTATGGCTGAATACTACTCCATTGTATGGACTATATGGATTTTTAATTATTTTAAAATGTTAGTGTTTTCCATGTTTTATAATACAACATAGTATACTAGTATAAAATTTAATATATTAATATAAAAGGACTATGGTTTATAAATAAGCAAATGTATACATACAAACATACATACCCTGGGGAGACAACCTCAATAAGGCTTTACTGATAGAAGTTCACCAACAATAGAGTTTGAAGATTTCTGCATAGAACCAATGTTCTCTTTCCCTTGGGGTTAAAAGTAGAATTGACTTTCCTTTTGAGCTGTCTAAGCTCCAGACTTTGTTTCAGATAATCATGGTGGAAAAAGGAACCAAAAGAGTGATTATTCCTGATAATGTGGTAAATGGGTGCTCCAGCTAGTTTAAATTCAATTTAGAAAAATAAGAGTTGACCGTATTTCTGCTTCAAATGTTAAAGAGCTGTTCAATTGAAAATCATATCATTCTCCCTGTAGTGACCTCTAATAGTAGAAACCTTGCTTCTCTAAATTGTTTGTCTTCTCAAAGAGTCTAGCACCAACATCCTGTCTAGCTCCTCTGTCCAAGCATCCTTTCTGCTGCCTCTCCTCTGTCCGAGCATCAAGATGCTTGGAGAGAGCCTAACCTCCTCCAGGAAGGGTCTCAGTGAGCGCCCTTTCAGTTGCAAATAACAGAACCTCACTCACTCTGGCACAGTGGTTCTCCGTGGAGGTATGATTTTGCCTCCACTCCCAACCTACCCCCACTGGGGACAGTTGGCACTGTCTGGAGACATCTCCAATTATTACAACGGGAGAGTGCTACCAGCATCTGGTGGGTAGATCCCAGGGATGCTGCTAAACATCCTATAGTACACATGCCAGTCCCCAGCAACAAAGAATTATCCTGCCCTAAATACCAATAGTGCCCGTCTTTCTCCCTCTCTCCTCTGTCTCGGTATCTCTCTCTCTCTCTCTATCCCTTCACGTGGTACTCCATCTTTGCATCTAAGAGTAAGTTTTATTCTCCCCTGTTTATAGACTGGTTGTCTATTTGGCCAAGCAGCGGCAGCAGATGACCACCCACAGCTTCCGAATTCACGTGGCCTTAGTTCAAGTCATCAGCAAAGATGATGAGCATCACTGAACCACAATCCCAAAAGAGATGGACCATAATTCACCGAGTTTGGATAGCTGTCCACCTCTTAGCTCATCTGTTATAGCCGAGTGGCAGGATCACTGTGCCACATCATTGCCAGGTCCTATTCCTGTGGATCAGAAGGTAGCAATTCTCAGAGAAATGAACATCCGGGTTGAAAGCATTCTGGCTAACCATATCACAACACCTATCGTGCTTCCTGGAAAATTATCTCTACCCTCTTTTGTCTCCTCCACTACACCATATAGCAGACTGACTGGCACGTTGTGAGCACTCAGCAAGGCTCCTTAAATGAGGGAGCATTTACTCATTTGCTTTCATTCCTAAGTGATGACAAAAGCCCCTGTTTACAAACCTGTCAATGAAATACTACAAAACAAAATACAGTATGTAAACGACAACAGTGAGGGTCAGGCGTCATAACCTTGGAAAGTGTGTACCCTCATTGAAAAGGGAAGCTTGGGAAAGTCTCCTTCTAAGGTAATCACTGTCCATCACGGGCAGTACGGCTGTTACATATGAAAATACTGGTGTCAGATCTCATCGTGGAAGACGATTTAAAACCTCACTTGGCATTTCCTTCCCCATTTAAAAACCAGAACATCTTTACATAAGAAAAGAAAGGAAAAACAACAACAACAACACATGACATCTGATCCTGAGGCCTCAGAGACAGCCTCTGTGTTAGGGCTGCCCACCCACAATCTCCTTGGCTCAGGCTTTACTGTCTAAAACCTGCTATGTAAAAGTCCTCCATTGTGAGATCAGAGGGAGCCTAGAAGTTTCAAGTGAAAACAATTTTAAATCACTGTTATGGTTAAATTGTGTCCCTGCTCCCTCCCCTCCCCCTCCCCCCCCCAGCCAAATTTGTATGTTAAAGCCCTAACCCTGAGGACCTCAGAATGTGAGTGTATGTGGAGATGGGGCCTTTAAAGAGAGGGAATTAAGTTAAAATGAGGCTGTTAGGGTGGGCTCTAGTCCCATCTGACTTATTAGAGGATATTAGGACACAAACAAGCATGTGCAGAGGGAAGACCATGTGAGGTCACAGCAAGATGGTAGCCATTGCAAGCCAAGGAGAGGGACCTCATAAGACACCTTGACCTTGGACTTTCTGACTCCAGAACTGTGAGTAAATAAATTTCTGTTGTTTAAGCCACCCAGTTCGTGGTGTTTTGTTATGGCAGTCCTCGCAAACTAATAAAATCATTTTCTCTCATGGCTTTTCATCTTTCCAAGTATAATTTTATTGTTTGTTTATTATTGCATGTAAATTGCTTCACTGAACCAGCACAGGAAAAGCACAGATAATTTACCTCCATAACAAGTTTCTCAGAGATCCCCAGAAAGAAAATGTGAGAAAACTAAGGATTAGGGCCCACCCTAATCCAGGATGACCTCATTTTAACTTGATTACATCTGCAAAGACCCTACATCCAAATAAGATCCCCTTCACAGGTACTGGTGGTTAAGACTTAAGTATATCTTTTTTGGGAGACACAATTCTACCTGATACAAAGGGTTACACTTGAAGGGAGTTGGATAGTGATTGCAAGAAGCAGGAAGAAGCTTCTGGAATGCTGGTGATGTTCTTGTTTCTGATCTGGGTGCTGGTTACACTGTGGTTTCAGTTTATGAAAATTCGCCCAGCTATTTCTGGTATGTATGTGCGCTCTTCCCTATAGATGTTATGCTTCGATAAAAAAAATTTTTTTGAAGTCAACTTCTTTTAGAATGTATACTTGTTTATTCCTTTGATTTGTTTCTCTAAAATATTAGGAAAAAGCAAATCTATCAGTGTCTAAAAATAAGGTGAAAAGAAGACTGAATATATCACGATGGGCTTTGTTTCCCCCTTTTATCTGTGATAAAGAAACTATATAATGAGTAAAAGTCATAATGTATTCAATATTTTAAGCTGAATTGATATTTTATTCATCACAGGAGCATCTATCTATATTTGAAAAGTATTTGTACACCAACGCCTCAGGCATTATATATTTGTTTACAGATCATGCTTGCCGGCCATATGGATTCAGGCACCGTGCGTTATTAGCTCCATGACCACCCTGTGGTCACAGGTTGGGAATCACCTGACTAAGCCTCTTCGGGGAATAATGTGCAGTGGTGAAGAGCATGGAATTTGGAGTCAGACTGGCTGGGTTGGAATCCCAGACTGTCACTTTCTTGGTATATGAAATTGGCGTGTGCCTCAGTTTTCCCACCTGGAAAAAGGAGTGACAGTAGCAGTTTTTAACTCATAGGATTATTTCACTAAGATAAGACGTGTGAAACACAGAAACTCTAAGTTTCTATTACATAGTAAGTGGGCCAGATTGTAAGTATTAGCTGCCGCAGCCGACACCACCACTACCACCACCACCATCATCATATCAGGATTTGCAAGTCTGTGATTATTGCCAGGGTGAGGCTCCAAGGCAGGTAGCTGCCCTGCCCCTGACTGGAGTAGATATTAGGGATACAGGTTATTTGGGGAAGCAGGTTCTCACCTGTTGGCCACCGTAAATTATGCTGTTCTGAACATGACGAATATGAGCATACAAAGATCTGTTCCAGTCCCTGCTTTTATGTATATGCTCAGAAATGCAATTGCTAATCAAATGGTAGTTCTGTTTCATTTTCTGAGGAATTGCCATACAATTTTCCACAACCACTGCACCATTTTATATTCCTGCCAGCAATGTACAGGGGTTCCATTTTCTCCACATCCTTGTCAACCCTTGTTGTTTTCTGTTTAGTTGCTAATAGCTGCAATGATTAATTCTGAGTATTAATTTAGCTGGGCCTTGGTGCCCAGAGAGTTGGTCAAACATTATTTTGGGTGTTTCTGTGAGAATGTGTCTGGATGAGATTCACAATTAAGTCAATGGGTTTTGACTGAAGCAGAGTTCCCTTCATAGCGTGACTGGGCGCATCCAGTCAGTTGAAGGCTTAAACAGAACAAAAAGACTTACCCTTCTGAGTTGTAGAATTGCCTAGCCGCTGGCTTTCAGACTAGAATCGGAATATTGACTCTTCCTGGTTCTCCAGCCTTCTGGTCTACCCTGGAGATTTTTGTACTTGCCAGCCTCAATAACCATCTGACTCAACTACTTATAATAAATAAATATATGATAAATATAGTAATTTATATATATTAATAGATATTAAATATATAATTTCCTGTTGATCCTCTTTCTGAACGCTGATTGAAACAATAGTTATCCTAATACGTGTGAAGGTCTCATTAGTATTTGAATAAGTATTACAAATATGCATATAACTTGTGCACATTGTATGTAAAACTTTTATTGAGACTTCTTCTGAGCCAGGTACTACCCTAAGCTCTGTTCATGTCTTAACTCATTTGATGTGCACAGCAGCTCCCTGAAGCAGGCGTTATTATCTCAAATTTATAGATGAAAAAGCAGGTACGTAGAGGTTAAGTAACACTTGACAAAGGTCATGCAACTGGTATGGGGTGATTTGTGTGTGTGTGTGTGTGTGTGTGTGTGTGTCTTATTGGTTTTTTTTTTTAAATATAATTTATTGTCAAGTTATCTAACATACAGTGTATAAGTGTGCTCTTGGCTTCAGAGTATATTCCCATGATTCATTGCTTACATATAACACCCAGTGCTCATCCCAACAAGTGCTGTCCTCCATGCCCATGACTCATTTTCCCCTCTGCCCGACCATCAACCCTCAGTTTGTTCTCTGTATTCAAGAGTCTGTTATGGTTTGCCTCCCTCTCTGTTTGAAACTATTTTTTCCCCTTCTCTTCCCCCATGGTCTTCTGTTAAGTTTCTCAAATTCCACATATGAGTGAAAACATATGATGCATATGATATCTGTCTTTCTCTGACTGACTTATTTCACTTAGCATAATACCCTTGAGTTTCATCCACATTGTTGCAAATGGCAAGATTTCATTCTTTCTCACTGCCAAGTAGTATTCCATTATATATAGAAACCACATCTTCTCTATCCATTCATCAGTTGATGGGCATTTGGGCTTTTTCCATAATCTGGCTGTTGTTGATAGCACTGCTATAAACATTGGGGTATATGTGCCCCTATGAATCAGCACTCCTGTATCCTTTGGATAAATTCCTAGTAGTGCTATTGCTGGGTTGTAGGATAGTTCTATTTTTATTTTTTTGAGGAACCTCCACACTATTTTCCAGAGTGGCTGTACCAGGTTGCATTCCCACCAACAGCTCAAGAGGGCTCCCATTTTTCCACATCCTTGCCAAACTTGTTTCTTGTGTTTTTGTTTTTAGCCATTTTGACAGGTGTGAGGCGATATGTCATTGTGGTTTTGATTCTATTTCCCTGATATGAGCAATGTTAAGCATCTTTCCATGTGTCTGTTGGCCATCTGAATGTCTTCTTTGGAAAAGTGTCTATTCATGTCTTCTGCCCATTTCGTCACTGGATTATTTGATTTTTGGGTGTTGAGTTTGATAAGTTCTTTATAGATTTGGGATACTAACCCTTTATCTGATATGTCATTTGCAAATATCTTCTCCCATTCTGTCGGTTGTCTTTTAGTTTCATTAATTGTTTCTTTATCTTGATGAGGTCCCAATAGTTCAATTTTGCTTTAATTTCCCTTGCCTTTGGAGACGTGTTGAGCAAGAAGTTGCTGTGGCTGAGGTCAAAGAGGAAATTGCCTGTTTTCTTCTCTAGGGTTTTGATGGTTTCCTGTCTCATATTTAGGTCTTTCATCCATTTTGAGTTTATTTTTCTGTATGGTGTAAGAAAGTTGTCCAGTTTCATTCTTCTATATGTTGCTATCCAGTTTTCCCAGCACCATTTGCTAAAGAGACTTTTTTCCATTAGATACTCTTTCCTGCTTTGTCAAAGATTAGTTGGCCCTACATTTGTGGGTGATTTGAACTCAGCAGTCTGGCTCCAGAATCCTTGCTCTTGCCAAATGATGCTTGGACACCTTCTGTTCTGGTAGCTTCATTTAATTCTAATCATCTTGGTGACTTATGCAATGGATTTCCCTTTCTATCACCTCCCCTATTCCTAAAAGCACTTCTGTACTTCTATTCCCTAAAATCAGTCAAGGCCAAGTGCAGCAATATTCCCTACTGTGGTATGTGGCGTGGAGGGAAGAACAATGGTTTCTGGTCATACAGAATCCTGCAAATATGCCCTTGAGAAAAAAAAATTAGGAACTGCTAAATCCTTTACGCTAGAAGAGGAAAAATTAAATCGTTTAAAAAATGAAAATTATTCCCATAATGTATTTCAGCCAAATAATTAAAGTGTACTCATACATTAATTACACTTCAAGGCTCTCCTTGCCCTGCTTTGCGGGGCTCTCTTTTTTTCCCCAGGGTTAAGTGAGGACAAGGTTTTTGAGGTAGAACTAAATTCCATTTCAAGAAAAGTCTCACAAGGCTGGTTAGGCAAAGATTCCCATCCAAAAGAATTGCCTAGCCAAGCAATTAAGTCACCTTCAGAAGTTACTAACTTCCAGTTGACCTTTGTGGAAGCCAGAGCCACAGTTATAACACACAGGTTATAAATCAAACTCCCCCTCCAGAAAAAAAAAAAAAATGTATCCAGCACTTAAACTTGGAAACAGTACTAAGCTAGGTCCCTCTTTTTAGAATTGCTGCAAATGTTTTCATATCCTGTTGACCTTACGGTGTCCCATCTTTCAAAACTGAAGCCTGGATAATTTCCTCAAAGCTGTTTGCTTTGTCCTTGATTAGCTTCCCAGGAGAATTGTCTTCACCTTCTATAATAAGTTTTGGAAACATGGACTTCCCTAGGTCGTCAAGCATTGGCTACTGCTAGAAGGAGGCTTACTTAGCAGGACATGTCACACCTCCAACAGTTCCAAAGACTTCTAAAGCAGAGAGGAATCTCAAAGACCATCAGATCATTCTCCTTAACCTTTACAGATGAGGAAATGGAAGCTCAGAGTTTTTGTGGGAAGACACCAAAGGATTTTAAATAGGGATGGGCCAACAGGGCTCCCCTGCTGAGATCACTTATTAAGTCTATGGGTGATATAAAGCAAAGAATCAGACTGCTACATGTTGGAACAATGGGCCCAAACCAGCATGATGAAATCCAACAAATAGTAATAATAAAGCATTGCTTCTAGTCACAGAACCAGCAAAGTTCCCCAACGTGGGACAGATGAGGTTTGGCTGACCCCAATCTCTGGATAAGCTTGCAGAGACAAAGGTCAGCCAGATGTTAAAAATCTGAATTAAATTCTGATAATGGAATAATCACAGTGTGTTAGTATATGGATAAAGGCTAGAAGGACACGTAAAAAAGCTCATGGTGGTTATTTTTCAGCAGTGGAACTAGGAGGAAGAGAGGACTATATTTTTCACTTTATATACACTGTATTATCTGACTTATTTTATAATGAGCATTGTATTAATTTTGGAATAAGCAAATCTTAAAGGCTTAAAAAAATAGTGATTAACAAAAACTGAGGCTAAAGGAGAGTTTCCAGAGGAAGAACAGGAATGTCCTAGATAGATTGTATGGGATGTCCATTGTCTAGCCTTGGACATCACAGGGATATAATAAATTAAAAGTACTATATTCAGGGTGCACTAGGGTGGTTCCGTTGGTTGAAACTCTGACTTTGGCTCAGGTTATGATCTCACCGTTGCTGAGTTCGAGCCCCACGTCGGGCTTCTTGCTGACAGGGTGGAGTTTGCTTAGGATTCTCTCTCTCCTTTCTCTCTGCCCCTCACTGATTCGTGCTTTTCCTCTCTCTCAAGATAAATAAACTTAAAAACTTTTTTAAAGTACTATATTCAGAAGGAGAGCAATCAAAATAGTGGAGGGGGCTGGAAATCATAGGTCACAAAGGAGATTATTGAACAAATTTAACTACAAACGTTGGAAACAATGGGGAGTTATTGTGTATTTCATTCTGCAGAGACACTATAGCAAAATCCATTCGTCCATTCATTCATTCAATACCATAAACAAAGTGTATCTTCCTTAAAAAAGCATTTGAGAAAGTATTTCCCCTGGCAAAGAAACAGACTACCTTAAGAAGGATAAGTTGCTTATTCTGGAACATATTCATAGAGCAGTTGGCTGATCAATTCTCAGAGACAGACACCTGCATTTTTAAGGAAGATGGACTAGGACATTTCTAATGATTCTTACCAGTTTATATTTGTATCATTTTCCTGCTCAAAAATACTGTGAAGGCTCCACATTGCCAGCCCTGCAAAGGAAGGTCAAATTATTCACTGTGACATTCAAGGCCCTTCAGAATGTTGCTCTGACAGCCTTTCCCAGTGTGTTTCCTACTCTCCCCATTAGGTACCCACTTCCTAGCATCCCTGGCCCATTGGTCAGGCACCTTCTGGCCTTCTTGCCTTTCTTTTGTTCATACTGTTCTTTTGTAGAATGCCCTTTTGGCTTTTCTTAACCTAGTGAAATACAACTCATTTTTCAATTTGAATCATTGACTACTACCTTGCTTTAGGCGTTCCCTCTCTTCCATACATCACTTTTCAAAGCTGACATTTCCTAGAAGGAGTTCACAGTCACACCAGTAGTCTACAGGTGGGGTCCAAACTTCCTGGTTGATCAGTGCCTACATTTGTTAGAGGTTAAAAATATAAAACACTATGCTGATGTCACTATAACACCTCTAATACGGTGTGACAGTTTTTGGTGCTCATATATCTACTACTACACATGGGCTCCTTGAAGTCAGGACTGTGTACGGTCAAATCCAGATACTCTGGGCTTCAAAAAAAGGCCTGTCACTTCCATAGTCACCTGGAAATCTGAGCTGAATGAATTAATGGACTTTAAGTATCTCTCATTCTAGGGGTGCCTGGGTGGCTCAGTTGGTTGGGCATTTGACTTCAGCTGAGGTCATGATCTCATGGTCTGTGGGTTCAAGCCCAGCTTTGGGCTCTGTGCTGACAGCCTGGAGCTCAGAGCCTGAAGCCTTCTACGGATTCTGTGTCTCCCTCTCAATCTGTCCCTCTGTCTCTCTCTGTCTCTCAAAAATGAATAAACATTTAAAAATTTTAACTATCTCTCATTCTATTCCTTACCAGCTAATTAAAATTTCCAACTTCGGGAAGTAGTTATCTCCTTCGTGCTTAGAGACTTTCGTTGAAATTGGTATAATGTACGAATGTGGTATTTCTTACTACTTTAGAGGTCTTCAGGAACATTCTGAGAATACACCTAGTTGATGCAAAGAGGAGGGGTACCTGTGACTGCCATTCTCAGAGGGGGCAGTATAAGGTCCAATGAATAAGAGTCTACTTTAGAGCACAGTCCAAAGTAAGAGTCCAACAGATCTGGCTTTGAGTTCTATCTATGCCAAGTGTTAGCCATGTGGCCTTGAGTAAGTTACTACTGTAGCTAAGCCTCAGTGTCCTCATAAAAAGAGAATAAAAATGGTGCCTTCCTGGGGGTACCTGGGTGGCTTAATCAGTTAAGCATCTGACTTCGGCTCAGGTCATGATCCCCTGGTTTGGGAGTTTGAGCCCTGCATCGGGCTCTGTGCTGACAGCTCAGCGCCTGGAGCCTGCTTCTGATTCTGTGTCACCTTCTCTCTCTGCCATTCCCCTGCTTGTGCTCTGTCTCTCAAACATAAATAAACGTTAAAAAAAAAAATTAAAAATGGTACCTTCCTCATGGGGTTGTTGGAAGGAAAATTTTGTAAGATCCTGCATAGAAAGCACTAAGCCCAATGCCTGCCACACAGTAAGCACTCCATAAAAATAGATATTATTATTCCTGAGTGTTGGCAGCTGTAAAAGCAACCGTGGATTCATGAGCAACTACTACCTGTTCTCACTTCTCCTGACTGCTCACAACACTACATGCACATATTTATAGTGCCTGGTTCCTAAAAGGCATTATAAGATGTTGAATCCACTCAAACACGTGTTCTAATATTCGGAGCATCGGCTTCCAAAAAGAATGTGCTTTTACATTTGCTATGTTTAACATTGCAGTTTTTGCCTTAAATCCATCACCAAACTGACTTGACCCATTTGTATTAAGCCCTTTATATGAGCAGAACATTGTGACTTGTGCTTACTCAAATCCAAATGAAGGTCTAAATCTGAAGAAAGAAAATCACCTTTTTAAAGACCCAAACTCCATGAAGAGAGAAAGTAGGCCAAACACCTACTGGACAACCGGTTGGAAAGGATCCACCATTTCTTTCAACTTTTGTTACTTGCTACTGGCACTAAAATAAATCCGTTTGTGCCAACGCCTGTTATTTTCCCACTTTCAAAGAAGGTCAGCATTCAAGCAATACAGAAGATTCTGGGTAGGACCTCATAATGGTGATCACTTCTTATGGAAAGGTTAAGTCCTGGTTCTCTATCTTTCTGGCTGTGTGATTTTGCCATACGTCAACCTTTCTGAAGCTCAGTTCTTGTTTTCCAATCTCTGAAGTGGGGATGATAATGTAACTTTGCCAGCCCCTTAACAGTGACCCAGTTTTCTTTCCAAGCTACACAATGGGAATAATTATACCTACCTCAGAGTTTGTTATAAGGACTAAATGAAAAATGTATATGTATATATAAATACATATTAATTATACTATATACATGTAGTATATAGTATACTATATAGTATACTAGTATATATACTATATATACTACATGTATATGTAGTATATAGTATATAGTATATATATATATATATATATATACATGTAGTATATAGTATACTATATAGTATACTAGTATATATACTATATATACTACATGTATATAGTATACTATATACTACATGTATATACTATAAATACATACTAATTATTAGTATATACATGTAATATATACATACTGGTATATATTATATTAATTATTTTATTTATATGTGCACATGCATGTATACTCTTCCTCATTGCTTATGGGGTTATTGTAAGGACAGAAGGAATTATGGAGTGTGACATGTCATGAAAGCATGCTGTGACCTACAAAATATTAGACAAGTATGAAGTGTAATAATTAATGATATAGATGGTATAATGGAAGGGATTTTTATGAGGCAGTTCACTTGTTGAGGTGGTGAACCAGGAGACCTATGTGGGCAATTTATCGCACTTATTTGCTGTACTGATTGGCCATCCCTACTTTGCAGAACTTTCCTTTAAATCTTACTTTGTTCTTGTTTCATAAATACTCGTATTGTATAAAATTATAAGATGCAGGTAAGCAAAGACGAAAAAGAACTAGAAAAGTCACTCAGAATCCTGTCATCCAGATACAATTTTAGTGTAACCCTTCCAGACTTCTTTCCATGCAGGCATGTATTTGCATTCATTTTATATTTATTTTATTTTATCTATTTATTATTAGTTTTAAGAGATACAGAGAGTGCACAAATGGGGGGAAGGGGCAGAGGCAGAGAGAGAGAATCTTAAGTAGGCTCCACACTCAGTGTAGAGCCCAACATGGGGCTCAATCTCACAACCGTAAGATCATGACCTGAGCTGAAATCAAGAATCAGACGCTCAGTGAACTGAGCCACCCAGGTGCTCCTATTTTATTTTCTGTATGCTTCTGCTTGTGTTTATTTTTTAAATGAAATCATCCCATACTGTTTTATGATCTCATTTTTTTTGGCTTAACAGAATGTCTTGAGTATCTTTTATTGTTAATAAATATGTTTCCATACTTTTTAAAAACGTATAATATTGTATTATTGTATAGCATTACAGCTGTAAAGCTATACCACATTCTATTTAATCAGTGTTGAGTGTTGAACCATGTAATTTACTTCAAGTTGTTTACTATTTATAATTGAGGCTGTGATAAACATCCTTAGGGCTAAGGCTTTGATCACGTCAATGGTTATGATTGTAAAAGTAAGTTGAAGTAGAATTACTGACTAAAATATACATACCTTTTAACAGCTTTATTGAGGTATAACTTACATACCATAAAATATACCAAAAGGGTACAATTCAATGGTTTTTAAGTAAATTTATAGAGTCATACAATCATCACCATGATTCAGTTTTGAAATGTTCCTGTCAACCCCCCCCCAAAAGTTCCTTCATGCCAAATTTTCAGACAATCCTCACTCCTATTCCAACTCCAGGCAAATACTGATTCGTTCTATGGATTTGCCCTTTGTGGAAATTTCATATAAGTGGAATCATACAATATTTAGATTTTTGTGTCTGGCTGCCTTTCATTTAGGATAATGTTTTTGAGGCTCATCTAGTAGCATATATCAGTTACTTCATTCCTTTTTATTGCCGAATATATTCCATTGTATGGATACCCCACAATTTGTTTATTCATTTGTCAGTTGATGGACATTTGAGTTGTCTCAACTTTTTGGCTATTGTGAAAAATGTTGCTCTGAATATCCACGTACAAGTCTTTGTGTGGACATGGGCATATGTTCCATATCTCCAGTAAATACCTAACTGTGGCATTACTAGGCTGTAAGATAAGCTTGTTTTTAACTTTATAAGAAACTACACATTGTTTTCCAAAGTGGCTGTACCATCTTACATTCCTATCAGCAATGTATGAGGGCGTTGGTTTCTTCACATCCTTGCCAACACTTGATATTACCAATCTTTTGGATTGTAGCTATTCTAGGGATGTGTAGTGGCATCTCACTAGAGTCTTAGTTTGCATTTTCATAATTATTAGCGATGTTGAACATCTTTTCAGATGCATATCAGCCATTTGTATATCTCCTTTGTAATGTGCCTGTTTGAATATTTTGCCAGTTTTCAGAGTTGCGGGAGTTATTTATGTATTCTGGATACAAGTCCTTTATCAGATATGGGATTTGCAGATATTTTTTATCTCAGTCTATAGCTTACCTTTTCATTGTCCTTTGGTGTTTTGTTCTTGATGGTGTGGTTAATGGAGTTGTTTTCTTTTTTTCTTTTTTTTAAGTTTATTTATTTATTTTGAGAGAGAGAGAGAGTATGAGTGCACATGAGCAGGGGAGGAGCAGAGAGAGAGAGAGAGAGAGAGAGAGAGAGAGAGAGAGAATCCCAAGCAGGCTCTGTGCTGTCAGCGCAGAGTCTGATGTGGGGCTCAGTCAGACACTTAATCTACTGGGCCACCTAGGCGCCCCAATGGAGTTCTTTTCTCTTTTTTTGTTAAAATTTTTTTAATGTTTATTTATTTTTGAGAGAGACAGAGTCAGAGTTGGGGAGGGGCAGAGAAAGAGGGAGACAGAGAATCCAAAGCAGGCTCCAGGCTCGGACCTGTCAGCACAGAGCCTCACGTGGGGCTCCAACACGGGAACCGCGAGATCATGACCTGAGATTAAGTCGGATGCTTGACTGCTTAACCGACTGAGCCACCCAGACGCCTCAATTTTCTTTTCTTTAATGTTTATTTATTTTTGAGAGAGTGCAAGCGGGGGAGGGGCAGAAAGAGGGGGACAAAGGATCCAATCCGAAGTGGGATTTGCACTCACAACAGTGAGCCTGACACAGGGCTCAAACTCAGGAACCATGAGATCATGACCTGAGCTGAAGTTGAATGCTCAACTGACTGAGCCAGACTGGTGCCCCATGGAGTTGTTTTCTCAGTTTCATGTTTGAATTGTTTGCTTCCGTATACAGAAATACAGTTGGTTTTTGCGTTTGATTTTATTTCCTGCAAACTTGCTAAAATCATATATTACTTCTAGTAGGGTTTTTAAAAAATGTTGGTAGATTTCTTAGGATTTCCTTTTTTTTTTTAATGTTTATTTATTTTTGAGAGAGAGAGAGAACGAGTGTGAGTGGCGGAGGGGCAGAGAGAGAGGGAGACACAGACTCTGAAGCAGGCTCCAGGCTCTGAGCTGTCAGCACAGAGCCCCACACGGGGCTCGAACTCAGGAACAGTGAGATCATGATCTGAGCTGAAGTTGGACACTTAACCACATGAGCCATCCAGGCAGCCCAGATTTCTTAGGATTTTCTACATGTAGGATTTATATTTTTTCAATTGAGGCAAAATTAAATAATATAAAATCAACCATTTTAGAGTGTCATTTAGTATATTCACGTTGTTGTACAACCACCAACTCCATTTACTTTTAAACATAACACCCTAAAAGAAAACCCCATGCCCATTAAGCAGTCATTCCCCCTTTCCCCCTCCAAACCCTGGGCTCTGACAACCATTTACTCTCTGTGGATTTACCTCTTCTGTCTTCCATATAAATGGAATCATACAAGATGTGGCCTTTTGTACTTGACTTCTTTCACTTCACGTGTTTTCTAGATCGATCTGCGTTATAGTATGTATGAGTACTTCATTCCTTCTTAAGGCCGAGTAATATACTGTATATACACATCACATTTTGTTTATCCATCAGTCATTGATGGACATATGGGTTGTTTCCATCTTAGGACAATTGCAAATAGTGCTGCTGTTAGCATTTGTGTACAAGTATCTCTTTGAATCCCTGTTTGAGGATATACCTTTTGTGTATATACCTAGCAGTGAAATTGATGTAGTCTATGATAATTCTGTTTAACTTCTTGAGGAACCACCAAACTGCTTTCCACAGCATTTGTGCCTTTTTACACCCTCACCTGGAATTTATGAGAGTTCCAATTTTTCAATCTGTACCAACACTTACTATTTTCTTCCTTCCTTTCTTTCTTTTTTATTATAACCACCCTAGTGGGTGTGAAGCAGTATCTCATTGTGGTTTTGATTTGTATTTCCCTAACGAGATCGTGTTTTGTAACTATATTTTTAGCTGTTTTCTTAGTGATTGCTTTAGGAATTACAATAATGTATCTTAACTTATCACATTTTAATTGAGGTTATTCCTGATTTAATTTGAGTGAAACATAGCAACTTTGCTCAAATATATCTTCGTTTTATTAGCCCTTATTTGTGCCGTTGTCATATGTACTGCATCTACATATATTGTAAACCAGATAATACAGTGTTAGAATTATTGCTTTATATAGTCTTCTGTCTTTTAAAGACATTAAGGGAAGAGAAGAGACAAAATATGCTTATACAGTCTTTGCTATTTACCCACATGCTTACCATTGACTTCTTTCTGCCATTCATGTTATCACCTGGTGCCCTTCTCTGTGAGCCTAATGGACTTCAGCATTTCCTCTAGGTCAGGTCTCCTAGAAACCCACTCCTTCAATCTTTGTTTATTTGCAAGTATCATTATTTCCCCCTTCAGTTTTGAAGGATAGCTTTGCTGGATATAGAACTCTTTTTCAGCAGTTTATTCTTTCAGCACTTTGAGTGTGCCATTCCCCTCCCTGTTGCCCTTTGTTGTTTGTTTCTTTTTTTTTTTTAAGTTTATTTATTTATTTTGAGAGAGAGTGTGTGTGTGTGTGTAAACAGGGGAAGGGGCAGAGAGAGAATCCCAAGCAGGCTGTCAGTATGAAGCCCAACTCGGGGCTTGATCCCATGAACCATGAAATGATGACCTGAGCTGAAATCACGAGTCTGATGCTTAGCCAACTGAACCACCAAAGGTACCCTAGTTTCCCATTTTAATGATTTTATCCTGTGGATCATCGACTGAAGGCTTAAGTCCTCAGCCTTCCGGGACACTCATCTCAGCATCTATTGTGTCATGACGATTACGCCAGATTTCTGAGGAACCAAGAAAATGAACTTCTCTCTCTCTCTGAGCATCTGTTTTTAATTGCCTTCAGCTGAATAATCCCTTATAAAACTCATGGTTATCTCCACAACCTTCCTCCAAACTCCTAATTATGTTTATTCTAAGCACAGCACTTATACACCATTTTAGATGTCTAATAGGGGCGCCCCTGCCCTTTGTTGTTTCTGAAAAGAAGTTAGCCATTAATCAAATGGTGTTTTCCCATAGGTGGTGTAATTTCCCTCTTGCTGCTTTTAAGGTTTTGGTTCTGTTTTTGGCATTCAATAGCTTTGACTATTAAGTGTCTAGGTTAGACTGTCTTTGTGTTTATCCATCCTACATAGGGGTTGTTGAACTCTTCAGGCCTACAGATTAAAGCATGCAGGCTCCTAAGTAGATTAAAGCATACAGACTCCTAAGTAGATAGACATGCATGGACTACTCACCTAGCTCCTAGGACTCTCTCATGTCCAGTATCTCCCTATTAAATTTCTGGCTACTCCTCCGTTCTGCCACTCACCCCAACCAGCAGTGTGACTTCAAACTCTCATAACTGTAGATTTTCCCTGTTTGTTTTCTACCAAGTTTGTTACTTTTATTGACAATACTGCTGGGCATGGGTTTTCCTGCATCCACTCCAAGTCAAGACCCCTCCAATAGCAAAGCTACTGCTATTCACAGATTGCCCTGCCCTGAAGCACCTCTGTGCCACGAGCTAGGTGGAGGGATGGGAGTAGTTCCAGGCAAGAATGCCATAGACTCTTTCTGTAAGACTGATTCTTAACCAAAGTTTAGCAGTTTCTCATGAGTAAATAGGTTTCAATTTTGTGTTTTCCTTTGCTCAATTTTGACAGTTCTGAAGCTATCATTTTTTAACAATTTTGTCCAATTTTATAGTGGGGGGAGGCAAAAGAATTTGCCTACATCTTCTGTCTGCCCTAGCAAGAAGTTCTGCACATGCATTTTTTATACTTTTGATACAGAGAAATAAATTGCCCTCCAGAAAGATTATACCAATTCATGCTCCTATAAGTAGTATATGAGAGTACCAATTTCCCCATAATTTTTCAGGATTGGATAATAGCATTAAATAAATCTATCAAAATTTATAGGTAAAAATTTTACCACACTGTGGGCTTAATTTAAACCTCTCTAATTATCATTACTTCAAGGATCTTACTTGAGAAAAGGATGAGATGATATTGTAAGTGTTAAAATCCTTTGGATGTAAAAAAAAATTTTTATAGAAATGCAAGCCATGTATTACTGTCTTGCAATGCTTAAAGTTTGACTGCAAACCAAAATAGTTCTCACAAATCCTTGTGTTCAAAATGCTTGTGATAAGCCCAGTAAGATCCCTGCCTTACATATGGAGAACTCAGGGTTTAGTGCAGGTATCATACCCACTTTGGGGGAATATTAGCAATGATGTTCCAGAAGACCAAAGTCAGAATAATTTCTCAGTAAATGCAGGAACTACAGGATTTGGTAGGAAATTGGGGAAGACAGAGCACAACTCCACCTGGAAAGTAGGTGTTTGCAGACAGTTCTGACATGGACTTAATATCTGAGAGTGTCAAGACAACAGTTCTATGACAGCGTCCTAATACTTTCCAGGAATGATGTGTGCAATGTGTGAATGTGTTCATTCAGCATTTCCTCTGAAGGGAACAAGGGAATAAGTAGGAAAATCCACGGAAAGTCCATGAAACCCTGGAGATGGAAGGCATGGACTTTTCTCCTTATAGCAAAGTATACAGTCATTGTAGAAAATACAGGAAATTCAGATACGCAAAAGAACACACTTCTACCTACGATCTCATCACCCAAAGACAACTGAGTTTGTACATATATTAATTGGTTTTATGTACGGGGAGGGGAAAAGAGGAAGAGCTATGTTGTAATCCAGGTGGGTTTGTTTGTTTTAAACTCCGATAATCTTTTAGTCCCTCAGCTGGGACAGGAGGCTGCTAAGGAGAAGTCAGAACAGCAGAACCTGAGTAAAGACGTCAGAATCAATTTTCAAAAGCCAGAAGGTAAGAAGCTGGTGAAGAATCCATCCATATTAGATAATGGGACTTTCCATGCCTGGGAAAGTTCCTGTTGTGTGAACAGAGAGGTGTAGAACAAAGAACCATGAAAGTAGACTAAAGCAGCTCAATCTGTGGTTATGGACCAATCTTAAATTTCTGATCTACCTTAGACTGATGCTTTTGTGAAATAGAAAAATTACACATGTGGATGTCACAGCAATTTCAAATTGCTATAAATTACTCTAAATTTCTGTATTTATTGCAGGCTGATAATACACAGCTGGAAGACCAGCATAGTTCCATGGGTAGGACTGTACTAAACTACTGTCTCGTTAGAGTGACAATTTAGATATCAATAGGGATAAAGACAGTTGCATGGTAGTAAATGCTTAACTACTGGCTCTTGGTGGGGGCAGAGGAAGTGATTTGTAACATTTGACAGTTTTCATGGTGTAAATACTCCCATCATGATAGATTTCAAGCTACCAAGGTGAAGCCAATGAATGAAGACAGTAGATGTGCATAAGATGTAGGCAGCATACTATGATATAAAGAAAACAAAACGGTGTTAACAGCAGTCATCATTACAAAAATAAAATCCATAACCTTTAAACCTGCAGAAGAAAAGCCACCCAGTCCAATGGAAAGCAAGAAAAGAAGATAGAAATCTCCTCCTTTTATTGGAATATTTCTCACATTATATAACCTGCCCCTTAAGACAAACCAGAAGTCGTTTTGCAGGCTTCTACTGTAGCTTAGATGTGACGTAGGCTCAGCCAATCAGATGGCCTTCCTCTAGACTTCTTTTCAGGGGAGACCATCGTGAGAAAGCTATGTGTAAACCTCGGTGAAAAAGATGCCCAGATCTTGGCAAGTAACAGCGAGGGGAAACTAACATCAGTTCCTAACCTCATCAGTGCAAGCTCTGTGTAGACTCTATGGTGAATGGTGGCTTACACTGGAGGAATCCCCAACGTATGGTTTGGAGACTGACATCCTGACCCTCCTGGAGAGACTGTGAGATTCCTAATAACATTAATACATCGCCTTTTCTCCTGAAACCATTAATAGATTTATTTGTCTGCAACCAAGAGCAACGATTGATTCAACATCTCCGCCCCATTTTGAAAATAACATCTTTGTTGAGATATCATTCACATACAACTCACCTACTTAAAATGTATGAGTCCATGGTTTTTAGTATATTCACAAAATTGCACCGTTATCACTGCAATCGGTTTTTAAATTTTTTTTCTACATTTATTTATTTTTGAGAGATAGAACACAAGTGGGGGAGGGGCAGAGAGAGAAGGAGACACAGAATCCAAAGCAGGCTCCAGGCTCTGAGCGGTGAGCACAGAGCCCGACTTGGGGCTGGGGCTCACAAACTGGGAGAGCATGACCTGAGCTAAAGTTGGACGCTTAACCGACTGAGCTACCCGGGCGCCCCTCACCACAATGTTTTTACATTTTCCTCACTCTCTAAAGAAATTCCCTACCCACGAGCAGTCACTCCCTACAGGTGCAGCTACACTTGCACCTCCACCCCTAAGTCCCGGACACCACTAACCTACTCTCGGTCTGTGTGTTTGCCCATTGAGAGCATTGCATACAGATGGGATCCTGTATTATGTAGTTTCTTGTGATTGGCTTTTTTCACTTAGTTTCAAGTTTTTAGGGTTCATCCATGCTGTATGGTTTTTTACCTCATCCTTTTTATTGCTGAATAACATTTCATTGTGTAAATATACCTCATTTTACTTATCCATTTATCAGTTGATGGACATTTGGGTTGTTTCCACAATTACGAATAATGCTGCTATGAACATTTGTGTCAGAGTTTTTTGGTTTTTGTTTTTTTGAGTGTGGACATATGTTCTGGGTATACACCTTGACGTAGAATTGCTGGGTCATACGATAAATCTATGTATAACCTTTTAAGGACTTGCCAAACTGTTTTTCAAAGGGGCTGCACCATTTTACGTTTCTCAGTAGTTAGAATATAAGGATTCCTCTTTACCTCCGTGTCAACACTTGTTATTGTCTAATCTTTTTTATGACAACCATCCTAGTGGTTGTGAAGTGGTATCTCACTGTGGGCTTAATTTGCATTTCCCTAAGGGCTAATGATATTGAACATCCTTTTATGTGCTTATTGGCCATTTGTAGATCTTCTTTGGAGAAATGTCATTCAGATCCTTTATCAATTTTTAAATTGGGTTATGCGTCTTTTCATTGTTAAGTTTTTAAAAAAAATTTTTAATGTTTATTATTTTTGAGAGAGAGAGAGAAACAGAGAGCAAGTAGGGAAAGGGCAGAGAGAGAGGGAGACCCAGAATCAGAAGCAGGCTCCAGGCTCTGAGCTGTCAGCACAGAGCCCAATGCAGGGCTCGAACTCTCAGACCGCGAGATCATGACCTGAGCTGTAGATGGCCACCCAACCGACTGAGCCACCCAGGTGCGCCTCATTGTTAAGTTTTAAAGTTCCTTATGTATTCTAGATACAGATCCCTGAGCAGGTATATGATGTGCAAATATTTTCTTCCACTCCGTGGGTCATCTTTTCACTTCCTTGGCATACATCTCATTTTTATTTACAAAACAGAACTCATAAACACAGATGGTTTATGAGTATTTTATGAGTATTTAGAAATTAAAGCTAATATGGGTTCATTGAGAATAAGTACTAACATCATTTCATTTTGTTCTTATACCCTTACTGTCCTTCTGTTGCCTTTTTCTTACTAAAAAATTTACCTCCTCTTGCTATGAATATTAATTTTACTTCCTATTTGGAAGCAGATATCAACTCTCCATAAACCGAGATATTCTAATAAAACTGGAGTGGGTTATCTTATCAGGTGGTGAACTTCTAATCACTGCAAAATCAAGATGAGGCACTTGGACTGACCATCTGTTAAGATGTTACAGAGGAAACACCTGAATTGAATTACATGGTTTCTAAGATCCTCTCCTAATTTGAGATTCTAGTCATTAATTCACTCTTGTATCCATCCATCCGTTCACTCTTTGTTCCAAGGAAAACTTTACAGGTCTTCTAGGAATTCATAAAATACCACAAGGGAACACAAATTGGAAAAAGCAAGAGAGAGAAATAATAAACCAGGTTACAGATAGCAAATGAAGTCAGGAGTTAGGCAAATACAAAAGGGCCTGTCTTCCCAGCCTGTTTGTTGTTAGATGGAAAGCCACATGTTTGGCTTCCAGTTTTCTAGCAGTCAGGGCTGGGAGTAAGACTTGATCAGCTACACAATTTACAGTGCCTTTTAGGCACAATTCTTGGTTCTAGGACCAGAAAGAAATGTCTCCTGATCCCAGCCCCACAAAAGTGGCACTTTATATTACAGTATTTCTTTTTCCAGGTCCCCTTTGGGCTCTTAATCATTTTGCTAACTGCCGTCTCTCTCACATTAGGCGACACTTGGGAATACTGACAACCCCGAAGCTGAGAGCTATTGCCCCACAAATGAAAATAGTAAAAAGCCTTTCCTCCTTAGAGTTCAACGCATAGGCCCTCTTTGCTTGGCTCTTATAATGATGCCTTTTGAATAATAACCTCAACTATCATTTATTGAGCATACAGGCACTTCCCTATCTTGACCTCAAGTCTTCGCAATAACCCTAAACAAGATAGCATTTGCCTGTTTTATTGAGATGGGGAAACAGAGTCAAGGGAAATTATCTGTCCAAGGTCACTCAGCTGGTAAGTAACAGAGCCGGATTCAAACCCAGGCCTGTCAGTCTCTCTAGACGGTCTTCCTTCAATTGAGTATAATCCCATTGCTGTTTCTTTTTTCCTGATAGCATTTTTAATCACTTCCTAAGTTTTTTGACCTTTATCTGAAGACCTCCATGTTGGTCAGGCTAAAGGTGAATCTGCAGTAAGGAGTTTTTTTTTGTTTTCTTTGTTTTTTGTTTTTTTCTCTCATGTGAAGTCCAGAGTTGAGTGAACTTTACTGGTTCGGAAGTAGAGATGTAGGAGTTGCATTAGTCACCACGGCTCATATATCATTGTGTGCAATGGACCTTTAGCTCGCATTCTTCAGTGGCTGCAAGGGACCCTGGCAAATTTTAGCTCTGGCTGGGTGATTAGGTGCCCAGATAAAATTCCATGTGCTCGTTTGGATGGGGGTGAGGTTCCATTACTTAAAAAGGAAGAAGACAGGGGTGCCTGGGTGGCTCAGTTGGTTAAGCCTCCAACTTCCACTCAGTTCATGATCTCATGCTTTGTGAGTTCCAGCCCCGAGTCAGGCTCAGTGCTGACAGCTCAGAGCCTGGAGCCTGCTTCGGATTCTGTGACTCCCTCTCTCACTCTCTGTTCCTACCCACTTGTGCTCTGTCTGTCTCTCTCTCTCTCAAAAATAAATAAATTAAAAAAAATTTTTTTAAAGGAGAAGACAGTCTCGAGGGAATGATTACAGACTTCATCACAGTTCCCCAGGAATATTTCTTGTCTTTCTGATACTGAGTTTTATTATGAGTCAGCATTCACCCACCAGTGGCCAGACTGTCTTTTTGCCATTTGCTTTATATGTGGCTGAGAAGTGGATGCTGTCTCTTGGGTTTCACAAGTTCTCTTTACTTTCATTTCTTCTCTGCCCACCAAAGGAAAAGTCATTATGCACACAGAAATATTAAGCTGAAAATGATTTTCTGATTTTACAGATGGGGAAATTGGGGTGCAAAGTAAATGACTTGTGTAGGGTTACTGGGATATTAAGAAAGGTGGGACTTGAATCCGGGTGTCCTTCTTCCATCCCACCCCATGAATATAAGTCCCTCCTCACCTAAGCCCCTTCCTTGGCCATTTTCCTGCTGGAGGGCAATGCCAAGAAAACGAACAACACATCTGGAAAGATTCAGAAGCTCTGAAGTTTTTCCTTAGAAAATCATTAACGGTGAGGCAAATCAAAATACAGACAAATCCTTCCACCTAGCTAAAGCACAGTAATGCTCATTTGAAAACCGGTAGAAGCACTCCAAAATCACTCCTCGTAATTTCCATGCTTCCTATAAATCTTCCTGACACCCCTGAAGACATTCCCCTTCACCAGGATTGCTGTCTGGTCTGCTCATTGACATGAAAGGGTTACTCCATGCCTCGGAAATTCCCATATCCATTAGCACCATGAGGACCCAGGATAACATTGCTTTTTGTCCTTTCTTCTTTTCTTAGCTCGAATTCAATGTACTTGAGGGGCTGGAGGAATTCCATGAGCTCTAGAGTCTGGGTGAAACAGCCCCTCAACAGCATAGCAATCAGACAGGCAGGCTGTCAATAGGTCTGCTCAGCCTGGTTTTTCTTCACTGAGGAGAGATGAAGAACAGAGGAGGGACACAGAGGGCCCTTGTTTATGTGTCGTAGATGCTCCTTTTAGGAGTATGTGTCTGAGAGGGTGTGTGTCTTGGGGGGATTGGAAGGGGATGTGGGTATGATTTGGGTGTGTGTTTTGTCTGAGACAGAGGAAAAGAAATAAAAGGAGAGAACGAAAAAGAATTCTAGAATGTGTGTCAGAAGTAAAATTGAAGAGGGGGCAAGGGGTACAGAAGGACTTAAAATGAGTGTGAGAGAGGGAAGGTGAATAAAGCACAGGTGGAGGAGAACTCTTGATGGGAGAGAAGTGACTTAAGTGTCAGTCCATCCATCCTGCAGTCAGTCAGTCACTGGCAGTGTTGTAAAGGCTGTAGGAATCCCAGATGTCTAGAGGTCATGGTCCCACCCACAAGGAGCTTATAAGGAATTGGGAAGGGAAGCCTGGGTGGCTCAGTGGTTAAGCGGTTAAGCGTCTGACTTCAGCTCAGGTCATAATCTCAATTTGTGAGTTCAAGCTCCAAGTCAGTATCTGTGCTGACAACTCAGAGCCTAGAGACTGCTTCGGAGAGTGTGTGTGTGTGTGTGTGTGTGCGCGCGCGCGTGCGCGCGCGCGCGCGCGCACTTCCCTGGCTCATACTCTGTCTCTCTCTCTCAAAAAAAAAACCAAAACTTAAACATTAAAAAAAAACTTAAAAAAAAAGGAGTGGGGGAGACACAGGAGAAAGACCCAAGATTTCCCAAGAGCCCCAAGGCAGGGGGGAAAGTGAGAGCCAGTAAGGCTGTGGGGAGAGACTAGCTCAAAGAGTTTGCCTGGAGGCAGGATGGGGAGGAAGGAGGATCCTCCTCCAGCGCTGAGTTCAACAAGAGGCCACCATTAAATAAATTATAATAGTCTACCATATAATGTACCACCAGGAACAATGACGTAGATGCGCACTGATAAACACTGAAAGAGATCCACAACTTATTATGAGGTGGGAAAAAAGCAGGAAACAGTACATTATGGTATGGGGCAATTTTATTTTTAAAATTGTGTATTTAGATACATGAAAAAATATCTGGGAGGAGATACATAAAGTTGATAACTGGTTATTTTTGGATGGGAGGATCTTGATTTCCTCATTTTCCCCCCCAGTGAGCATGTATTTCTTTTACATTCAGGAAAAGAGGAAAGAGAATGTGTGTAAGAGGGAGAGTGCCAGGGTGTGAGATAAGAGCAAGCGCTTATCAGTTCTCTCTTGGAGAGTGCAAAAGGCTCTGCCTGGAAGCCAGAAACTAAGAATGACCACCCTGGCTGTTCCCCTGTGGCTCCCCTCTCCTCCACTTCCCTCCTCTTCCCTCCTCCCCTTTTCCTCTTCCCCCTCCGCCCTGCCCCCACCCCAGCTGACCCTTGGGAAGGTTGCCTCCCTCACCCTAGGCAAAGCTTCACTCTGCTGGAATGTGCCCTTGACCCTGGGGGAGGAGGAGAAGAAGGGAGGAGCAGTGGGATTTCCATTCAGGATTTCCCCCTCCGGTCCCCAGGCAGCAGAACTGAGTCAGGTCTGGGGAACAAGAACACACACGTTCTCTTGCTCAGATGGACTTGGAAGAGGACTTTGTCTTGCGTGACACTCAGACTGGGAATTCTTACGGAGAAAACCTGAGGAGCTCGGTCTTGGCAGCTGACTAATGTGAAATTCATGCCCTGATGGATTCTTTTAAAGTATGGGTTTGAAGTTTGCTCACACTGCTGAGACCACCTGCCACATGGGCAGGGGCAACTCAAAAATCAGTCAGCCATGGGGCTGGCAGAAAGGGAGACAGTGATAAATACCCTTCGGATTTAGCACAGGTCCCAGAAGGTGGACTTAACATGGACTTTCTTATTCACGTCCATCTTGCTCCCGCCATTACTGGACTTGCTTCTCCGTGCAAGTGAGTTTTTATACATTATGCACATCAACAAATCTATTTAAATCACTATTTAAGACACAATTGCTGACAGCTGCTCTGCTCACAAACGGTGGTATAATTTCTGTCTAGAGGAGATGGCTTTTTGTTTAGTACAATTCAATTTAATTAGGTGTTCAAGCAAGCACCCCTCCCTGTGCCCCCTCGCACCCCCTACCAAGGATGGTTGAGAAAGTGAGGAGAAAGCAGAGACAGCTAAACTCTCTGACAGCAAAATGAATAGAAATTCTGGGGCTTGGAGAAAGGAAGGGTTTTTGAAAAGTGAGTGAAATTTGGGGCACCTGGGTGGCTCAGTTGGTTGTTTCTGACTTTGGCTCAGGTCATGGTCTTCCAGTTCTTGGGTTTGAGCCCCACATTGGGCTCTGTGCTGACAGCTCAGAGCCTGGAGTCTGCTTCAGATTCTGTCTCCCTCTCTCTCTGCCCCTCCCCCACTTGTTCTTTCTCTCTCTCTCTCTCTCAAAAATAAATAATAAAAAAATTTTAAATAAAAGTAAGTGAAATGGTGGCAAGTGTAGATGATCTAGAAAAAGGTGGGTGGAAGGTCCCAGTGTCTGTGGTAGCTTAAGGACACCTAGAATAGTTTTTATATTCAGTATTTTTTTTTTTTAAGTAGGTTCCATGCCCAATGTGGGGCGTGAACTCACAACCATGAGATCAAGAGTCGCCATGTTCTACCAGACAGAGCCAGCCAGGCCCCTGTTACTGTTTTTAAAATCAGTTCTGACACTCTGTGGCCCCCTCAGTGACCCCCATTATAAAAACCATTATTCACGAGAAAGAGTGTGGCACCAGTGGCTGGAAATTGGACTCTGGGTCCAGGCTGCCCAGTGTGAGACACAGCTGTGTCACTTGGCACAACCAGAACTTGGAATAAGTTCCCTGACTTCTTGAAGCCTCAGTTCCTTCACCTGGAAAATGAAGGCATGGTATTTGTGGGGATTAAATTTGTAAGGATTA
Organism: Acinonyx jubatus; assembly: GCF_027475565.1. Classification (NCBI taxonomy): domain Eukaryota; kingdom Metazoa; phylum Chordata; class Mammalia; order Carnivora; family Felidae; genus Acinonyx; species Acinonyx jubatus. Next base: position 124,375,648 of record NC_069387.1, read on the forward strand.
AATGAGATCAGCTGTATAAAGTACTTAGGACAGGGCTCGGCTCCCAGTAAATGCTCAGTAAGTGGCATTGATGGTAATGGAGAAGATAAAGATGATAGTGATGATGGTGGCTGTGACAACACAGTGGTTCCAGCTGGGTTATGCAGTATTTCATCTGCCAGTATGTAATATCAACTGAGAAATCATAGAAAGGAAGACCTAGCTGAATGCTGGACTTAGACAAATCAGTGGACTGGTTATCAAAGTGCGGTCCATGGGCCTTCAGCATCAGCATACCTGGGAACTTGTTACAGGTGCAGGTTCTAAGCCCCCAACTCCAGATCTGCTGAATAGGAAACTCTGGGTGTTGACCCAGTAATCAGTAGTGGGACAAGCCTTCCAGATGATTCTAATGCATGCTTTAAATTTGACAACTACTGGATTCGTGAATGCTGTTTTAGGGTCTTTCATGAAAGGTGCCACGTTGCTGGAGTGTTAGTATTTTCACCCTCGTTCAAAGGCGAGTAGTGTACAATCATCATAATTTCACTGCATATGATTATAAATAAAGATACGGTGGAGTCAAAATTTACCCAGGCGTGAAAAATAGTGCTTTAGTTTTCTTTTTTTTTGATGTTTACTTATTTATTTTGAGAAAGAGCGTGAACAGGGGATGGGTAGAGAGAGAGGGAGAAAGAGAATACCAAGCAGGCTCCACGTTCAGACCGACAAGGGATTTGATCCCACGACTGTGAGATCATGACTTGAGCTGAAATCAAGAGTCAGACGTTTAACTGACCGAGCCCCAGTACTTTAGTTTTCTACAACTGATCTCTTGCTCTGCAGTTCCCATTCTCGGGGTGGGGGGAAGTCTCTTTCAGTTTATCTCATCAGCTTATCAATTCTGAGTTCACACTCCTTTGGGGGATTTTTTTTTTTTCTTCTCCCACCACCCCTTGCAGAAGATGGCATCTGAGTGTAAGGGGGAACTGAGGCAGCCCCGTGGATAAGGGAGAGGTCTCTGTGCAGGCGTGGTGTCCTCACTCTGTGGCTGTGGCTCATGCCCTAGGCTCACAGCCCTGACTCTGCTCTGAGGCTCTGTGCTCTGGCACTTGGGCTGGGTACCTGGTGATGGTGCTGAAAGCTGTGGTCCCTGGTTCCCCATGGCAGCCTAGTCATTCCAGTCCTACTGCCTAGACCTTAGAATGCTAGCAACTTGGACAGCAGACAAGAGCCTAGACCAACCACCTCAAACCAGGGAGAAATCAAGGGAAGAAATGCCGTTAGTAAGAAAGGACAGGCACCAATTTATCCCATAGCTATTTGCTATACTTCCTTCCTTTTTTTTTTCTTTAATGAAAAGCCAAAAGGGAAGACATCTGTCTTGGAAATTGAGATTTAATAAAAGCAGGTAACACTTTGGGAGCCCCTGGTTGTTATAATTGCTTAAATATTCAATTCAAGATTCTTCCCAGAACTCAAGGTCTAGGGTATATGACAAGACACATCAGGAATTAAACTACTTTTTACTTTAGCTAGAACAAAAATTAAAGTCTCAGTAAACGTGGATTTAATATAAACCAGACCTTTTCTATGATTGTAGGCCACAGTCTCATTCTCTTTACTATTTTCTAGAATATGTACTAGATTGAAATTTTTCATTTATTTAGCCTTTGTTATAGGCAGTGAAAACTTAAAATTTAATATTTCATTTTTCTTTTTTTTAATGTTTATTTTTAAGAGAGAGAAAGAGACAGAGTGTGAGCGAGGGAGAGGCAGAAAGAGGGAGACACAGAATCTGAAGCAGGCTCCAGGCTCTGAGCTCTCAGGACAGAGTCTGACGTGGGGCTCAAACTCAAGAACCGCGAGATCATGACCTGAGCTGAAGTCGGACACCCAACTGACTAAACCACCCAGGCATCCCTAACATTTCATTTTTCTTGATTCTTCTGTTCTACATGAGTTGTAAGCCACTCAAGGACAATAATTATAATAATCATAGCTGATAATTTGAAAGGCTACTGTGTAGCAAGAGGGTTTATCAGGCAGGGAGGACTAGGTTGTGCTGCAATTACAAATGACCTCAGTTTCTCAGTGGCTTAACCAAACAAAAGTTTTCTCTTTGCTCAGTGTGCTCGTCCTTTGGGATCATTGGGCAGCCTCTGCTCCACATGGACTCTCAGGATCCAGATTGTCAAAGGGACCTGTGCCCCCACAGTCTTCCCAGAAGAGCAAAGAGGATGTGGCCGATTGTACGGCATCTCTTAAAATTTCTGCCAGAAGTGACCTATCAGTTCTGTTTACATCCCATTGGCCGAAGCAAGTCACATGGTCATATTTAACTTTAAATTGGGAAGGTGCAATCCTATCCTGTGCTGGGAAGGAGGAGACATATTTGGGGAGCAGCACTAATGATTATACTAAGCATTGTGTTAAGTTCTTGACTCATGTTGTCTCCATCTTAACAAGTCCCTGATGGAGGAGCTGTGTTAGACCCATTTTTTTTTTTAATAGTGTGAGAAACCAAGGTATCACACTTTGTTTCGTTTTGTTTTTTAGAGAGAGAGCACATGCAAGTGGGGAAGAGAGAGAGAGAGAGAGTGAGAGAGAGAGAGAGAGGGAGGGAGAGGGAATGAATCTTAAGCAGGCTCTACACTCACTGCAGAGCCCAACACAGGGCTGGATCTCACGACCGTGAGATTATGACCTGAGCTGAAATCAAGAGTCAACCCTTAACTGACTGAGCTGCTCAGGTGCCCCAAGGTCTCACACTTTGTAAATGGTGGAATGGGATGGGAGACCAGATGCGTTGCATTCCAGTATCTGTGCTTATACCCCCAAAGCTAAATTGCTACTTCAAGAATAGTTGACTTCACTTTTGTTGAGCCTCACAGACTATCGAGGCACAAAGTTTAAGTGTTTCATCCACTTTTTCTCATTTAACTCCCACAAGTTTGTGAGGTGGATTCACTCATCAGCTAATGCTGAGGGAAACCAAAGCTTAGAGAGGTTCCCATGAGGAAACTTGACTCTTGTCCAAATCCAAGGACAATTCTCTTAATGTGCACTATGCTTCAGTGTGAATGTTCTTCATGAGAGTCACTTGTGGTGCTATTCAGATGCCAGCTCCTGGACCCCATCTAACCTACTGAGTCAACTTGCTGGGGAGGGCCTTGGGCATGACAGCTCCAGTACTCATGAGAGTTTGGAATCCACAAGCCTGTCGTCACTCTCACTGATGGCTGACCCATTGCCCCTGGCTTAGCACCTTGTTTCTCTGGTGGCAACTCAGTCAAAAACAACAAGACTCCAGCTCACCACCAGACCCAAAAAGGTGATGATTTCTTTGTCACTTTGCCAGCACTTACAGGAAAAGGTGAATAAATGAATACATTCAGTACCAGGTTCCTGAGCAAAATTCTTGCCATCAACATTTTTTAAGACTTAAGGCAATAGGGAGGGGAAAAATCAAGATTATTTCTCATTGAAATTAACTCCACAATTTAAGTCATAATTATAGAACCCATTTCTTACCTAAAGCGAAATCCAAAGACATTAAGATTCCGTGAGCGTAGATAGTAGGTCCCTTTCCCTCTCCATAGCCCACAGGACAGCAGCTAGATCCTGATGCTCAGAACACAGGGGAGGGCAGATCTACCATACACAACTGTTAGGTTGAGCAGGTGCAAAGTGAGAATGCCACTCACATAGCCTGTCATGTACCTGCTATGAGGAGGGGTCACAGATATGAGTCAAGAGACCTGAGTTTTGAGCCAATCTCAAGCTTGTGTGGCTTGGGCATGTCTCTTAACCTTTCTGGACCTCTAAAATGTCACGATTTTGTGAGGTGCGATATAAGATGTTACAGATTATTACATTTATTGAACACTTTATATGCCACGAGCCCTATTCTAAATACTTTAAGTCATGTAAATTTCAAAATAACTCTATGAAGTAAGTGCTACTTTTTTTTCAGGAGGGAGACCATTTTGTTGCCTGCCCTGGACTGATGTCTAGTGTGGGTGGGGCAGGAGGGGGTACCCTCAGCAGATGGGGGCCATGTCACCAAGCAAGGGTGTCTTCATGCAGCCAGTGCAAAGCTGGTCCATCCAGAGTAGCACCTCCTTTGCTGGGGCGTGCAGTGTGTGTAGAAGAAGGTGACGTCCACACCACAGTTGACAGACACCGGAGGGAGGCCGTGTAGATGTCAGAGAAGCTCACAAGGCACCTTGGGAAGTAGGTGGGGCTGTGGAAGGTGCAGAAGATGCTCCCACACAGAGCGTTGAACAGGGCCTGGGTGATGCACCTCAGCTCCTGCCTCTCATGTTTATTCATTTTTGAGAGAGAGAGAGAGAGAGAGAGAGAGAGAATGTGAGTCGGGGAGAGGCAGAGAGAGAGGGAGACAGAATCTGAAGCAGGCTCCATGCTCCAATCTTTCAGCACAGAGCGCGATGCAGGGCTCAAACCCACGAATCGTGAGATCATGACCTGAGCCCAAGTCAGATGCTTAACTGACTGAACCACCCAGATGCCCCCAAAGTAGGTACTAGTCTTATCTCATTTTTATAGATTAGTAAATAGGCACAGACGGGTTAAAGTACTTGTGCCAGGCCTCCCAGCTGCAGCGTTACAGGGACAGGATTCAAATGTAGGCAGTCTGGCTCCCTAGCTTAATTCTTACCCCATGTGCAACATACTCTGTTCTACGGTACTTGAAGACAGCAGGTATAACAGTGGGCCTCCAGAAGGAACTTAGTCCAATTTACTCAGGCTGGCCAGACCACAGTCAGTGGTAGTTCTCGGCTCTGGGTGATTAAAAGGAGCATAGGCAAGTTAGAGGCATTTCAGAGAAGGCTGGTTAGTACAACAAGGGGGCTAGAGCCCTGTCAGCAATAATAAAGTCATACTTATTTTGTGCCTGACAATCCAGTGCTTTACCTGGATTGTTTTATTTAAGTCTGTATAACATCCCTATGCAATAGTCTTAAAATCATTCCCATTGGATAGAAAAAGAAGCTGAGGCACAGAGAGGCTTAATAATCTGCCTCCACACAACTAATAAGCATCAAGGCCAGAGTACAAACCCTGGCTGTATGAATCCAGTCTGTACTTTAAACCAGCGTGGTGCACAAATCACCGGGAGATCTTGCTAAATAAAACTCACACTCTGATTCAGTAGATCTGGGGTAAGTTTGAGATTTTGCATTTCTCACAGCTCCCGGGTGATGTTGCAGGTCCTTAAGCCACTTTGAGTAGCAAGGATTCCCAGCACTCAACTTGACTGCCCCCAAAGTGAGTGGTGTTGGGAGGAAGTAAGAGCGTCTGGCCTCCAGGCAGCTCAGCGGGGTGGAGTTGAAGAATGTCATGACTGTCCCCAAGTATTTAAGGGGCCTCCATGTGAAAAACAAATCAGATTTGACTCGTAGAGCCCCAAGGGACAGAATGACATGGACATGTCTCTATTCCCCGCCATGACATTTCCCCTGAGCTTCAGACTTCTATATCTAACCGCCTGCTGGACCAGTCACTTGCGTGTGTTCTTCAGGCAACTCAACCTCCAAAGTCCAAGTACACCCATTGTCTTCCCCATAATTTTCTACCTCAATCTCTCACATCAGGAACTTGGAGCCATCCTATACCACAGTCAGTCACCCCAACATCTGGTCAGTCCTCAAGACCTGCCCATTTTACCCTCTATTTATTTTTTTCAAAAATTAAAAAAAATGGAGATATAACTGACAAATAACACTATATTAGTTTAAGGTATATGACATAATGATTTTGTGTGTATTTTGTGCAATGTTCACCACAGTAAGTTTAAATTCCATCACCACACATAGTTACACATTTGTTTTCTTGCGATGAGAACTTTTAAGATCTACTCTGTTCTCAACCTACAAATCTATCACACAGCGTCGTTAACTGTAGTCATCATGCTGTACATGACACCCGCAGGACTTCTTTGTCTTGTAACTGGGAGTTTGCACCTTTTGACCACCTTCACCCATTTCCTGTTTTTGCCCACCCCCAGCCCCACATTTGGTGACCACCAATATGTTCTCTGTATCTATGAGTTTGTTTTTGTTTTTGTTTTTGTTTTTTAAAGATCCCACATACGAGATCATACAGGGGTGCAAGGGTGGCTTAGTTGGTTGAGCGTCTCACTTCAGCTCAGGTCGTGATCTCACAGTTTATGAGTTCAAGTCCCACGTTGGGCTCTGAACTGTCAGCACAGAGCCTAGAGCCTGCTTCAGATTCTGTATCGCTCTCTCTCTCTCTTTCTTCCTCCCCCCTGCTTGTGCTCTCTCTTCTCTCTCTCAAAAATAAATAAGTAAACATTTAATAAAATAAGTGAGAGTGTACAGTATTTGTCTTTCTCCGACTTATTTCACTTAGCATAATGATTCTGTTTCCTTAATACATCTTCCCTCTGCTTTCTCTGCCTCCATCAACTATTAGCATTATTATCTCTTGGCATTTCTTCCCTGAACTAGTCTTCCAGCATTCACCTTGGCCTCCTGGCCTCCGGTCTGATCTTGACTCCTTCCTCCACACTTTGGTTGCCAGAATCATCTTTCTGAGGCCCACGTCTTCCCAAGGATCTCTTTGGTTTCACACCTATCTGTGGCCCTAACTGTCCTCAGGATAAAAACCAAGGTCCTTAGAATGACCATGATCCTTCTCAGTTTGATCTCTGCAGATTTTTCCGTCCTGAGTTCCTTCCATGTCCTATCTTGCATGCTAACCTCTAGTGACACCCGGTGCTTGGTGTGTTCCTCAATACCTCCCTGAGTTGCCTGCTTGCAGGTGTCAGGCAGGCTGGTCCCACCCCTGGAAAGATCTTCACCTGTCCATGCCTAGTCATCCAAGCCTTAGAGAGGCACTTCTCCCCCTGGAAGCCCTTACTGATCCTTTTCTGGGTTCCTGGGTATGTTCATTTTAACATTATCCTAACTACAATGTCCTTAATATATTAGTATCTAATATATTAAACTGCCCTGGGAAGGTGTCTGTCTCTCTTTCTGGGGAGCATGCAAACCAATCATAGGTATATCCCTTCCATCTTACACAAATATTTATTGAGGCAAGGCTGCTTGTTTAAAAGAAACTTGGCAGGGCACCTGGGTGGTTCAGTCGGTTAAGTGTCCAACTTGGGCTCAGGTCATGATCTCACATTTAGTGAGTTTGAGCCCTGCATTGGGCTCTGCGCTGACAGGGTGGAAACTGCTTGGGATTCTCTCTCTCTGTCTCTGTCTCTCCCTCCCTCCCTCCCTCTCTCTCTGTCCCTCCCCCACTCTCTCTCTCTCTCTCTCAAAATAAATAAACTTTAAAAAATAAATAAGGAAACTTGGAGCTGTCTTAGACTTTCCTTTCACTTCACACCTACATGTAATCTAACAAGTCCTGCTGGTTCTACCTTTAAAATATATCCAGAATCCAATCACTTCTAACCCATTCGCTGGCTGGCCTAGTGCATCAACCTCCCAACTGGTCTCCCTTCTCTCCTTCTTCTCCGCCATTTTTCTGTTCCCACACAGCAGCCAGGTGATGCTTTGAAAACATCAATTAGCTCACATCACTCCTCTGCTTGAAAGCCTCCAGTGGGTTCCCATTACACTTAGAGTGACATCCAGGGTCCTTGGCATGGCCCTCAATATCTCTACTGTCTGCCTTCACATTCTTCCCTGATCTTGCTCTCCAGCCTTTCTCTCCTGTACTCACCACTCACCAGCCACCCCCACCTTTGTGCTGTTACTCAGATATGCCAGGCAGGCATCTGCTTCAGGACTCCACCCTTGATGCTCCTCTTTCTAGAATGTCCTTCCCTCATTCACAAGGTGCCCTCACTCCAGTCAGGCCTCATGGTCCCTTCCTCATGGTGACCTTGCTTGACTTCCTTGCTTGACCAACCTTTTTAAATTGTACTCTTCTCACTCCCCTTATCTTGATTTAATTTCTCCATAGCACTTAGTACTGTCTTTATATTTGAGTGTGTATGTGTGTGTGTGTGCATGTATATATACACATCATAGTAATTGTGCACCTCTCTCACCAGAATCTAAGCTCCCTGGGAATAAGGACTTTGTTTTGTTCTCTGTTGTATTCTAGGACCTAGAACAATGCATGACCCATGGTAGGTGCTTTATGAACTTCATGAATATTTCCTGAGTAAGGCCAGTGAGTGGAAACTCCAGAGAGACACTTTTCAGTTCATTAGAAGGAAAGACTTCCTGTCATTGGAACCTGAAGGTGGAAATAACTAGCTCTGTGTCGGATAAATCTCTTGTCATGGAGGAACATTTAATTCACAGAAAAGCTGAACAATAGTTGTCTCATGGGCATGCATACTGGAGGCTTAGAGCAGCTGGGGGATTGGATGAGATGGTCTCTAGTATCCCTCAAGGCTTTGGCTGTATTTGATTTCATGCACCTGCACACGTTCTTCCAGAAACCCTGGTGGGAACCCTTGAAATTGGTTGAAGGAGACTGGATGCCAAAAAAAACCAAAAAAACAAAACAAAAAAAAAACTCACAGTGAAATGCTTTTCAACATAAAATTTATTTTTTTGTTTTTCAAGGAAATATATGATCATTCAAAAAATTCAGACAGTAGGAGAAGAAAACACACACACATAATCCCACCAGATGATCACTGTTAATATTTTGTGGTGTTTTTTTAAATGTATTTTTTGTGTTACTCTATATAGTTATATATTTTACATGTGTGTGTGTGTGTGTGTGTGTGTGTGTGTGTGTGTGTGTGTGCAATCTATTACTGCGTAAGAAATCACACCAAAACTTCGTGCCATAAAATGGCAATTTTATCATTCACGGGTCGGGAATTCAGGAGCAGCTCAGCTGGGAGTTTGGGCTGGGTGGTTCATGTGATTGCTGTCAGGCTGGGGCTAGACTCTTCTCAGTGGCTTCTACACTTGGGTCTGGTGCCTGGGCTTGAGGATTCAAGTAGATGGGACTTCTCAGGTATCTTTCTCTCTCTCGTTGTGGTCTGCCCACGTAGTCTTTTGGGGATATGGTGAACATCCGTAGGGTGGCCCAGGATTCCAAAGCCATTTGTCTCAAGAGAGAGAACATGGCGGGAGTCTTTCGTGAGCTAGCCTTGGGAGTCCATAGTAGCACTTCTGTCACTTTTATTGGTAGAGGCAGTTACAAAACTCCACCAAGGGAGGAGGGTCCGTGTCACATTGAGACAAAAGTATCTATTCATCCATTCTTCTATCACCTATCTGTTCATCTCATCCCCCCGCCCTCCCCACCTGCCTGTCTTTTTCTTTCTGTCCAACTCTGAAAAATCCATTGCACCATAAGTTATAAGCATAAAATGTTTCATCCTATATTTAAAAACAACTTATTATAATATAAACCTTGCCTCAAGTTACAAACCCTTTAAACATTTTTTGTTTTGGCTGAAACAGAAATTTATTCTAGGATAATGGTGGTGGATAATGTTTAGAAAGGTAGAATGGGATTGATTTTGAACATAAAATTCTAGACATAGTCAAGTTGCAAATATTTCTCTTTTAAAAAATTTATTTATTTAAATTCCAGTTAGTTAACATACAGTGTAGCATTGGTTTCAGGAGTAGAACCCAGTGATTCATTGCTTACATGTAACACCCCACTGCTCATCCCAACAAGAGCCCTCCTTAATGCTCATCATCATCTAGCCCATCCCCCCACCTACCTCCCTTCCCGCAACCCTCAGTTTGTTCTCTGTATTTAAGAGTCTTTTACGGTTTGCCTCCCTCTCTGTTTTTATCTTATTTTTCCTTCTCTTCCCCTATATTCATCTGTTGTGTTTCTTTTTTTTTTGAATTTTTTAAATGTTATTTTTTTAGAGAGAGAAAGAGAGAGACAGGGTGTGAGCACAGGAGGGGCAGAGAGAGAGGGGAGATACAGAATCTGAGGCAGGCTCCAGGCTCTGAGCTGTCAGCACAGAGCCTGATATGGGGCTCAAACTAAAGAACCACGAAATCATGACCTGAGCCAAAGTCAGATGCTTAACCAACTGAGCCACTCAGGTGCCCCAGTCTGTTGTGTTTCTTAAATTCCACATATGAGTGAAATAATATGATATTTGTCTTTCTCTTATTGACTTATTTCGCTTAGCGTAATACACTCCAGTTCCATCCATGTTGTTGTAAATGGCAAGATTCCATCCTTTTTGATTGGCCTCTTTAAACATTTTAATTGATAATATTTTGCTCTAATTAATTTTTTTTTTAATTTTTGACCCATGTTTGGTTTCTAGGTTTTTCTCTATTATAAATAATGGTGTAGTGGTACAATGGACATATTTATTAATTATAAAGCTTTTCCTTCTTTATTTCAAGAATTAGGGACATTAGGAATTAGGAACTATTCTATGAAATTACTGGTGTAAAGAATATGCACATAAAAAATAGGTTTCTCTCTTCTAAATAGGATAGAGATGTTTCTTTTAATATTCTCACTACATACTACAAAATTGCTTTCCAAAAGCGTTATATCTACCAATTTATATTCCAGTTACAATGCATGCAAGTGTCTTTTCACATAACCTTAGAAATTACTATTAGGAATTACCATTAAAATAAAATTGTTGCTAATTCAATGGGCCAAAAGGTATTTTTCTGTACATTTCTTGAATTACTAGTAAGAGTGAGCATGTTTGCTTCTGCTTGATAACCTCTAACATTTGAACATTCTCTTTTTAAGAAATATTTAATAATTGGAAACCTGAAGCATTCACAAAAGTAGAGAGAATACTCTAATGCAATTCCATGTACCCAGCATCCAGCTTCATGACATCCAACCCACGGATGGATGGATTTCATCTATAACTTGCTTACTCTGCCTCTCGCATTAGATTAAGTAAATCCCAGGTATCACATCATTTCCCCCATAAATATTTTAGTATGCATCTATAAAAAATAAACATTGTTATAAAACATAGCATAAAATCACTATAAGACCTAAAATATTCTTTACTATTAAATATCCAGTCAATGTTCATTTTCCCACTTGTCTCATAATGTTTTCTTTTAATTTTTTTAATGCTTATTTATTTTTGAGAGGAAGAGCATGAGCAGGGGAGGGGCAGAGAGATACAGAGACACAGAATCTGAAGCAGGCTCTAGGCTCTGAGCTGCCAGCACAGAGCGCAATGTGGGGCTCGAACTCCTGGACCACAAGATCAGAACCTGAGCTGCAGTCGGATGCTTAACTGACTGAGCCACCCAGGCGCCCCACTCATAATGGTTTTTTTTTAATTGGTTTGTTTGAAGTAGAATCTGAAGGACTATAAATGGAATTTGCTTGATGTGTATCTTAAGCCCCTTTTAATCTATAGATTTATCCTCCCTTTTTTTAATTTTTGTAATTTTTTTTTTGAGGAAACTAGGACACTTGTCATATATAATTTGCCATTTCCTGAATTTTGCTGATTGCGTCCCTTTGTTGCTCAACACGTTCCTCTGTCCCATATATTTTCTGTGAATTATTAGTTAGATCTAGAGAACTGGTCTGATTCAGGTTTGAGTTTTGGCAAAAAGTAATTGACAGATGACAATGTATATTTCCATTAGGAGCCTTGCTATCTAGTTGTCTCTTTTTGTGATGATCACTGCTATTGATGACCACTGCCTAGAACCATTGTATCTTTACAGGGTTTGCAAATTAGTGATTTTAAAAAAATTATCTCGGGGCGCCTGGGTGGCTTGGTCGGTTAAGCGTCCGACTTCAGCTCAGGTCATGATCTCACGGTCCGTGGGTTTGAGCCCTGCGTCGGGCTCTGTGCTGACAGCTCAGAGCCTGGAGCCTGCTTCGGATTCTGTGTCTCCCTCTCTCTCTGCTCCGCCCCTGTTCATGCTCTGTCTCTCTCTGTCTTAAAAATAAATAAACATTAAAAAAATTAAAAAAAAATTATCTCATCCCTTCTTTATTAGAAGGAATATATTCCATAAAGAGAAACTTATCCTCATCAACTGTTTGGTTACCCTGAAGAATGTCTTTCCCTTTACTTACAAATTTCAGAACGATGAGCTGGTGTACCAGTTTGCTGGGGCTGCCACAAGTACCATAGACTGTGTGACTTAAACAACAGAAATTAACTTTCTTGTAGTTCTGGAAACTGGAAGCCCAAGGTCAATGTGTCGGCAGGACTGCTTTCTGCTAAGACCTCTCTTCTTGGCTTGCGGATGGCTGTCTTCTCCCTGTGTCTTCCCATAGTCTTCCCTTTGTGTGTGTCTGTGTCCTAATCTCCTCTTCTCATAAGGATATGAGTCGTACTGGATTAGGATTCACCCCCACTTAATGTTAATTACCCCCACTTCATTTAATGTTAATTACCTCCTTAAAGGCCCTATCTCCAAATTCAGTCACATTCTGAGATAGTGGGGGTTAGAACTTCCATATGAAATTTAGGGGTACACAAGTCAGCCTGTAACAATTGGTTTCCAGGCATTCTCCAAAGACAACCAATGAGGGACTTTTTTTGCCCCTTAGTATCCATATGAATTTATGGATTTTAACAGATTTGATATATTTAGCCTATCATAGTTTTTATTTTTTATTCTTATTGATGCTTAAATTGTCCCATCTTTAACTAGTGGGAGGCTCTTAAAGTTGGCTTCCGACCCTTTTAGACATGGTGCAGTTGTTTTTGATTTGGGTAGATTTCTGGCTTTCTGGCATTACAAAATGTTCCAGACTCATCTATATATCTCTTGCCTCAGACATAGAATCAGCCGTGTCTCCAAATAGCCTTGTTCCTTTCCTGGGAAGTAACAATTAGCGCCCACAATAGAGGTGTGAGGCATGCTCAATACTACCGGGTTTGGCTATGAAATATTCATAGTTTTTGAAGTAAGATGTCAAGATATTGATGGGAGGTGGTGATGATGGTGCAGTAACCACAAAACGCAAACTCCTAGCAAGGATGGGAGATACTCTTCTACTTACTGCAGACTCACTTCACTGATTCATACTTTCCTCGCTCACAATTTCATCTAGGTTCACAAATATGAACCAAGGGATCACTGTGGGTAAGGTACTCACAATGTGCAGAGAACCAAAAGATGAGTAAGACATGGTTCCTCCCCTCAATTTGGTTTCAATCTAGCAGAGGCACCCACATGCCATTATTTTCATTGGGTTGCTTTAATAACATTCAAGTACTTCAGTATAGGTCTAACATTTATTTTGGCACTTCAAACCCTGGTTCTGAGAGTTAGTCACAGTTTTAAATGAATTAATCCTTATTAAGCCCTCAGCCCAGTGCCGTATTCATGGTAGGGCTCAGTATGTGTCAGCATTTGCTGGTTTACTGCCTGTTTGCACTCCCACTCATCCCTGTCCTTCCTGTGCTCTACTCTGTATTTGAGGGAACTATGTTTCCTGGACTCCTTGACCCTATAGCTCCCAGGAAGCTTCAGCCATGGGAAGCTCTGGTGGGTTTGGGGAAAGGCCAGAGTATTTCTTCCTCTTTTTTCTGCATCCTGTGGCATCTCCTCTATGGCTCCAGCCCAAATCCTACTATAATTTCAGCTCCTGCAGGACAGCCCCCTGCTGTCTTTCTAACCCTAACAGCATCTTTATGGGCGTCTGTTTGGTGTCTTAGCTCTATTGTCTCCTGTATAACCTATTTCCTATATTGAATTCCTTTTGATTGAAAGACTCAGGTGGTCTATGTTTCCTGGATGGAAGAGTTGGCCACTGATATTAATATTACTATCTCATTTAACTGTATCTCAACTCTATCAGGCAGATGCTATTATCATCTTCACTTTATGGATGAGGAAACTGAGGTAGAGGAAGGTTAAATAACTCGTCTCTGGTCACATACTTAGTAAGTGGTGGGGCTGGGACATGAACCCAGATGTGTCTGTCTTTAGCCTGACTCTTGATGTGCACAATTAGGTAAGACAACCATCTACCCACGTGCTGTGCTTCCAGGAGCCTCTTCTTACACTTTGTAGCTAGTTCCTAAGCTGAGGAGTAGCACCTCTGGATATCTTGGGGTTATTTTACCCATGGGAGTTTTTTGGGCCATTTTCTTGCAAAATTCCTCTCTTTGGGAACTCATGAATGAATAAAATGTCTGTGGTTCAGTTTTGCATTGCTCTGTTTTAGTGATTTATTGATAATTTGGAAGGCTTTACTGTCTAATGTGCAGGCATATAATGGACAGTTGATTAAGTGCAGGGTTTGTGGTCGTGTCTATAAAACACTGAGTATCGGCTCTCAGAAGGAATGTAACTCTGCATGATAACACAATTTCTCTGGTGTATCCAGAGTTAAGTGACAATACCCTTTTCTAAAAATCCATTCATAATAGTTCTAGGAATCCCCGTGTTACACAAAAGATGCTCAAAATTTAGAACATCTGCCTTTGAGTGGGATGAAAAGTGAGAGAAATCTTTACAAAGTAGAAAATTACTATTGTTCTCTAGAGCCTGGTATGAGAAATGGAACATCAGATTAATCTCACACATGAAATACAAAGTATTAAAAATCCCTATCGTCCCAGAAAGGCATTAAACATGGACACTGATGAAAGATTACTTTGGTTCAGAGAACTGGGGCTACAACAGATTTCATTGTTATTACCAACAAGATATTTTCTCTCCCCCCCCCCCCCCCCCCCGCCCAACTCCTTTTTGTTGTTGTTGTTGATATTTTGCCTTTTTCATCATGAAGCCACTCTCAGGTTTTGCCAGCCAGTTAGGTAAGGGCCCATGTCACCTTGGCAAGTCTGGTTAAGCTGATTATATGACGGGGTTGCTGGCTTTGTGGATTCTGCCTTTTGTAGGCCCCAGCCATGAAAAACATTTCTGTCTAGCACCTTGGGTGATTTGAAGATTGGTAACACATTCCCCAGTTTGGTGTTTCTACTGTAAACCATACTGAAATGAGATTCTTTCGCCAGGACTTTTGAAACAGGATACAGTTTCAACAGAATGCTAGAGAAATGTCAGGAGAAAGACATCCTATGGCCCTCCTCCCTGCCTCAGGAAACTAGTGAATCCTTTCTTTATGGTCTTTTCCTGTTTCTCAATTCAAGGCATCCTCTGTCCACAAGTACACCAAAGCTGATGGGGCTCAAGGCCACATCTAGTTAGTAAGTGTAGAGAAATCATCCTGTAGTGTTAATTCCTTAGTAATTTCTTTCCTGACCACTATGCGTGAATTCAAGACACTGTAGCCAATTAACTTGCATTCTATTCAGAGACAACTCACCTGATAAGTCTGTTAAATTCTTTTCTGTGGGAATTCGAAAGGAACAAATCAAAACCAGCTCAAACCCATGAGTCTCATTAAATCCCAAACTCACTAAACTAGAATCATGAGGCCAGGTGTGGTGTGTAAGCCCATGCTTGAATGAGGTATTAGAAACAGGCTGTGTTGACCTTTCAGATTCTCTGCCTCCTTATCAATAATGCAAACCACAGCCCTCACAGCTTAGAGCAGGCATGGAGCAGAGAACTCCTAGGGATCAGGATACATCTCTACTCCTATTCCATAAATATATATATATATTCCATAAATAAATATGGAGAAAGGGGCCTCATCTCGACCAAGGGTCCAGGCCCTGACAAGGGCTGAGGAATAATTAGTGGGGAACAAAAGGAAATTATCAGCCTATTTGCATACTTCAGACTATGATACCATATCAGTTTTTAGCATGAAGCTGAGAACTTTTCCAACTTACGATCATCAAATTCAGAAGAGTCTCCAGGTTTCCAGGCTTCCAGCCTTATCATATCCAATGAGCAGAATTCTTAAGGCCATTGTGGAAATAAGACTTTGCTGTAATAGTCAATGATTTACAGTTAATAACTGTGAATCTCCTCCTTTCAAGAGATGAATTCAAAATGAATTAGAATCTTCTAGTACCAATTCCAAACACCCAGGATATGGATTCTCATTGGCTCAGCATGAGTCATATGTTTATAGTCAGCCAATCAATGTTGGGTAAGGTGACAGAGGCCTCATAAAACATACATGGCTTCCTGGGACTCATTGCTGTGCGTGAGGAGGCAGACTAGGGTCCTTATGAATTGAGCATAAGCTTCAGGTAGTACATACTATGATTGTCTTGCAAAAAAAGGTCTGGGTGGCAACTCCTGTTCTTAGAATAACATGTCACTAACACAATACCTTCCTTGAAATTCCCCACTTTCTGGTTTAATTGTACTTTGAAGATTAAGGACATCTACTGTGCTAAGGGTCCTAGATCTTAGTTTTTGAATTTTGCGATATGGCTGCACATTTCTCTGTATCTGTTGCTAGGCTCAATATGAACTAGATTGCACCAAAATGATGGCTACATTAGACGAATCGCCAAGCTGTAATGCATAGTTACTGAGATACTCCAGACATTTTCAATCTCTCATCCTTTGTTCTTGCTGTCTTCTCAGCCTGGAATAGCCTTAATAAATCCAGCTATTGAAATCCTATTCATTATCCTTTAAGGCACAATTCAAGTGCCAATTCCACCCTGAAGTCTCCCTTGATCCTTTCAAGTTTAGAGTTGCCAGATTTAGCAAATAAGAATATAGGATATTGGATTAAATTTGAATTTCAGATACACAATGAATAATTTATAATACTCAAATATTTCACTGGACATACTTAAAATTCATTTGTTGTTTACCTGAAAGTCAAATTTATTTGGATAGGGGCGCCTGGTGCTCAGTGTGTTAAGTATCTGATTCTTGATTTCAGCTCAGGTCATGATCTCACAGTTCCTGGGATAGAGCCCCACATCAGGCTTTTCACTGACAGTGAGGAGCCTGCTTGGGATTTTCTCTCTTTCTGCACCTCCCCTGTGTGCGTGCTCTCTGTGTCTCTTTCTCAAAATAAAGGAATAAACTTTAAATTATTTTAAAAATGTATTTGGATATTCTGTATTAAAATTTTTTTAATGTTTATTTATTTTTGAGAGAGAGAGAGAGACAGACTGTGAGAGGGGGAGGGGCAGAGAGAGAAGGAGACCCAGAATCCGAAGCAGGCTCCAGGCTCTGAGCTGTCAGCACAGAGCCTGACGTGGGCTCGAACTGGGGCTTGAACTCACAAACCATGAGATATAAGCTGAGCTGAAGTCAGACACTTAACGGACTGAACCACCCAGGCGCTCCTGGATATTTTGTATTTTTATCCAGTAACTCTACTCCCGTTGGAGCAGAATTGTTCCCAGCATTTTGCCTACGCTCTTTTTTTTTACATTTATTTTCTTCTGTCATGGATTAGTTGGTTGTCCCTGTTTCCTTCTTTTTTCACTAAATTGTAAGATACTTGAGTGCAATACTGAATACTTGAGTATTGTTCCTTTTTCAAAAAGACTTTTTTGGGGGTGGGCAGTTTTAGGCTTACATTAAAATAAGGAGTGAACTACAGAGATTTCTGGTATAACTCATGCCCTTACACAAGCATAGTCTCCCCCACTATCAACATCACTCACCAGAATGGTACATTTTTCACCAAGGATGAACTTACATTGACACATCGTAATCTCCTGAAGTCCATAATTTACATTATGGTTCCTCTTGGCATTGTGTATTCTGTGGGTTTGGACAAATGTTTAATGACATGTATCTTTCATTATAATATCAAAAAGTGTATTTTTACTGCATTAAAAATCCTCTGTGCTCTGCCTGTTCATCCCTACCCTCCTTCTGATCTTTTTATTGTCTCCATAGTTTTGCCTTTTCCAGAATATTATATGATTGGAATCATTTGGTATGTAGCCTTTTCAGATCTTTCACTTAGTAACATGCATTCAAGATTCTTTCTTGTTTCTCATAGCTCGATAGGTCACTTCTTTTTAGCACTGAATAATATCCCATAGTCTAGATAGACCACAGTCTTTCCATTCACTTACTGAAGAACATCTTGGTTGCTTCCAAGTTTTGACAATTATTTATAAAGCTCTATAGACAACTAAATGCAGGTTTCTGTGTGGACATAAATTTTCAAACATTTAGGTAAATTCCAAGTGGTGAGATTGCTGGAACATATGGTAAGAGTATATTTAATTTTGTAAAAAACCCACCAAAGCATCTTCCAAAGTAGCTATACCGTCTTGCATTCCTACCAGCAATGTATGAGAGTTCTTGTTGCTCCACATCCTCCTCAGCATTTGGTGGTGTCATCAGTACTCTGGATTTGGGCCATTCTAGTAGGTGTATGGTAGTGTCTCATTGTTTTACTTTGCATTTCTCTGATGACGTATGATATGAAGCATCTGTTCATGTGCTTATTTGCCATCTGTCTATATTTTTTGGTACGGTGTCTGTTAAGGTCTTTGACCCATTTTTTAAGCAGACAGTGTGTTTGCTTATTGTTGAGTTTTAAGAGTTCTTTGTGGGGCACCTGTGGCTCAGTTAGTTGAACATCCAACTCTTGTTTTAGCACAGGTCATGATTCTAGAGTCATGGGATTGAGCCCTGTGTCAGGCTCTGCACTGAGCATAGAGCCTGCTTAAGATTCTCTCTCCCTCCCTCTCTGTCCCTCTCCCCCACTCACACTCTCTCAAAAAAAAAGTTAAAAAATCTTGTATATTTTGAATAACAGCCCTTTATCATATGTATCTCTCACATATATTTTCTCCAAGTCTGTGGCTTGTCTTCTAATTCTCTTGAGATTGACTTGCAGCGTAGAACTTTTTAATTTTAGTATATGTGCTGCCGAAGCAAGCACAGAACTTTTTAATTTTAATGAAGTCCAACTGATCAATTATTTCTTTCATGGATCACGTCTTTGATGTTGTATCTAAAAATGCATCACCATACCCAATATCATCTATGCTTTTCCCTATATTATCTTCTAGGAATTATATATTTTTGCATTTTGCATTTAGGTCTTGGATCCATTTTTGAGTTGTTTTTTGTGAAGGGTGTAAATTCTGTATCTAGATTCACTGTTTTGCAATGTGGATGTCCCAGCATCATTTGTTGAAAAGGCTATCTTTACTCCACTGTATTGATTTTGTTCCTTTGTCAAATATCAGTTGACTGTATTTATGGGAGTCTATATCTGGGTTCTCTATTTTGTTATATTGATATATTTGTGTATTCTTTCACCAATACCAGACTGTCTTGATTACTCTAGCTTTATAGTAAGCCTTGAAGTCTGGTGGCATCAGTGCTCTACTTTGTTTTTCTCCTTTACTTTTGTGTTGGCTATTCTGGGTCTTTTGCCTCTCCACAAAAACTTTTGAATCAGTTTGTTAATATCCATAAAATAACTTGCTGATATTTTTATTTGGATGTCACTGTATCTGTAGATCAAGTTGGGAATGACTGACATCTTGACAATTATTGAGTCTCCCTTTCCATGAACATGGAATATTTCTCCAGCTATTTAATCTTTGATAGCATTCATGAGAATCATATAATTTTCCTCATATATAACATATATATATTTTGTTAAATTTATACCTAAGTATTTAATGTTTTGTGGTGATAACGGTATTGTGTTTTTAACTTTAAATTCTATCTGTTCTTGTTGTATTATTCTTTATTTAACTCTGTACTTCCCACATTATATAGGAGAATGTCTTATACACAGCAGAAATTAATAATGATTTGAGAAAGTAAGTGAAAAATTTGTTGAAATAGGCTTTTGGCTGTCACATGTATGAGTTATATGTTTGCAACCAAAGTCCAAACTCTACTCTCAAGTAATAGGAATACTTGCTAGTACTAAGTTAGTATAACTTAGTACAGTTATATGCCAGCCACTGTACTAAAGCCACTATATGAATCTGGTATAAAAATAGTATAACCCTATCTCACAGATAAAAATACTGAGGATCGAGAGGTTGAGATAAAAAAATATTTTTTGAGGTAATATGCCAAAAGTCACAAAGTTAGTAATTGGCAAAGTCAGGATTCAAATCCCAGGTATGCCTAAATCCAAAGCCCATGTCTTATCTACTCTTCTAAAAAATCTACTTTTACACAAAAGAGAGACTGAGTGGGTTTCTGTTTTTGTTAGAGTATTGATTCAGCTTTTCTTTAGAGAGATCAAAATTACAATGGATTAAATGAATAGAAGTTAATTGTCCTCTCACGTATAAATCAGAGCTGTTCGTCCAGGGAGATAGGCAGTCTGCTCCACAAGGTCACTCAGAGACTTGGTTCCTTCTATTTGCTGCTCGGCCATCCCTTCTGCTGCTGCCCTTCCTGCACAATTGATGTCAGATCACCGCATTGACATTCCAGTCTATGGGATGGGGAAAATATGAAGTGAAGGGCAAGCAACTTCCTTTTAAGGACGTGATCCAGCTGTTGTTCATGCATCTCTTCCACACATATCCATTGGCCAGAGCTTAGGCAAAAGGCCATAACTTGCTTCAGGAAAAGCTGGGGAATGTAGTCTTCAGGTAACTGTCCTTTACAGGACAGGGTTTCTCTACTGGAAAGAAGAAGGGGGGAATGGGTATTGTGCAGAAACAGCAGTTTCTATGATAGTCATCTGAGTAAAGGAGGCAGAGCAGTTAGAGTGAGAAAATTTGAATTCAGAGAGCTGGAGAGTCAGGGAGATGAGAGCATGTAAGTAAGGAAAGTTGTAGAAGAATCACTTAGTTAAGGGCTGTGCTAGATTTTCACATCTCCCTGAACTCCCTAAGGTCAACTGTGAGGGTGGGTGCAGTAGACATTTGCCATTCTTTCTGGCCACCCAATACCTTGAAAACCCTTCCTATGTTTGAGAAGTTCTCCTCTTAATGAATCAATTTCCCCATCTACATTCTAACTGAAGCCAGAAACTTGCTTTTCTAGACTTTTTGGTAGCCAAGATACAGTCAATGGGATGCACCTGCTCTAGAAAATGAGCTGGAAACTAGTGAAGCAGAAAAGCAGTTTCTGGGTAGAATCCATTCTGAGGAAGATGCTGGCAAACACTTCCGTTTACAAGAAGTAGAGATAGAGGCTCCAGCAGTAGCATCTAGTGCCCAACATTAGTGTTGTAAACTGAAGGGGCTGTGTGTAGGAGTAGCAGCAGTAGGGGCATGTAGACTAAATAACTGTCTTTACTCTTCACTTTCTCCCTACAATGGAAGCCATGCTTTTGGACATGTGATTTCCAGTGCCTCCCATGACAGTAGACAGAGTCTGCATTCCAGACCCATTGACCTTGAGCTTGGCTGTATAATTTATTTTGAGACATAGGAAGTAGATGGAAGGGACAGTGTCTAAGTTTTATCTAGACAGAGGGTCTAAGAAGCATGGCAACGTTTCCATGAACCCACTGGAGTCTTGACACTCACTATGAGAAGAACATGTGACACACAGCCATTGTCCCTTCAACCTGGGCCTTAGAATGAAGATTCCTGAAATAGACCTGAACCTAGCCTAAATTCTGGACCCAAACCTCAACTAAGCTCAGCTGAGCCTGGGTAAGATGAGCCAAACCACAACCAACCCATGAAGATAAAATAAAATGTTTGTTGTTGAGATTGGAGATAATTTGTTGTTATGCGGCTTATCAAAGAGGAAACCTGATTTATATAGTATTCCTACTGGAGTGCTTCCAAGATATGATTTGGGTAGGGCTGATATTCAGCAAATCTGTCCCAGAAGAGCTGTAGAGGTTATTTGCCATTTTACACTATTCTGATTAATTGAAGCCCGTGTCACATGGTTGTCAAATATTTGACAATCACCACTAGGTCTGGTTGTCTCTGGCCACATGGCCGTCAAACCTGTTTCTGTAGCCTTTTTGGAGATTCTGTGAGGTACCTAATATCCTCAGATAATTTTTCTGCATAAAATAGGAGTAAGTATGTTTCAACTCATAAATTAAAACCCTAACTAAAAGAGATGAGAATGCCAAGGTCAGGGCCAAGAGGGGGTCTCTCTCTTCCTTCAGTGACCATAGCACATTTTCAGATTTGCTTCGTAAAAGCATTTCAGTACGTTCTATCTTTGGACTTTGGGTAAAAATGTAAATAACCTAAGAACTCTGATCCTACATTTTATGAATTTGGCACCAGTACTGAAGACTCTTCCTCCTTGGTACCCCTGGGGCAGATTCTTTTTTCAGTCCAGTGGAAAGAAGCCTTGGCCATGATCCAAGAGACCTGTGCTCCAATCCCAGTTGTGCCAGAAATATGTGTGACCTTGAGAAAGTGACTTTATTTCTTTGGGTCTTAGCTTTCCTGGATGCTGAATCCCAGGACACTAACATCTGCTTTCCTTTTGGTGATGGTGGCCTGGGGAAAAGAAATGATGGGAACATATCATAGAAAGCCATGAGATCTAAATATATGCAAACTGTATGGCATACATCTCTGTTTAATACATAGTCTGGCATTAATTATATACAAATGTATATGTAAGCATACACAATAGTCTGGAAGGAAATGTGCAAAAATGCTCTTTGTGGTTTTCTCAGGGCTCTGAGATTATGGGTGATTTAAATATTCTTTTAAAAATGCTCCTGCATTTTCCACATTTTCTATAATAAGCATTTATTATTTCTATAATAGGAAGATTATTTTTAAAAGAAAAAAAGACTCTAATGTACTAAGTTAATGTAGGGTATTTTTTTGAGCAGTTCTCTCAAAAAGCACTTTGGATCCAAGTAGGGCTTCTCTTCAAGTAAAGTAAACATAAGGAGAGGCGGGAGAAATGGGGAAAAAAATGGTAGAAAGGAGGTGCCCACACCACAGTCAGGACACTAACCCCTTGAGGGAGGGAGATGAGGAGAGGGGTGTGGAATAGGGATCCCCCTTCTAAGCCCAGGGAGCCCCATTGTAATGTGCACCCTGAGTCATGGGATCATTCATCACCAGCTAAGCCACGATCGCCAAATGCACAGGAAGTCAAGAAGAAACCTGAGCCCCAGTATTAGCCTGTCGGTGAACGTTGTTCCTGTCTCCCAGCACAGGGCAATCAAGGATCTGATTACACACATCCTCAGGAAATCCTCAGGAAATAATCTGGGGCACATGACCCTGGTGAAGAGGGGCCAAAAACTTTCTCTGGGCTTTGGGTTTTTTTGAGGTGTCTGCAGCAACCATCTTTCAACAAGATTTTCCCAGTAGAGATTCAATGCCTAAGGAGATGAGGGAAACTGAGGCTGTAGACTGAGGGTGGGCACAGAGGCCACAGGGTTTGGTTGGGCTATTTGCCACCTCATTCCATCCCATCTTTACTATTTCAACCCCCAACAAGACAACCTGGCCCTGCCAACAACGACAAAAATGAGACAGAAAAATCAGTTATGATCCTATTGCTTCTCAAGCCTGAATAAAGACATCTCTCTCCTCCCCTCCCTCAATGCATATGCTTCCTAAAAGTTGACAGATTCATTCCACAAACCTTTTTGGAGCACACAGTATTTCAAGGCCTAGTGCAAGGCTAGGGATATGAGGTGGTGTCCCCATGATTTTGGTCTAGTGAGGGAGATAAGCGGACACACAGGTTTCAATCCTGACTGGAGGTTCTCTAGAATTCATAACACTAGTTGCTATTATTTATTGAAGGTTCAATATACACCAGGCATGTGCTAGATGCTTTACATATGTTATCCCATTTAAGCTTCACTCCAACACTATGAAGTAGGTACTATTATTGTCCCCATTTTATAGATGAGAAAACTGCAGCTTGGGGAGCTTAAGTCTGATGTCACACAGGATTACCAGCAGAGAAGCAAATTGTGCGAATCTAACTTGCCTGGCTCCAGCCCCACCTGCTTAACCCCTCATCTCTATAGCACAGAGGGGGGAGTCAGAGGAAGGGCAGTCCACACCACCCGGGGAAGATCAGAGAAGGTGACTCTCGAACTGGGTCTTGAAGGATGAGCAGGAGTTTGATAGGCGACAAGGAGGCAGGAAGGGAATTCTAGGCAGTGAAGCAGAATATTCTGAGGCAAAGGGTAGAGATGCAGCCTGTCTTCTTCTCGAAATACCAAATATTCTGATGCAGCTAGAAGGCAGGGGGGCAGCAAAGGCAGGCTATGAAGGATAGGAGCCTGTTGAGACCATTGGATCAGCAACTCCCTTACCCGGTGGCTTAGAATCATCGCTGATATGTGGAGACACCAGCAGGCAGGGTGTGAGCCAGCAGTGGTCCCTCAAGGCCTGACGATCCCAGCACAGCTGGGGCTCCTTTCCAAGGAGCTGAGTTGGGTTTTTTCCCAAGATACTCCCTGGTGGATCTGAAGGCAGCCTGTCTCAGGGCCAGATCAGCAGCTGTGCTGGAATGCAAGAACGTTCTGGCAAGGAAGGACAGGAGAGTCTTTTACCTGAAATTCATGGTGGTCAAGACTGCCGGCTTTGTCTACAGAATGGTGGATTCAAAGCCTCCTCCGTTCACCTACTGTGTGACCTTGAGCACATCACTTAGCTGCTCTGCCCCTCATGCATGTCTTATTTAAATCTGGGACCCATTATACCTATTTCTTAGGCTATTTGTGAAGAAGAAACGAAGCCATTTACATCAAGTACTTAGCACAATGTCTTGCACAGAGTAAACACTCAGTTTATGATGGTCTTTATTATAAGCAGTTATGGCTATTACTCAGTCGATGTTCATTCAGCAAAGAATCATTTACCATTTTCTTAAACCCGGCACCAGATTATAGCCATGAACAAGGAATACAAAGTTCTTACCTACCTAGAGTTTATATTCTAGGGAGGCGGACAGACAATAAACAACGAACACATATAATAATTTCAGATAGTAATGAGCAAACAATAAAAGGTTAAAGAGTGAAATGTTTGTGTGTGTGCATGCATGCGTGCATGTGAGCTTTAGATAAGATAATTAGGTACGTTCTCCTTGGTAAGGTGACCTTTGGGCAAAGACCTGAATCAAAGGAAAGTGAATCTCACGAAAATCACATGAAATCTCATGACAACCTCATGAAAATGTAGAGCAAAAATGATTCAGGCAGAGGACACAGCAAGTGTAAACGCCTGGGGGCAGGACAGAGCTTGACATATTCAAGAAATTACCAGAAAACCATTAACCTGGGAGGAAAGAGTGATAGGAGATGAAGGAGATGATGGTAATGGTAACAACATTAACAATAACAACAACTTGTATTGGACACTGGCTTAGATAGATGATTCCTACTTATCTTCACAGCCACTCTATGAGGAAGGGGCTATTGGAGTTCCCATTTTACAATTGGGAAATCAAGGCTCAGCCAAGCAAAACGATTGCCCAAGGACACGCAGCCAATATAGAGCTGCAGAGCCCATTCACATCACTGCCTCCTCCAGCTTCCCCAGGAAGGCACTCGACTGTGAATCCAGCTCTGTATGTGTGAGGGATACCCAAGTGCGTGTGAGTGCATGTGAGTGTGTGTGCGTGTGTGTGTGCATGCATGTGGGATCAGAGGAGGAGGACAGTGAGAATTACACGTGTATCTCAGCTATTAGTTTGGACTAACACACAAGCGTGATGATTAATGCATGACAGCATGTGGTTATGTGACAAGTTGTGTGGCACTGACACTGGTGCCTTAGGAATTGTCTAGAGAAGAAGGAATTGCTACAGGGAGAAGAGAGGGAAGGATGAAAAGTAAGGACCCCAGACTACACTGCTAGGACTCATACCCCAACTGTTCCACCTACCAGCAATGGGATTTGGGAGCAAGTCACTTAAGCTCTCTGTGCCAGTTTCCTTATTTCTAAAATGAGAATACTATAATAACAGTACCTACCTCTCAGAGTCGTTCTGAAGATTAAATGAGTTAATGCACATAAAGCACTTAGAATAGTGCCCAACAGAGTGTTGGCCATTATTAAGATTTTTTTTTGTCTTTTGCTATTTTGGTTCTAGACTTTTTAAATGCCTTCACCAATAAAACACACATGTTCATGGGGTGCCTGGGTGGCTCAGTCGGTTAGACGTCCAACTCTTGATTTTGGCTCAGGTCATGATTTCACGGTTGTGAGAAGCTGCAGCTGAAAAGCATGGAGTCTGCTTGGGATTCTCTCTCTCCCTCTCTCTCTCTGCCCCTGCCCCATGCTCGCTCTCTCTCTCTCTCTCTCTCAAAATAAATAAAAAATATTAACATACACGTATTCGCTAATGGCCTCCTTATTTATAACCTATTGGTGTAGTCCTACTATCTCTCAATGTTACAATTTCAATATAGGTGATCCACCCCCCTCCCCACCACCTGACACCTTGGTGTTCAGTTTCTTGAACTTCTTCCTTCAATGACCTTCTCTTCCACCATCTCTCCATTATTGTACCCCATAGCCACATCCATCCCTAATCTTCATTTCTTATGTCCACTCTCTAGCTACTAGTGTCTTTCTCTAAAGTACCCCAACTGCAACAATCCTGTCCCCACTGGGACCTCCAGTTTATGGATCTTACCATGTCACTATCCATGGCCAACCATTATAGGACTATAATAGATACATAATAGTATATATATACTGTATACCACATATGTATACCATATATGTTTATGCTATACACATATATACTATATATATTACATACTCTTATATGTACTACAGCCTTTATAGCATACAGTATACATTGCCTTAAGAATATCCTCAACACCTTTGTCCCCTCTAGCTATGTCATCCTCTCTTGGCAAAAAGAAGCCCTAGTTAAATCCAGCACCACTGACTCCATGTCCAAATTTGAGCAACTAAACATGGCTGGGGAAAAATCACACACACACTTCTTTCTGGTCTCACTAGAAATTCGTGACCACAGACTTCACATGATTTTTCTCCAGTAAATGCATCTCTCACTGTGCAGATGAACTGCGCTTCTATCTGAAGGCAAGCCCTCCTTCTGCCCATGGGATTGCATTCCCTCTACCAAACGGCATCACTTCAGCCGGTCTCTCCTCTCTGTCCTGGATTTCCCCCCTCTGCAGGGCCATTCATAACAGCATGCAAACCTGTTTTCTTTCTTTCTTCTTAATAAAACTGTATCTAGCCTCACTGTGTTAGTTATCTATTGCTACATAACAAATCGCTCTCAAAACTCAGCAGCTTAAGACAACAAACACTTATTATCTCACAGGTGTTGTGGGTCAGAAATCTGTACATTGTTTCACTGGGTGTCTCTGGTTCAAACTCCCTCACAGGGCTGCAGTCAAGTTGTCTTCTGGGAAGGCAATCATTACAAAACTCCGTGGGAACGTGGTCCATTTCCAAGCACATACACGTGGCTGTTGGCAGGCCTCACGTGTTTTGTCAGCTGTTGGGTAGACACATCAGTTCCTTGCCACATGGACCTCTCCATGGAGAAGCTCACAACATGGTAGTTTGCTTCCCTTAGAGCCACCAAACCAAGAGGATAAGCCTTTTTACAACCTAATGTTGGAAGTGACATTCCATCACTTCTGTCTTATTCTAGTTGTTAGAAGCAAATCAATAAGTCAGCCTAGGAGAAATTATACACCACTGGTGGAAATGTAAATTGTTACAGTCATTGTGGAAAACAGTATGGTGGTTCCTCAAGACATGAAAAATAGAATCGCTATAGGATCCAGAAATTCCACTTCTGGGTATATACACAAAGGAATTGAAAGCAGGGACTCAAACACAGATTTATACATCTATGTTCATAGCAACACTATTCACAATAGCCAACAGATTGATATCTGCTATAACATGGATGAACCTTGAAGACACTATGCAAAATGAAATAAGCCAGTCACAAAAGGACAAATATTGTGTGATTCCATTTATAAAAGGTACTTGGAATAATCAAATTCATAGGGACAGAAAGAAAGTAGAACAGTGGTTGCCAGGGGCTGATGGGAAAGGAGGATTGGGGAGTTAGTTTTTAATGGGTACAGAGTTTCATTTTGAGAAGATGAGAAAGTTCTAGAAATAGTGTTGATGGTTGCACAACAATGTGAATACACTTAATGGCACTGAACTGTACACTTAAATTGATGAATTTTATGTTAAGTGTAGTTTACCACAATTTAAAAAAATTTTTTTAATGTTTTATTTATTTTTGAGACAGAGAGAGACAGAGCGTGAGCAGGGGAGGGGCAGAGAGAGAGAGAGGGAGACATAGAATCTGAAGGAGGCTCCAGGCTCTGAGCTGTCAGCACAGAGCCCAACGCGGGGCTTGAACTCACAAACTGCGAGATCATGACCTGAGCTGAAATCCGACACTCAACGGACTGAGCCACCCAGGCGCCCCACCACAATTTTTTTTAAATGAAAGGAAAAAGTCAGTCTACACTTAAAAGAGGGCATGAATATATGAACACAGGGGCATGAATACCAGGACACAACTCTGATGGGTGGGTAGTTAGGGCTATGGTGTGTATTCTCGGTGGGGGCAGTACACCCTCAACCACATAAAAGTGGATTCTTGGTGGGAGGGAGGACTGAAAATATCTTACCTGTATTTTATGTATAAAGCACAGATATACACACAGCACATAAGTAGATGGATAGTATATCCATATTATTAACATTTCATAGGGAATCTATGAGGGGAAAAAAATGTTTCAAATTCTTCCTAGATAGGCCCATAATAACACTGGGGTAGGGCATAAAGCTGATTACTTCTGGCCATAGTGAGATGAGGTGGGTTTGAGGCAAGCCAAGATCAATGATAAGAATCCTTTACACTGATCTTCCTTTATAGACTTTACCAAGGGCTTTCATATATGGCAGGTGTTCTTAGCTCTAAATCTGTGGACTTTTAAGTGATAGTGAATGAGCTTTGGGTGAAGGAATCTGGGACCCTTCTGAATTGTAGGCACAAACTAGGTACGCTTGTATGAAGAACAGTGAAGCATAGCCATTAAATCACTGAGTTTGAGTCAGATTACCTGGGTTCCAATTCTGCCCTTGCTGCTTCCTAGGTGACTTGGGTAAGTTGCTGAACCTAAGTTCATACCTACCTAGGTTTGCTGTGATGATTAAATAAATAAAGCTTCTAGATCAGTGACTGGAACATAGTAAGGGTTTAGGAAATGTTAGCTATAGTTATTATGCATGTTAATATTTCTGAGAAGAGAGTATATAGATTTCATAAAACTCTCTGAAGGGATCCATGACTACCAAAATGTTGAGTATCTCAGAAGTGCAAGAGCTATTCTCGTCAGAAACAATCTTCACCTTGCTGATCCACATCCAAAGAACCACCATGATCTGTCTATTCAATTGCTATATCTATGACATTAGGCTTCTCATACGTGGACCACTTCAAGAACCACCTCCCCGACACCTCCTTTCCACTACGCCAACTCTTTGTCTCCCATATTGACCTCTTTCAATTGTCTGGAATTGTTTTTGTTGTTTATTGGTTGGATTTTTAAAATTTTCAAGTCCTATCCCATCTCTCATACTGAAAATCCTTCAGTGGCTCACCCTGACTTTTAGAACCAAGACCAAAATACTTTGCATGACATAGTTCATGACCTGGCCCTGTTCACCTGTCCTGACTTATGGAGGCACACTCCCCACCTCGCACTCTGTGCTAGAGTCATCCTGTGCCTACTCCTCTCCTGCCTTCGTGACTTTGCGGGTGCTCTTCTCTGTCTGGAATGCCCTTGTCTCTGGCAGCAACTCTCAAGCTCAAAGCATTGCATGATATTTCCAGACAGACTTATGTGCTTTCTCTATATGCCCCTTGAATTTTAAAACAATTTTTCATTGTTTTTGTAGTTATTTTTTCCCCAATTTTTGTCTTCCCAGAAGACTGTGAGCTCCTTAAAGACAAGGATCAAATAATTCCATCTTTCATCCTTGAATGCCCAGTTCCGGGTCTCCCACTTGAGTAAGTGAATGAGTGAATACATGAAAGAATGAATAGACAGTTTAATAATTTACCCAGGCTTAAATGTTGTAAGTGAAACAGCCAAATCTAGAATCCTGTGCATTCAGACTCTGTTTGATCATATGTGACAATAAAAACAATATTTTCTCATATGAGAATAAAAACAAGTTGGCCTAGCTTAGTCAAAGAGAGAAAAATATGGCCCCATCTTGGAAGTCCAAGGGGTGGGTTTCAGTCTAGGTACAGCTGGCCTCAGGAGGTCCAGCATTCTGTCTCTGTCTCTCTTCCCCTCAGCTCTGTTTGCTTCTCAGCTCGTCATTCTTCTGTAGGCTTCATCCTTTAAGGATGGACTCTATCAGCAATAGGCTAGCCCATCCTTAGAGCTCCATGATTCTAGAAATAACAGAGAACAACTACCTCTCCTAGCAACCGTAGAGCAAATTACTTGGAGGAGGTCTGATTGGCCTGCTTTGGTCGTGTGTCTCTCCCCTTCCCCCATTATACCAGTTGTTGTAGCAAGATGGGGTGTCATTGTTGGCTGAGACTGAATCGCATGTCCATTCTTGTAATCAGAAAGAAAGTAAGGCAATGTGACTGACAGTCTACTGGCATCAGAAGAGATGGAGTCTGTACAGTGACAATGGACAACAGGGTGCAGGGAGGACAGAAGCTGTGTATCTTCATTTTAACCAGTATTCTCACTGTTACTTCATGGAGGCTCTTCAGCCAATGGCAGGCAGAGCAAAAAACATTTGTTTTTATTTGCATGGGTTCATTAAGGGTGTGGCTGAAAGGAATTACGGTCGTTCCTTTCAGTCAGTTTTGTTTAAATGTGACTGATTTGAGGAGTCTCAGCTGTTTGGGGGAATAAGCACATAACAATTTTATTTATTCTGTTCACTGTCCCCAGCCATACTGTGTTAAATCTTTTTTCCCTACTGGGTAGTAGATCCCTTATCAAGTGCATGAGCTGATCCAATAATTTCCTTGACACATCAGATGATTGAAATTCAGTTCAGTCCAATTTAAAACTCTTGCTCTGAATGTCCATTTCAAATTCCCTGGCTGCCCTTTCCCAAACAGGGCATTGTGAGCTGCTACTCTTCCTTTTTTGTTTTTTGTTTGTTTTTGTTTGTTTGTTTGTTTGTTTTGCATTTGGGAGTTGTGGGGTGGGTTGGGGGAAAGGGGAGGAGGGCTTGAGCAGCATCTGGTTCACTTCCTTCCCCTTCCTTTTCTTGGGACGATTCCCTATAGGATATTAAGGATCAGGAAAAGGAGATGAGCTGATGGGGGTGGGGAAATGCCCTTGGTCTCCTCTATCTGATGAGGTGCTCTCTGTGTAGATGACATGTAAGCAATATTGAGCTTCATCCAGACCCCTGCTGTCCATGACCCTTTAATCCCCTGCCAGTGGCTCCTCACTTTGTGGGACGGAACATCCCATCTCTTGGCAGACTTGGACTACGCATGTCTCCTGCCTCGTCCTCTAACCCCCTGCTCCATGACATGGAGCCTTAGACATCTCTGACTTCCTCTTTGACATTCTCAAATGGTTGCAGGGAACTGGGCTAGGGTGGAAGATGCATCATTTTCTTCCTAAGCACATTATCCATGATCCTTCTCTCCTTCTGGTCAAAACTATTGCAACAAGGGGCCCCGGGGTGGCTCAGTTGGTTAAGCGTCTGACTTCAGCTCAGGTCATGATCTCACGGTTCATGGGTTCGAGCCCTGCGTCGGGCTCTGTGCTGACCGCTCAGAGCCTGGAGCCTGCTTCGGACTCTGTGTCTCCCTCTCTCTCTCTCTGTCCCTCCACCATTTGCACTCTCTCTCTCTCTCTCAAAAATAAATAAACTTCTAAAAAAATTTTTTAAAAAGACTATTCCAACAAGACTCTTGACTTTACAAGCCTCCAGGTGAGAGGCCTCTGGGTGCATGCTTACCCCAAAACAGAGCTGCCACTAAGTACACACTGCCTTTTGCAGACCATTAAAAGGCACTTCCTCTGAGTGGACAAATTACCAAAAAGTTCCCCTTTCTCATTGCTCCTCGGCCCCTATTCACCCCCCTCCACCAGGCATCCTAATGCAGGGCAAAGATGTACAATCCTGTGCTGTGGCTTTCCCAAATTCTGGGGTGCACATGTCAAGTTCGGCCAAGAATCCCCTCAGGGTATGAATACTGGCTACAATTCCATAAGCATCCAGAGAGAGAGAGAGAACAGGTCTCCTCTTCTTGCAGGCACCCCCCTTTTTTTTTTAGTTTTACCTCCCCTCAATTTTCTAGGATAGCTGTTCTCATAGTGTGATCTATGGATTCATGGGGTGTTTAAGACCCTTTCAAGGAATCACAAGGTCAAAAATATTTTCACAAAAAATTATTATTTGCTTTTTTTCACTGTGTTGACACTTGCACTGATGGTACAGAAGTAACTGGTGGGTAGAAATGCTGGCACCTGAGCATGAATTAAAGTGGTGGCACCTGAGGGTACTAGCAGTCATTGGATCCTTCACCACCGCACACTCAACAGGACAAAAAAAGTTCTAGTGTCACTTAAGAAAGTCTGGATGAAATAGTAAAAATGATTAAATTTAGTAATCTCCAATCCTTGATATATGTCTTTATAATAATATTCTGTGCAACAAAGTGGGAAGTACACACAAGCACTTCTCTACAAGCGGAAGTATGACGGTTGTCTTCAGAAAACACATTCGCAGCTGAGTCATAGGTTGAACTTAGTCACTTCTTTCATGGGACACCATTTTTACTCAAAAGAATGACTGGCATGCAAACACTTGCTATCCCAACTTGGGTATCTGGCAGCTCTTGAAAATGTACAAAGCCTGTCGCTTCCAGGAAAAGTAGCTGATGGGATTTGTTGCCATTGATAAAAGTTGAGTTTTCGAGCAGAAATTGGCATTTTGCAAGACTTGCATTCGAAACCATGAGCTTGATAGCTTCTTATATTTGAAGACTTTCCTGATGGCACCGTGGGTGGTGATAACAAATGTGATTTTTGACTAGTGTTATGAAGTATGTTAACTTAAATAGCTGTTTAACTCCGTGAACTAATGTTTCCAAATGACTGATCAATGAATGATGTGATAAGATGTGGGTAAAAGATCTGTTCTGAATACAAGACAGACTGATGGGTTTTAATATAACAAAGTACAAAAGACATTTAAAAAGACTAGTTTGGTTTCAGATTCCACATTGCAAATAACCCTTCGAAGTTACTATTTGCTTTTTGTTTGTTTTTTAGAAATTACCACTTGTTGACTTTTGGTATAATATCAAAGAAGAATATTTCCAGTTATGTAAAAAGCTATTAGAATATTCCTCTTTTCTGAATGCATAATTGTGTGAGGCCAGATTTTCTTCATATTCTTTGATCAAAGCAACCTAATGTAACAGAATGCAGAAGCAGACCTGAGAATCTAGCTGTCTTCTATTAAAATGGACATTAAGGAAATTTTCAAAAGTGTAAAACAAATATGTTAACTAACTTGAACTTAAATTAAAAAAAAAAGAGAGAGAAAGAAAAATGACTTGAATTATCTAATTTCCAGAACTAGGTATTTGGTATATCAAATCATAGGATACTATACTATAAAAAAGTATGCTTTATCATGAGAAAATGTTGCTGAATCAGGAACACACTAACACAAATATAAAACAATGGTACTCTTATCATAAATTTTTTGTTTTGGGAAAATATATTTTTCATTAAAATTTTATTTATGCTAGCATGTCATGGGTTTATTATTATTTTTAAATGCATTAATAAGTAAATAATTTAAATATTTCTAGTTTTAATTTCTGATACTGTGGATGTTCCTAGATAGAGCTTACATAAGCATAAGCTCTTTGGGGTTATCAAAAAATTTTAAGAATGTAAAGGGGTCTTGAAACTAAAAATTTTGAGAACTACTATGCTAAGAAGT
Organism: Acinonyx jubatus; assembly: GCF_027475565.1. NCBI lineage: Eukaryota > Metazoa > Chordata > Mammalia > Carnivora > Felidae > Acinonyx > Acinonyx jubatus. Next base: position 124,409,303 of record NC_069387.1, read on the forward strand.
AGGGAAGCATCCCTTCCATCCACTATAGAAAAAAAAGGCTCTGACCCCAAGTGCAGTAGGACCCACTAGGCTTGTGATTACCCAGACTCCCCACAACCTCTCTCCTCCTGATATGGAACCAGTCCTTCTGCTGCTCTTGTGAAGTTCCAGATGGCTATGTGGCCCAGTTGTTTGTGGCTCTATTTAGAAGGTTGGGTATTGGGAACATTTCTTCGTTCTTAGTTGTCAATTCTTGTCAATGATCGTTAATAGTTTGAGAGTATTTATTTTGTTTTTCTGTGGGAGAATAGTTACTTGGTTGTAATGCAGATTCAATCTCATTTTTCAATATTCATTACCATTTTGGTGTGACAGTCAAGCAAAGCTGGAAGATAGGGTGATGTTTTGAAAAGAGCATGGGCTTTAGTTTAGGATCCCAGTTTCGCCATTTACAGTGTACTTGTGGCAAATTACTTAACTTTTCCAATCTCTTTTTCTCATCTGTAAAATTAGAAGAAAAAGCCCTGCCTTCCAAATTGCTTAGAGATAATATGTACAAATCATCTGATACATAACAGCCAATCAAATGAACTACCATCATCATCACCACCACCATCATCATCATCACACTAGGACAGGAGTTGGGAGAATTTCTGTTGGAATCATGAGACAAGCAGCCTAAATGCTTTTTGGTGCACTTGTTAAATTCTTACTGGCCTCTTACTTCCTTTCTCCCAGGAAACTCAGGTTTATTTCTGAATACCAGGGAATGGCAGATCCATTGGACAAGATGAATACCTGTCACTCTCTTCCTTGTTCTGTCTTGACACAGAGGAATTGATTCCACCCTGGGTGCAGGGTCATTCTCCCTACAGAGACTTTTCTTCTTGCCTCCAATTCCCTCCCAGGCAGACACCTTTCTACAGCCTTTTCCTGAAGTCTAGGCCCCAGTGTGGACTACTAGAATGGACCAAAAGGATCCACCACTGGATACTATGTTTGGCCAAGAGAGGAAAAAGTAACAACTAGATAAATTTTGTGAGGTGAGATTTGCTAAATAAAGACCTCTGTGTAACTGCAGAGACTGATTCCTCGGTATTTTTATTTTTATTTTTATTTTTTTAGGTAAGTGCTCCAGGGGGGGATTTTTATGGAATGGTGCATGAAAATGGTGCACTTCCTCATGCTGCTGCAATAGAAGCCCTGGGTCCCTTTCCTAGCTGAGGGAGGCAGATTAATGAGTTGGGGAATGTGGCTGCTGCCTCTCAGCAGCTGGCTCAATTACCTCTCCTGTTCAAACTGTGCTTTGGGCTTTGGAACGCAAGCCTGGTGGAATTCTGACCTTGTTAGAAGACTTTGTTCCTTCACCGACGCTGCCTACTTTTAACCAGAATATGCCCTTGACTTCTCATAGGTAGGTTTGCTGGAACCGTCGTTGTGAAGGAGTTGTCCAGGGAGTTTATTAAAAAAAAAAAAAGAAAAAAAAAAAGGAAATAGGTGAGATTATGAGGATGTTAACAAATGAGAAGCTCTGGGAGGAAAAACTATAATTAGCTGGGGAAAAGATACTAGTGCACTGTATTCTAATGAAGCATGTTGGTGGGAGTGGTGGCTTGTCCAAAGAGCTTGGTCAGAAATCATTTGATTCCAAGTGACAGAAACCCACTCCGGTTAGTTCAAGTAAAATGTGAATGTAATGTAAGGCATTAGGCACAACTAAAAGACTCCTAACCTGAATACTAGCAAATCAAATCCAGCCACATAGTAAAAGGATATTATGGTGCATCCAAGATAGATTTACTCCAGGAAGGAAAGCTAGATTTAACATTAGGAAAGTAATCAATGTAATTTACTACATTCACAGAATAAAGGGGGAAAATCATAGGAGCATCAAATAGATATTGAGGGAATCTTTGCTAAAATATCTAGAAGCGCATCAAGGTTTTGTGAGGCATGAAGCTGATACAATTTCTAATTCATTAATTAAAATTATGCAAAATTTTCAATGCAAAATACAAAAGGCACAGAAGTAAGTGTTTATTCAGTATAAGAAATTCCAACAAATTACAAGTTGTAAAAATCTGATAAATTCCACAGGGTTCTAAAGCCCAAAATAATAACAAATTATTTTTATTATTTAATTGTCTGACCTAACTCTGTAATATTTTTCCTTACTTTTTTTTTTTTTTTTTTTTTGCTGAATAAACCTTCAGTCACTATTTTTTTCTGGCAATTATTTTTGTAATATTTTCTATAGAGAAAATGAAAAGATAATTTGGTCTTTTTTCTAGCATGATTTATTTTTAAAATTTTATTAAATATTTAGACATACATTAGAAAAATATATTTTATCTTCACAGCTTGTTATTGGTAATGAAATGTAAATCAGATTGTTTTCAATTTGGAGAAAAATCTATCAAATTTCTTTCATATGTGAGCTCTAACATTTCAAAGCATATAAAATTTTCTTGTAGCTATTTTTAAGTACTCTTTGAATTTTGATGACACTCATTAATCAATAGGGGTATTCATGGAAGTCATTCCTACAATAGGACAGCAAGCAATAACTCAGCTACTCATGGACATGTGAAAAATACATAAGTATCTCCTACTGAACACAAAACCAACTGTATTCCCAATTTAGTTTCTCCTTTATTAGATCCCTCAAAATGCTTATGGCCACTTAAATGCTATATAACATAAAAAGAAGTAAAATCACAGTAAGCTGGGGTAGAAAAACACAGTGATTTTAACTGATTGTAGTAAGTATATCTTTTTCACGTTTCGCAAAGTATCTGTTCATGTAAACACATTGCTAGGGCCTCTCTCAGAGCCTTGAAGAGCATCCTTGGAAGTGAGGTATCCTGAAGCTGAAGCCTTATTAGCTGTATTATAAATCTGCTTCTATACACTTATTCATGTTAAAAACTCTTAGCAAACTAGGGATAGAAGATGTTTCAGCCAACTATTATTAGATAACAACCTACCATAAAGTACTAGTGATATAAAACAATAAGCACTTATTTCTTGTCCATACATTGAACAAGAACTTGAGGGTTGACTGGAGCAGCTATGATTAAATTTATGGGTCTGTGCATTAGCTGAGGTGTCTCTTCCTCTCTTGTCACATTCTATGGCTCAGGATACCCAGGTATGTTCTCCTCATGGTGATGGCAGAGGTTCAGAAGTACAAGCTCACAGCACAAGCACATTTTAAGTCTCTGACTATGTCACATTCACTAACATCCTTTTTGTCAAGGCATCCCACGTGGCCAACCCCAAGCATATCACACGGTCAGCCCCAAATCCAAGGGAGGTGGGGAATGCACTCTGCTTTCCTTGCAACAGTAGCAAAGGTATGGATTCTACCACATTCATTTACCACAGGAGTAATAATTGGTACATGTATCATGGAAGTTAACATCCTAAATATGATAAAGATATCTATTAAAAAATTCTACGCAAGCATCATACTTAATGATGAAATATTGAAAGCCTTTCTCTGAGATCAGGAATGAAACAAGGATGTTCCCTATCACTACTCCTATTCAATACAAACTACAAATCTAGAAAAAGAAAAAATAAAGACAAAAAAATAAAGAAAAAATATACATAGCAGTGTAAGAATTGGAAAGAAAGAAACTGTCATATTCATAGATGACAAGATTAAGAACATAGAAAGTCTGAAAGAAGCTACAGATAAGCTCCTAGAATTAACAAAAGAATTTTGAAAAAAACACCAAAAAATGAATTTAGCAAGTTCATTGAACATAATACATATAAATATAATATAATATAAATTGTATTTCTATATATTTTACTACAGATAAAAATTACTTTTTAAAATTCCATTTACAATGGAACCAAAATATATCCAATGCTAAGGATAAGTGAAATGAAAGGAGTTCAAGACCTCTCTGCTATAAAGTACAAACTACTATTGAAAGAAAGTAAACAATGCCCCAATAGAAGGATATTCCCTTTTCATGAAGCGGTAAACTCATTCTTCTAAAGATGCCAATTCTCTGAAAGTCGATCGATGCAGTCCCAATCAAAATCTCAGCAGGGTAGTTTTTTCTTTCTGGAATTTGAGAAGCTGACTCTGAAATGTATGTGGAAATGTAAAGTGCTCGGTATGGCCAAGGCAATCTTGACAAAGAACAACAACATTGATATTCAGGCTTGTTATAAAGCTACAGTAGTTAAGACAGTAAGTAATTGGCACAGAGATAGACAAATGGACTAATGAAAGAGACAAAAATGATCCAGAAACACACCCACACTTGTGTGGGCATTTGATTTATGATAAAGGTGGCACTGCAGTTCAGTAGAGAAAAGAAGGGCTTTTCAATAAATGGTTAAGCTATGTCAAGGAGTTATGCATATAAAAAATCTTGGCTTCCACCTCACATGAAAATCAATTACAGGTGGGTTATATAAAAGATAAACCAAAGCTTTTAGGGAATAACATTTGAGAATATTTTCAGACCTTAATGGTCTTTATGGACAAAGGTTTTTTGTTGTTGTTGTTCTTCAGGGGTTTTTTGGACAAAGGTTTTTTTGAACAGTGTGCAAAAGGCACTAACCATAAAAGAAAAGATTAATAAACTGAACTATATTGAAATAAAGAATTTTTGTTTATCTAAAGATTTTTCTAATTAAATTTTCTAAATTGTTGTTTATCTCTTTTGTTAAGGGAGTGAAATGCAAGCCAATGAGTAGTAAAAGATATTTGTATTAGATACGACCAACAACACACTTGTATCTGGAATACGTAAGGAACTACAAATCAAAAAGAAAAGGCACAGAACCCAAATGTTTAAACTGAAACTTTGCAAAAGAGAAGGATCTCCAAATAGCTACTGAATATACAAAAACAATATTATTGCATATTAATTAATAATATTAATAGCATTCACAAAGGAAATGCTAATTAAAACCACAACAAAATATCCCTATATACCCACCAAAATGCCTAAAATGAAAAAGGCTGATTGTATCAAGTCCTTGTCAAGGTTATGGAGAAATCAGAACTCTCATACATTGCTGGTAGGGATGGAAATTGGTACAACTTCTTTGGGAAAACTTTCTGCCATATATAGTAAAGCTGAATGTATACATACCCTAACACCCTGCAACCCTTCTCCTAGGAGTATGTACTCAACATAAATGACATGTGGCCCAATCAACTTCTCAGGTGCATCAGATTAGCAATTACTTTCCCATTAGGTGGAGGATGGGGTGGGGGGAGGAAGGAATTGGAAAGGAAAGAGAGGTGCTCTGATATTGTAACTGAACCTAGATCTGTCTGCCCAGTGTGCAGCAAAGGTAATTCCTGAGACATCAGGTATGCAGCAAGGAAGGGGTTTATTTGAGAGGCAGCCAAATGAGGTGACAGGAGGGAAAGTCTCAAATCTGCCTCCTTGCAGGAGTAAAGAACAAGGTGTTTTTTTTTTTTTTTAAATAATCATAGAGGTTGAGATTACATACATTTTTTTAAGTAGGCTTCAGGCCCAGCATGGAGCCTAATGCAGGGCTTGAACTCATGACCCTGAGATCACGACCTGAGCTGAGATCAAGAGTTGAACATTTAACCAGCTGAACCCCAAGATTACATACATATTGATGAAAAGTGCAGGGAAACATAACTGCTCATGAGGAAGGATGGAGCATGAACATTGAACAAACATATATGTGACATACATCCCATGTTCACTTTGGGGTGGAGACTTAACATCAGAATGAGGCAAGATTCAGCCCCCTGACATCAGGAAGTTATCTTAGGACAAGGGGAAGGGACTATGAGCATGCTCCAAGAGCCACTATAAACTGGATGGGGTCTTGGGCTCATTATCCTCAGTAAAGAATGTAGGGCCTTGCTTGTTCACAGGCTGGAACCATATCAGTTGATCTTAAATCCAGGCTTCTGCAGAGACAGCTAGTGCATTTCTTAGTAGGGTTTGAAAAGACACAATAGGTGATTATGGAAATACAGTTCTCTGAAAAACAAGCTTTAATTTTTCTGCTAGTTTCAACCTTACTAACCCTAAGGGGCATGGTTTCAGCCTGGAAGGGAGAAAATCTCCCTTCATCAGCAAAGAGACAATCACAACATAGAAGGATGAGAGTTAAGGTCAGAGTTTCCTGGGTCATAGAGGAAACATCTGACCTGCATGGGGCAGAGAGTTAGTGGCCAAGGACAGCTCAGTGGAGGAGGTGACTGTTTAGCTGAATCCTGAAGGAAGAATGGATATTTTCCAGATGGACAGGAAGAAGGAAATGAATTTTCACACATGTTATGGCATAGAGGTTGGAGTAATATGGTATTTGAGAGGATTAGAAGAGTTGAGTCTGACTAGAACGTAGACTGAATGAAGAAGGTGTATTTGTAATGGGTCATTAAAATATAAGAATTAGGCATGGCTACCATGGAATTTGCTTAGAATGAATGACCCCCCAAATTAAGGAAATTCTTAATCTTCTTGGTTTGGAAAAATTCCACTAATTTTAACCAGCTTCTCTTTATTCACTAGACTCTGGATATTTTCAGAGAACAAGATTGCTTTGAATTTGACTCAATAAGAGTCACAAATAACAGTGTCTGACTTTTCATAAGTTCTGAATTAGTGTATTTCAAATAGGCTTTCTAGGCCACCACAGGAGAATCTCAGAATTATGGAAAGATACTGAATTGGCCTGTGAGTAAACACAGCATACTCCTCAAAGTGGAGATGTTTTGTGCAGGTTACAGAGAGAGTGTTCTTGAGATCATGTGTTGATTCTGATACCGTGAAATGTCCCTCAAGACAGTGTGTGGTGAAGTAGGACTTTGGAGGCTGACAGGCCTGGGTTCAGATCCCAGTTTAATTACTTACTAAGCTGAGCGCTTAAGCAGGTGATGTTGCCTCTCTAAGCCTTGATAACCACATTAATAATGTGGAAATAATACCTATCTCATTAAATTGTTGGGAGGATTAAGTGGGAAAAACGTTTGTGGACAGACTGTCATAGTCAAGGCTCTTTTCATTATAAGGAATAGGAAGCCACTTAAACTGGTTCAGCTGAAATGAAGGAACAGGAAATACAGTACAGAATTTTCAGGAAGAGGAACTAGGAACTGGATTTTCAGAATCCAGGCACATGCCTCATCCCCAGGGGCCACCAAATCGGTTTATGATGTCCCAATTTTTCCTCTGTGCATGTTCTCCCCTCTTTGTTCTCTGCAGCCTGGTGTCCTTAGCTTTCCTGGGTTCCCTTCCATCTCTCACTCTTTACTCTTTCTCTAGAACTTTCTACACCCCAGTCTTGCCACAGAAAGTGCTGTTCAGTTTCCTTGTGTCCAATGCCTTATTTCTGGGAGAAGAATTGGATTGACTGAGTTTAGGCCCAGTGTCCCATCCCATAGTATAAAGATAGCCCTCTGTAGGTACACCCCCTCAGCTCTGGATGGGGGTGATTCCTAGTGAGAGGGCCTGTGGAGTGCAGACACCAGACATCTCAGCTACAAGCACCCAGCATACAGTAGAAGCACAAGCAATATTATCTTCCATCACTTTTCCTTGTTCTTACTCTAGCAGGTTTCCATAGTGAGCCCCACGCAAATTCATGATCATCTTTAAGTTCTTGCTTTTCCTTGCCTCTTAAGAATGTCCTCCATCCTCCATCCACCCATCATCCATTCATTCATCCATCTGTCTGTCTTGATCCCCCCTTATCCTATCTATGTCTTCTTCACCTTTGCAGGCAACTTCCTCCAGGAAATCTTCCCTGATATCTTCAAACCCTCTTGATCCTTTTCATTTCTGTTAATTCCTTGGAGTCTTTAACACATAACTTAGCATTAAATTATAAAAGGGATTTTTGGATTTTTCTCTTAATCTTTTGAAGATGTTAATCTTGTTGTTTCAACTAGATTATAAATTCATTCAGAACAGAGTATCATAGTGCTAAGCACAGAGAAGAACAAGAAGTATGCACTCAATGAATGGAGAAAATTATAGCACAGTAAATGTTTTATAGTTGTTTTATAGTAATGTTTATAGTTGAATTGAAATAATTCAGTCTAATCTTGATTTCAGAACTGAGATCAAAATACAGGTAGTACTTTTGGCTGATTGAATATAAAGGATAACATGGTGACTAAATATTATGTATGTAATAGAGGAATCCTCTGCAATCATACTCTGGAATAGTATTTGAAGAATCACAATACATTTGACCTGGAAGAGAAGAGAGAAGTGATCTAGGACACGCTATTCAGGTCTATAGATGAGGAAATTCTCTCATAGGAAAAGGAAGTGATTTGTCCAAGCTCACCTGAGTATTTTGTGGCACAGCTAGGACCAGGGTCCACATTCTTCTGCTCTTATGATTTTCCCTTGCACTTCACTGTCCAATTCTTACCTGCGATCTTAGGGGCTTCTATCCCTTCCCTTGACCATGCACCTGGCACCATGTAATAGATGAGTACCAGGCTCATTTGTCCTTCACAGCCTTAGTTATGTACTCCTTGCCCTGGTCCATTCCTTGTACTGCATCCCTTTTCAGCCTCTTCTTCCACCTGTCTGTTTTTACTTCTGTTCACTTTGTCATTTTTTGCTTTGCCTTGCCCTGAGGACTAAATGGTTGGCCTTGTCTCCTTGGCTATAACTTTCATTCTACTCCTGACCTCTGACTGGTATAGATACACTTCCCAGTTCTGCCTAGCCTCAGGAATGGGTATTACCCACTCACTATTGGTGAGTTTATGCATCAATTTAACACACATTTACCATGGATGTCTTCTGCAAAAGGTTCTGAATTCCGAGGGATTCAGAGATGAATAATAAGGTCGTAGTCACCTCAATAAGCTCATAATCTAGCAGTGAGAGATTGACATTTTAAAACAATATGGCATATGTATTCATCAAACTGAGCCTGGAGTGGTGGGAAGGTGCCAGCCAGGGAAGACTTCCTGGGTGAGGTGTTCCTTGAGACGAGATATTATGGACAGATAATGGATAAGCATTAGCTGATGAGGCAGTGGGGTGGGGGTAAGAAGATATGCCAGCAGAAGGAATAATACAAGCAAAGGCATAAAAGCATGAAATAGCAAGAAGATGAAAGAAATGACAAGCACCCTAATAGTTTTTGGAGGATGAAAAGGAGGGCAGGGGGTAGTGTGGAATGAGGCCAACAAGGTGGGTGGGACTCATCTACAAGTAAGAGAATTCTGTTGGGATTTAGGGAACTAATAGATGACACCCCTGTTCCCTACCCGAATTCCTAATTAATTGAGAAAAACCCCAAAGAGTCAGGCATATGGAGATAAAAATGTCAGCTTTACTGCTGATAAAACAATAAGCATGGCTTAGATCCGGCCAAATTGCTTGCTGATGCTTCCCAGTACTGAACTTAATTCCCAAAACGTAGGCCTCTCCTGTGGGGACAGATCTGCTTAGAGCTGATGAGAATGTTTTGTGAGCCTCTGGCCCCCAAAGAGAGAGAGGGAGAAAGATGAAACTGACGATGTTGACTTCAGCTTAAATCCTCCAATCAGGTAAGGTACTCCTCCTCTGGTGAAAGAGGGCAAAAGTGTTACTCTAATGGCAGTCCCTCCACTTGGAAACTTGAAGCAATGGGGAAAGGAGGTTCCCACATAACACTTATCCACCATTTCATTATTCACCCACTGTGTGCTGCCATGCAGAATACCTTCATTCCATAAGTCGGGACTGGACAGAATCAGAATTGGTTTGGGAATATTCTCTAATGGAAAGGGTACAGGACATGGAAACCTCCACCCTAGAATGTTGTGATTGAAATAAACCCTAAAACTCATTGAATCTGGTTCTCCACCAATGCTTGAAAATATCTATAGCATCTTTCTCCTGCCAGATGGCCATTCACTCTCTGCCTGGATATCCACTGAAAAGAAACTTACTGTCTCCTACAGCACAGGCATAGCAGAGAAAATGGCTGGGGCTGACTTAGGTGATCTAGAGCTCTCTACAAGATTTTGCTGATACTCTTTGTGTTTATTTTTTATTTTTTATTTTTATATCTTCTCAAATTAGTAGGCCCTTGATAGATATTTTTTGAATGATCACATGAATAAATGAATCTTTCAGTGCTAATATCTGATATGGCTACAGATATCAGGGTCATGGCTTAATTAATCTGTATTGGTCACAAATCTTTCCCTGAAAGTAACATAAACTCAATTCAAACTCATTAAAAAAATTTTTTTAAAGCATGGGGTGGGGAAGGGATATGGAATTTTTGGCCCCACATAATCAAAGAGATGGATGGACAGGTTGGCTTCCAGGATGTCTGTCACAGGGGTCTCAAATGCTGTTATGTCTCTCTACTCCTTGTTCTGCTATCTCTCCTTGTCTGGGCTTTATTCACCCTCTGGTGGAGTGGATGGCCACCAGCAACTCCAGGTTCATTCAAATCCATGACTAGAATAGAAGAAGCTGAGCAGTGATTGGTTCAGCTGAGGCCACATGGTCATCATTGAACCAATCACTATGACCAGCAGAAATTGACCCTCTTATTGGTCCATCTTGTGTGACCATGGCAACCCCAGAGGCTATAGTATGGAACATGACTGGTAACATATACCAAAGGATTGTTCCCCAAAACATAGGAGGGACAGTTATCAGTTGAAGAAGGGGGAGCTGTGGAGGCCCCCAAATACTCATCAGATGCCAGCTACAGAACTCAGTCTCCAATGTCTAAGTGTCTTTGCTGTAAGGCATCCCTTCCAATTATGAGAGCTTCTTCTTATCACGGAGGCAGTGGCTCAAAAATTGAGTAGCTAATTTTTTTCAGGAACAGAAGTTGACATAGTACATATTAAAGACACACAATATGTAAAGACACACAATATGTAAAGACATACACAGTATGTAAAGACATACATACATTTACATACACACAATGTATGTAAAGACACACAATATGTGCTGGGGCCTGATTCAAAGAGTCCAAAGCGAGGTGGAGAATTCTGAAGGAAGGCAATAGCTGAGTCAGCCTTGATAAGAAGCCTAAGGAAAATGCCAGAAGGGAAGACAATGAACTGGTTTAGTAAGAGAGTGGAAAGACCGGATAGCTGTGATCTTGCTTTTATTCACAAAACTCATCAAGCACTAGTAAATCATCAGCTTGTGAGCAGGTTAAAGTACAGTGGAGGTGGCCTCTGTTTGTACTTGTGCAGGTTTTCAATGTGTGCAAGTCTTCTGGAATCATTAATCCTCCCTCTAAGAAGTTATTAAGCATTCCTTAAGTCCAACTCCCACCCTACCTCCAAGTAGAAGCCCAAAGATCTTGAACAATTAGACCAAGGCCATATAGGATGTGCCTTTGATTTTAGGCAATTATTCAAATATCTGTGGCTCCAACAGTGGTTCTTAATGGGGGCAACTTTGCCCCCTCAGTGGTCAGCCCCTTCAGGCATTGTCCCAGCTACAGTGCCACCTTTCCTAGGTAACACACATGCAGTGACAGATCCATGTGGGGGCGGGGTACAAAGTTCCGGTTGTCTTGACCTATCTTGGTATAGCTATGAAGGGCTAGTCTATATTTAGTACTCCCCAGAGGTTCAACAGAGGCTGCTGTTGAGCCTGCATCACAGCTCAGCTTATCTGTGCTCAATCTGCTTCTTTTCCTCCCTCTCTCTCACACTTGAAAGGTCCCAAGGTACTCCTTAATAAACATCCTTGCATGTAAAACTTCTGGGTTCCTGCTTTCTAGGAGTCCAACCTGCCACATCCTGCCTATAAAGCTATGATCCAGCACCTGCCTCCCCCTCTGGTGTCCTATCTCATAAATCTCCCTCTCACTGAGTCCACTTTGGCCACATGGACCTTCTTTTGATGCCTCAGGGTCTGCTCACTTCTGTTCCTTTTGTCTGTGAAGCCTTCACTCCCTCATCCTTCAGGATTAGCTTAAACATCACTAATCTGGAGATGATTTTCCATGACTACCTCCACCCCTGTCCAAAGAAGATGATATTCCCCTTTACATAATCCCTTTCGCTATCCTCCACTTTTCCTTTATGGTGCTTAGATCCATTAAGATGCTTTAGCTGTAATAAACAGAACACCTGACTAAAAGTAACTTAAATAATAGAGGTTTATGAGTCTCATTTAATAAGAGGATTGAAGGCAAATCTAGAATTGGTGCAGTGGCTCAGCTCTGTGGTTGGGGTGAGAGAGGGCAGCTTTGTGCTCCCTGAAGTTTCCTTCCATGTGGAGGAAGTTCAATCATTGTAACTCCTGGCCTCTTTATTCTCCTTTACTGTCTCTGTCCCTGGGGTGGAAGAGTGGCTTCTCTGGTAGATTTGGGCAAGCTCCTCTTGTGGCAGAGCTTGCCACATGCAGCACTCATTCTCTGCTGCTCTGGGTGTGATCTGTAGTGCCAAGTCTGCCTAACTTGGGGGCTCAAACCTAACTGGTTCTCCCATTAAATTATAGCCCATACCTAGCACTTATCAGCAGCCAAAGATGATATTTTCCCCTTCATCCTTCTCCATTATCTGATTTCTCAATCTGTTCAGAACTCAGAATGGGAAAAGGGAAGCTATTCATTGGGCTTCTTTAGAGACTCCAACGGTGCCATCAGGAACCCAACTATGGCTGCTCTGCCATCATCCGTGTGTGTGACCAGAGTGTCCCTTAGTGTCATAAGATGGCTGCCACAGCTGCAAATATCACACTATCACATGACTGCATCCCAAGCAGGAAGGACAGGAAAAAGGACAAAAGGGCTATTCTTTTATCAGGGAGGAAAATATTTCCCAGAAGCCACCAGTAGACTCCCCCTCATGGCCTATTGGCCACAACTGGGTCACACGTCCACTCCATTCCAGTGACTGGCAGAGCAAAATGGAAGTATGTTGACAGTTTAGTTCAACTTACCTAAATTTTGTTGAGTCACTTGGAACTAGGGATATGGCCCCCAACCAAATTCAGGGTTGTGTTAGCAAAAGAAAGAAGGGGGATGGTCTTCAATAGGCAGCTACTAGTGTTTGTTTTGATGCATTACTTGCTACTCACAATTTGCCATTGAGTCTTTCTTGGTTTGGTGATTCATTAATAATCTGACTTCTCCTTTCCACCTTTCTAATTTACATCACACGAGTCAGGATGGGTGGCTGTGTGGTTCAGTGCTGTGCCCTCAGTACCTATTACAGAGCCTTCCTCAGGGTAGGCACTCAATTAGTATTTGTGGAAATGTATGAACAATTGCATGCGCAGAATCACTGTGCATTGTAGGAAATCAGAAGAAATGTCAGACACACCCCTTGTTTTCAAAGAGTTTACGGTGCGGATAAGGCAAGACTAACACATTTAAGTCATTTTCTATAACTATGAGACAATATGTCGTCCTTTCTTCTTCCAAATAATACTTATTGAATGTCTACTATGTGCAGACACAATGGTAGGTGCTGAGGATGGGACCAAGACTTGAATCCTGTCCCTAACGGTGAAAGGGTAGTGGAGACATGAAAGGGAAAACCACCATAATAAAGGTAAGTAGGAAGGCTGGTGGGGCAGGGAACAGGAGGTGCTGTGTTGCTCTATACCCTCAAATCCAAAGGATCCAGTCCAGGGCCTGGCACCTTGTAAGCCCTCAAAAAATAATGGCTCTTGTCTCAGGGAAAAAAATATCCTCTCTCCCCTCTCTCTCTCTCTCTCTCTCTCTCTCTCTCTCACACACACACACACACACACACACACACACACACACACACACCTTACCAAACATCCAGAGCAGGCATTGTTGGTTCCACTTTGCAGATCAGGAAATTGAGACCCAGAGAAACAAATGACCTTCGTACAAACGACAAGGAACAGAGCCGGGATAAGAACTCAGCTCTGCTGATGGCTTGCTCCTTGTTTCTGCTCCTCCCTCCCTTCCTGGTGAGGTGACCAGCTGACATCAGATTCTTAGTCTTGGGAATTGTTCTGTGTCTGGTGTCCTCACTTGACCCACAAACATTTAAATCCATCTCCTCACATGTAGTGCAGAAGCCAACATTTCCCTCCTGTCCTTCAGCCAGCAATCCCAGCATAAGCGAATGAAAAGAGCCAGTGCTGGGAGACCAGGATCTAAACATGTAAGATTTATTTTCTCCTTTTCTTTTAATGATGGTATGTCTTTTGTATTTAAGCACTAATTATAATTAGTCACTTCCTAGAAAGTGTGCAAACAGCACAGCACAGCTGGGAGCCTGCATAATTTAAACATTATTGCTAATCTAACTTCACAGTCTGGGATTGTGTGGGTTTTTACAAAAGAGCCCTGAAACGCTGCAAGGTAGGGGAAAAGGTCCTTTAGTTTATTATCAGCATCTCTCCCCTAGTTCTCTGCAGGCCTTTGTATGGATCTGTAAGATTTCATAGGAAAACAGTAACCAATGTCGTCAAAATATTGAAATACTATTATTACATTAAGCTTTCAAAGAGCCTTGGTTTGCCGTCTCCCAGCTACAATTTTCATCGTTTAATGAGTGTGAATAATTCTTCTCTAAATCACGTGTATAGGAAAGAGCATTTTCTTTATTTTCTTTAAATCACCTTAATTATGACACTGGGCCCTTATTCCACTGGGTTGTGAGAAATTTAGTCTCAGATTGTACTGCGGACTCCTTTAGGTCCCAGGGTTTTAATAGAATCTGGGAGGGGCTCCTGGGTGGCTCAGTCAATTGAGCATCTGACTCTTGATTTCAGCTCAGATCATGATCTCGCTGTTCATGAGTTCGAACCTCCATCAGGCTCTGTGCTGACAGTGTGGAGCCTGCTGGGGACTCCCTCTCTCCCTCCGTCTCTACACACCCTCCCTCAAAAATAAATGAACAAACAAACAAATGAACAAACTTTAACAGGATCTGGGAAGCTCAAGTGATCAGGTGTTCTCACTGTCCTAGTCTGAGGGTAAATACTTGTCTCTGGGCCATTCACAGGGTTTGGGGATCTTGCTGGATGGGCCCAAGGTCTCAGGGTCTCTGTCTCAGGAACACTGATCAGCTGTCCTCCCAGAAGCTCTTGTATGTTCTCAGAATTGGCCACGGAGTAGTTTGTGGGTCTCTGCCACATTCCGTGGTCAGTGCTCCTCTTCCTGTCTGGTTAAGTCCTCCTCTCTCAAAAGTCTCTCTACCCTCCCTTCTTTTAGGAGGAGACTAACATTTTCTCTTCAAATGGCTGATATTTGGACAAAAGGTGGAAAAAACTGGTTCCAGGTTCTTCAACTCTTCCTCCCTGGAAGCAGGCACTCAAGTCTTCCCAGCTCCCTGCTTGAACTGCAGGAAGGGAAAAATTTGGGAGGAACAAATACAAATCAATCTTTTAACATATTATCCTTCTACAGTCTTTACCAACCAGTAGGATTCAACCCAGAGAGATTAATTTACAGGAATGCTCTCTACATTTATTGAGAAACATTTATTTCACATTTCTGATATACAATGCAGTGTGCCTGCTACTGCGGATACAGCCATGTGAAACACTGCATTATTGACCCTAGGTCTTCACCCATCCCTGTATTTGCACCCTCTGCAGTGTGACTTTGCAGTTGCCCCTGCTAAAGCCAGAGTGTATGTTCCCACTCCACTGAGATCAGGCTTGGCCATGTGGCTCACTTTAGTCAATGGAGTGTGGACAGAATGGCCAATTCTAAGACTAGGCCTTAAGCAACTTTGCTTTCACTGCCCCTTGCACTTCTGTCATTGCCACGAGAAAAACATGCCAGTGGCTCTAAAGAATAAGAAACACTGTCAGCTTGGAGTTAAGTTCAGTGAAGAACAGCCTCAGTCAGTCAAACCCCAGCTGACCTGTGGATATATAAGTGATAATAAATCATTGTTGTAAGTTACTAAGTTTGGGTATTGTTTATCACACAGCATTAGCTGACCGATACAAGTGAATGAAAAATACATGATTTTTACCTTCATGGAATTTATAGTCTAGAGAAAAAGACAGACATTAAACCTGTGATTACACAAGCAACTTTAATAATTGTAATTGTGATGATGTCATGAGAATACAGAGTGATGGGAGAGTATGTAACAGGAGCACCTGGTCTAGTTGTTTTTGTTTTTGTTTTTGATAAGAGTAACACTCAGGCTCCCTATCTGTAGCTGATTAATTTTACTCTTGAATTCTGTCACATAATTAACACAGTCACGTTTGTATGAGCCTTTAAGCTACCTTAACTCTGAGAAATTAAGCAACAAAAATACATGAATAGGTACTGATAAGTATGGAAATATGAGATTCAATGTGCTCTCAAGCCACTGGGGGCAGGGGAAGCAATATACAGGCAAACTAACAATATGAAAAGGCACATCATTAGTCTAAGAGTGTCTTGGGTAAACCCTGATGGACAGGTGAGGTGCACATCACTTGTGGCCCACACCTTATATTTTTCTATCCTAGAAGAAAGAAGTCTGCCTCTTTAGGAAAGCTCAAAATCCCACAGGGATATGCCAACAAGACATTCTCCAGATGCAAGTGGTCTTATGGGAGTATGTCACATTCATTAATGCCAGCAGTACAAGATGGAATGGGAGATGCAAAGAGGACCAAGTGGAGCAGTGAAAAAAGGACATCAGTGCCAGGCCAGCCCAGATTGAGGCCCAGCTCTGCCATGCAGTGGTCTGGCACCTTAGGCAAATGATGTAACTTCTTGGAATCTTGTTTTTCTCAGCAGGGAAATAGGGATGACCACTATGGTTGGGGAGCTCACCAATATCTGGTTCCCCTCTTCTTCCTGAGCACAGAGCCTGACTATATTTGCAGTTAGGTATGGCCCATGACTGAGTTCTGGTCCATAGAATGGGAGAAGAAATGATGGAAGCCTTTTCTAGAACCAATTGACAAAAATCTCCCATGTGCAATCCTTATTCTCTTTCCACATCTTCCAGCTGAATAGAGAGAATCCTGAGATCCCAGAGGAGGGTCCAGCCACAAGGTGGAAGGATTCTGGGTCCCCAAATAACTGGATGGAGCAGAGCTCCCCCTGCCTAACCCAAACCACATTGATCGTGAAGTGAGCAAGTAATAAACTTTCCTTGTGTTCAAGCGCTGGGATTTGGGTATTGTCTTGTTATAGCCATTAACTTTCCTGATTCATGCAATTATCTACTTTGCAGGATTGTTGTGACAGTTCAGCAAGCTTATCAAATGCTTAGCTTAGGGGCTCAATACATAGTCATTGTTACCATCAAGATTATTGATAATTCCTGGGGCGCCTGAGTGGCTCAGTTAGTTAGGCGACCGACTTCGGCTCAGGTCATGATCTCACAGTTCGTGAGTTCGAGCCCCAGGTTGGGCTCTGTGCTGACAGCTCAGAGCCTGGAGCCTCCTTCAGATTCTGTGTCTCCCCTTCTCTACCCCTCCCCTGCTCACACTCTGTGTCTCTCAATAATAAATAAATGTTAAAAAATTAAAAAAAAATTATTGACAATTCCTATAAGAATGCTGCTATACAGACGATCTGGGGCTTTGGGGGCATGGTGGTTTCCTGATTGACCCTCAGTTACCTGACTCTGGGCCCTGCCAAGTCACTGAGGTTATATGAAGTCTGAAGTTCTGGGAGACCTGGTCTTGGAGCTCTCTGATACCTGCCCAGAGGCCAGGAGATGATTGGCCAGTGCAGGAGACTGAGGGGAAATGAGAACAGGCTTGCAAATAGATGCAGTCATAAAAAAGCAATGCAGTTGTCTCTAGAATACAGACAAACAGAGGATTTAAGTTCCCAGAAAGCTCTGTTTTCCTTGATGATGACTGATGTTGGAAATGAGATGCCTAGACATGGCAAAGCCACAAAGTGCCTTCTGAATCAACCATGGAGCCAGCCTTAAATGCATTGTAGGGATGCTCTGATTCTCAGAGAGCCATCCATCTTTGACTGGGTATATTGTATCTGGTAAGTCAATTAACTAGTGTTTTCATTTAAACAGAATATAGCATTCTCCAACCCAGAACTTGCACATTGGCAGCCCAGCTGTTAAAAAATGGAGCTAGTTGCCAACTTTTAAAAACTGGAAGATTTTAGGGGCGCCTGGGTGGCTCAGTCGGTTGAGCCTCCAACTCGGCTCAGGTCATGATCTCACGGTTGACAAGTTCGAGCCCCGCTTCGAGCTCTGTGCTAACAGTTCAGAGCCTGGAACCTGCTTCAGATCTGTGTCTCCCTCTCTCTCTGCCCCTCCGCACTCACGCTCTGTCTCTCTCTCAAAAATAAACATTAAAAAAAATCTTTAGGGGCGCCTGGGTGGCGCAGTCGGTTAAGCGTCCGACTTCAGCCAGGTCACGATCTCACGGTCCGTGAGTTCGAGCCCGGCGTCAGGCTCTGGGCTGATGGCTCGGGGCCTGGAGCCTGTTTCCGATTCTGTGTCTCCCTCTCTCTGCCCCTCCCCCGTTCATGCTCTGTCTCTCTTTGTCCCAAAAATAAATAAAAACGTTGAAAAAAAAAATTTTTTTAATCTTTAAAAAAAGATTCATAAAAAAAATGGGGTGCCTGGGTGGCTCAGTCGTTTGAGCGTCCAACTTCGGCTCAGGTCATGATCTCGTGGTTTGTGAGTTTGAGCCCCGGGTCGCTCGGAGCCTGGAGCCTGCTTCGAATCCTGTGTCTCCCTCTCGCTCTGCCCCTCCCCCACTTGTGCCCTGTCTATAAAATTTAAATAAAATGTAAAAACTGGAAGATTTTATATTTGAATATAAATATTTTTATTTCTACTATCGCTGTAATAATCAAATGACCTGTAATGCTGGGCCCATATTTCCAACTGCCCATGATTTTCTGGTGCTGAGTATCAGCTGCCCCCATTAGATGTGACAGACACTATAACATTTGCCTCTGTACTTACCCAAGCCTGTTTTACCATCTACACGACTTGCCTGGCCCTAGTAGTCTTTTAAGTTTGCAACCCCTGCCTTAACTAGCATGATAAACATGACTTTGGTACATGGTATAATTGTTGGTGGTTATGATTTATGGCTACCATCTTCATGCCAAAGATATTTTGAAATATACTTGTTTATTTGTTCAAAAATGCTAATTGGGTAGTTGCTGTGTGCAATGCACTGTGCTGGGCATTTATGGTGACACAAAAATGAATGGTGTTCTCAAAAAGTCCTCAGTGCAATAAGGGAGATATAATATATACAAAAATTCTATGAAAAGTCCCTAAAATATAAATTTCCAGGGAAGGAGAAGAGGAAGATTTATTTCCTCTGAGAAGATAAAATAAAGCTTCTTGGAGGAGGAAGTATTTATGCTGGGCTTTGAAGGTTTGGTATGATTTAGGTGTATAGAAATTGTGGGGATGGACTAGGAAGGGGGAACAGCATGGGCAAAGGAATGAAGGTATTAAAGTACTCAATATGTACAATGAATGACCAATAATTAAGTCTCATGGGAGCGTAGGATTCATGAATGAGATTGGTAGGAAATAAAAGTGGAAAGTTGGATGAGACCAAAGCATGAAGGTTTGTGAAGCACTTGAGAGAGTTTAAACTATTTCTGTGGACAATGGGGAACCACTGAGAGATTTGGAGCCAGAGAGAGCCAGGCTCAGAGCTATGATTCAGCGAGAAGAGTCCAGAAATGATCTGGAATGCAAAGAAAGAGACCGGAGATTGCTATAATTTTCTAAATCAAAAGATATCAAAACAAGGTCATAGCCATCAGAACAACAAGGAGACAATGGAAGTGGGTGATACCAAGGATGTAAAGTCTCTGGGATTTTATAAGCAGTTCATTGCTGGGGGCCAAGAAACAACTTGAACTGAATGCTTCTGGAAGTGACGGCATAAATGGAGAGTGAGGGAGTGGGAAGTGTAGACAACTGTGAAGAAGGGTGGCTGCAAAGGAAGGAAGGGGGAGAGCCTGGCAGGGGAAAGAAGACTTTAGAATAGGGAGGCTTGAGCACATCTGTACTGCACTTTGTATTCTAAGGAGGATGCGGTGTCAGGGAGGGCTTTAAGGGGCAGGAAGAGGAATCAATGAGGGAGGGCCTCCTAGGAAGGAGAAGGTGGGACCAGAACACAGGAAAGGGAAATACTCTCAAGTGTTGCCTGACCAGGGAGAGGGATCTTTACCCAAATCAGCCACTGTTGGCCTCAGGACCGTGTTTAACAGGTAGGACACCTTGACCATTTATATCTGCCAAAAGCAACACCCCTGGGAAGTGCCAGCCAGGAGGCTCCCTCTGGGCCTCTGGTAACACTAGCCTGACAGTTTTTTAACTTCTGGTTATCCTTTTTAATGCACCACCTGAAAAGTGATTTACAACCAAAATATGTTGTGCCCCAGATAACCCTGTCCTCTGGTCCTTCCTTACAGCAGATTCAACTCACTAACCACAGCGGCTCTCAACTCAAAGCTCTATGAAAGCTCTTATACGCCTTCCCCATGCCGTGCTTTCCATAGCTGCTTCTAATTCCTTTTCACTTTAATTTTTTAAATTTATTTATTTGAGAGAGAGAGCAGAGAGAGAAAGGGAGAGAGAGAGAGAGAGAGAGAGAGAGAGAGAGAGAGAGAGAGAGAAAGAGAGAATCCCAAGCAGGCTCTGCACTATTAGTGCAGAGTGAGATGCGGAGCTCGATCTCACAAACCATGAGATAGATCATGACGTGAGCTGAAATCAAGAGTCAGATGCTTAACCAGCTGACCCCACCCAGGTGCTCCTTTTTTTCGCTTTTATTCTCTCTTCTCCATACATATAGATGATGATTACACCTCATAGTTGCAGAGAGAGTATTTAATATCTACAAAATGTTTTCTTCCTTGATTCTTCTAACAGCCTTATGGGGTGGGAAACCCCACCCATGGGGATTAAAACCCATCCCACAGATAGGGAAACTGAAACTCAGAGAAGTGGACTATCTTGTGCAAGCACTGACAGGCAATACATTGCAGAGCTGAGATGTGAATCCAAGATTCTGAGACTCCAGAGTTCTTGCTAGAAGGAACTAAGCCATTCAAACATTCCATCTCAACTATGGATTTTGAGGTTTCAGGAGTTTAGATTTAAGCACTTTGAGCTTGAATGTATATCAGTTATCTACTGCCACTGTAATGCTGTGTAACAAACAACCACAAAACCTCAGCAGCATAGAAAAATAAACATTTATTAGCTCCCAAGTCTGCATGGTCCGTCTGTTCTGGACTGGGCTGATCTTGGCAGGACTCACCCCTGTGCCTGTGATCAGGTGTATTTTGGATAATCAGCTTAGCTGATTTACCTGTGCTCACTCACAGGTGTGGGAGTTGGCTTGCTGTTTGCTGATCCAGAATGGCCTTGAATGAGACAGCTGGGTCTCAGCTCTGGTCTGTGTGTTTATTCTTCCAGCTAGGCCAGATATGTTTACGGTGATGACAGAGGAAGTAGAAACCTGCAAGTGTTTTTTCAACTCCCTGCTTGTATGACATTTGCTTACAGTCCTTTGGCCAAAGTAAAGTCACACATCCAGTCCGTATTCTTTTTTTCTTTTTTTTTGTGTTGTTGTTGTAAATTGAGGTAAAATTTTATTTTATTTTATTTTTTTCAATATATGAAATTTATTGTCAAATTGGTTTCCATACAACACCCACTGCTCATCCCAAAGGGTGCCCTCCTCAATACCCATCACCCACCCTCCCCTTCCTCCCACCCCCCCATCAATCCTCAGTTTGTTCTCAATTTTTAAGAGTCTCTTATGCTTTACATCCAGTCCATATTCTAAGTGAATCTTTATTGAGAAGAATTGGAAAATCACATGGCAAAGGGAATGAATATAGAGAGGGGAGAATAGGGACCACTAACGTGGTCAGCCTACCATTTGGAGATGAACGTCCAGATTGAGATTTTCTTATTTCTACAGATTGACTAATCCACTGACTATTGCAGCTAGAAGACAATGTTTTTCAACTTCAGTGGCTTCCCATGGCAGAGTAAAACCCAAGCTTGTTCCCATGACTACAAGGCTCTCCACTGCCTGGTCCCTGACAACTTCTCCAAAACTCAACTCTGACCATTCTCTCCAGCTATCTCCATGCTCCAGCCACACTAGCCTCCAACAGGCCCAATTTTCCTGTCTCAGAACATGGCACATGTTGTTTTCTTCTCCTGGAAAGCTTCCTCACCCCAACCTACTCTTCACCCTTTGTTTGGTTGCCCCCTCCTCATCCTTTAGGAGTCGGATTCAGTGTCACCTCCTCAGAGGGGACTCTCTATGACTCCTGACCCAAAGTTTTGGTCTCTACCTCAACTTTGGACTCCTACTTAGCCCTTATCCCCTTTTGCAGTAATATTCTTTATTTGTTTACCTGTCTTCTCTACTGTAATGTAAGGTCCAGAAAGCAAGGAACCATATCTTTCTATTCAACATTATTTCCCTGCACCCAGCACAGCACTTGACACATAGTGTATCCTCAATTGACACATGAATGAATGAATGAATGAATGAATGAATGAGGATCTTGGATAGAGTGTTTTCTCTTTTTTTAATGTTTAATGTTTATTTTTGAGAGAGAGAGAGAGAGAGAGAGTGGGCATGAGCAGGACAGGGGCAGAGAGAGGGAGACACAGAATCTGAAGCAGGCTTCAGGCTCTGAGCTGTCAGCACAAAGCCCAATGTGGGCTCAAACCCACAAACTGTGAGCTCATGATCTGAGCTGAAGTCAGACGCTCAACCAATTGAACCCCCTAGGCACCCAGGGGTAGAGTTTTTCTTGCAGATAAACTAAAAATAGAACTCTCTGGACTTGGAATTCTTGGTCTGGCATCCCCAGAGGCATCTCCATGACCTTAGAATTTCTAGATGCTTGGCTTATCGGTAAGAGCAACATTACAGAATGTCCTTCCACTTGCTTGGTGGGCGGTGGGCGGTAGGAGCAGAGCAGGACGAGCAAGCCATCCCGAAGTTTTGGGAGAGCCCTGGAATCTGTGATGGGGAAGGAGTAAGTGCCACAGGCCACAAGAGATGGATTCAAGGAATTGGGGCTCTCGACCTATGCTGCCACTATCCTGCTGTGTATTCTTGGGCAAGTTCCCTGGAATCTGTGTGCCTCAGATTCCTGATCTGTGAAAGGGAGTAATGATCTCCAGCTTATAGAATTGATATGAAGGTGAAATGTACATGGTTGAGCACATCTCTCAGAGGACCAAGTTCAGGCCAGTTCAATAAGGACAGGTTCTCCATTATTACCTCTTTCCTACACAGTTTCCAGGTGCTTGTCTTTCTTTTCACACTCCTCTGGAGGGCACATCACTCCGAGCCAATTCCCAGCCGCACAGGGTGGCCAGACACTCTCATTTCAGACCACGGGTCTGCATCTACTGCCAAGGGCTGAAATCATTTCTGAACAAGTGTAGGATGTTACTCAGCAATATCCCTAAGCCGATGGCCAGACTGGGAAATGGTGCAGACATTGGCAAACACTGGCGAACAAGGTCTTCCACATTGCGTAACTTATCACTCCATGTCCAACAAACTGGTGGGGGAAAGAGACCTCAATGTATTAGCCCTCACTGGAGCCTGACCCTCTGCCAGTCACGTTCACAAACATTTCCTAATGGTGGTCTCACAGTGATCATGGTATCATCCCCATTTTACAGATCAAGAAACTAAGGCTCAGGGACATGAAGTGTCCTTAGTGTCTGACTTTTATACAAATGAGCTACTGAAAATGTGTGTGTAAGTCAAATGTTATAAGAGACAAAAGAGGGTAGGCTTCTTTGTTACAAACACTGGAATTCCTACTTATGCATCGTCTGTGATGATATGATTCCTGTACTTGGTACATGTTCTTTCATTTTGTTCTTTTCCTTCGCAAATGAATATGATTGGCCAGATTATATCAGTAAGTGTCCAATTCAAGCTAAAAGTGGGCTGATTTGTCTACTCCATTTTCTCCCTGTTGGTTCTTAATAGTGTTACATTTCTGAGAGTTATATTTCTTAGTGATGATATCAATGTCATCAATTTTCTGTTTTCCACTCATTTTTAAAGAACAATGAAGGGAAAATGAAATAAAATAGCTAATATTCTTTAAGTGCCTTACTATTTTGTGCAGGACTCATAAGAAATGTGTAGTTCGTTCATAATCATGTATGCGGCATAATCAAGTATTTTCCTGAAAAGAGAGAAATTCTGTTTTGATTAGGCATGGATGAGAACCCAATCCTCCACTTAGGAATTTACATGTCTGAGGCTGAAAGGAATTTTCCACAGACAGGATTCTGTTTCCCTACATTTTAAGCCTTGTTTCTCCCTCAGCACCCACTCCCTTCCAGTACCAGGCTGTGTGGGACAGTTTCATAGTACTGTGCCATCACCAGCCGTGCACCTTCAGGTCACGAGGGATGAGTGTCATAGGTGTTGGAGGAATGCTCTGGAAGCCATTTCCACAATGGGGCGGCAAGCAATAGCTTAACCATACGCATCACTGACTGTGAACAGCATAACATTCCACTCGATCCAAACTAAATGGTTCTTCTTAGACCACATCTCCAAAATGCCCATGACCATGTCAATGCCATCTGATACGAAGGAAAATAGGAGAGAGAGAGGAAATATTATTAAAAGATCTTCCTTGGGGTGCCTGGGTGGCTCAGTCGGTTAAGCGTCTGACTCTTGATTTTGCCTCAGGTCATGAGCTCACAGTTTGTGAGGTCGAACCCTGAGTCAGGCTCTGTGCTGACAGTGTGGAGACTGCTTGGGATTCTCTCTCTCTCCCTCTCTCTCTCTCTCTCTCTCTCTCTCTCAAAATGAATAAATAAACTTTAAAAATGCCTTCCTTAGGCAAATTAAATATTTCTTTATTCATTCATTCATTCATTCATATGCAGTCCCATTGCTAGGGGACTTAGAAGAAACCTGTACATGTGTACCTACATAGCTAAAGCCTCAGCAAATTCACGGTAACCCACCTGTGCTGTCACAGCCAAAATGGAGCAGCTGGTCTCTGTATGTTAGCAGCAATGAGCACTGCAGATCAGGGGTGGGAGAAGCACGGGAATGCTAAGAGAATTAAGTGAGTGATAACATGGTACAGGGGTCAGCAATCATGACCCACAGGCCAAGCCAGGTCCACTGCCTGTTTTTGCAAATAAAGTTTTATTGGAACAGAGATACCCTCACTCATTTACGTACTGTCTGGGTGGTTTTTGCGTGGCAACGGCAGCATGGAATAGTAGTTGCAACAGCAACTCTCTAGCCTACAAAGCTGAAAATATTGACGATCTGGCATTTTATATAAAAAATCTGGGGAGGGGCGCCTGGGTGGCTCAGTTGGTTAAGTGTCAGACTCTTGGTTTCAGCTCAGGTCATGATTTCACGGTTTGTGAGATGGAATCCTACATCAGGCTCTGTGCTGACAGCATGGAGCCTGCTTGGGGTTCTCTTTCTCCCTCTCTCCCTATCCCTCTCTCTCTCTCTCTCTCTGCCCCTCCCCTGCTCATACACACACTCTCTCTCTCTTTCTCTCTCTCTCACTCTGTCTGTGTGTGGGGGGGGGGGGTGTCTCAAAATAAATAAGTAAACTTAAAAAAAAGTTTGGAGAGGGGCACCTGGGTGGCTCAGTCGGTTAAGCGGCCGGCTTCAGCTCAGGTCATGATCTTGCAGTCCGTGGGTTCAAGCCCCGCGTCGGGCTCTGTGCTGACAGCTCAGAGCCTGGAGCCTGTTTCAGATTCTGTGTCTCCCTCTCTCTGACCCTCCCCTGTTCATGCTCTGTCTCTCCCTGTCTTAAAAATAAATAAAACGTTAAAAAAATTTAAAAAAGAAAAAAAAAGTTTGGAGAAAACTGTGAAGGTCTTGAAGATGAGAAAAATGAGGTAAGAAAAACCTAGTGCTAGATCTACACTATTAAGATTTAATTCTGGTTCCATCGTTTCCTGACTGTGTGCCTTTGGGCAAGTTACTCAACTTTTCTGATCCTCAATTTCCTCATCTGTTAATGGGGATACTAGTTCTTCTATCATAAAATTTGTTATAAGGATTAAATGAAACGTTCTATGTAAAGTGCTGGTACAGTGCCTGACATAAAGCCAGGGCTCAATACATGGCTGTCATTAGGTGACGGCTACAAAGATACCAGTTTTTTGGTTAAAATATTGTTGGCTTAGGTAGAAGTATTTTACATGCTCTGTGAAACTCCATGGTTCAGTGCTGGTGCTTTGCCCCTTTAGAAGTTCTCATTATATTTCACAGTGATACAGCTGGGGCAGCTCAGGGGTTTTGATGTGATTAAGTACTCCCCTTTGTCTCTCCAGTGACTCAATTCCATACCACAACCAAGGTCTAGAACGTTTTCCTGTTTGTCAGGACACTCACCATTTCCCTACAGTCAAGTGTATTCTCTAACTCTAACATTCATTCACAGTGTCTGCTTAGAAAAATTTCTCGATTTTCTAAGGACACATCAGCCGTGGGGACCCCATTGCTATGCAGTTGCCACCTTACCTCTCCTTTCTTTTCTCATACCACATCACTCCTCACCATCTAGTACATAACCTGGGATGGGGCTGGCAGAAGAAACCTTTTCAGAATAAACCTGAAATCAGTCAAAGTGCTTTGGGCTGCAAATAAAAGAAAATCCAACTAAGTTTGGCTTAAAGAGTAGGATATTTATTCATTCATTGGCTCTCATAAGCCTAAATCCAGAAGTAGGACGGTTCCAGAGTTGGGTACTTGGGTAGCTCAGCAACATTTATAAGGACAGCTTCCTTCCAGTGTGTTGGCTCATGACCCCAGGATAGCTGCCCCAGCTTCAGTCATCACATGCTGCTGGCAACATCAAAAATAGAGGAAGATTTACATGAAGCTAATGAAACTTGAGCTTGAAGGTCTCTCACTTTCCCAGGTCCCTTCAAAGCCCAGCAATGTCCTCAGGTGACCATATATCTTTGCGAAATTTTTGGAAAGAAACTGTATGTGCATTCTTTTACTTGAAGAAGTTACTTCAAATTATATAAGCTTTATGTCCCACAAAATATGGACCCATCCCTGGTCCTGAGACAGCAAAAAAAAAAAAAAAAAAAAAAGGCAAAGCAAAACAAAACAAAACACACCAAAGACAAAACAATAACAACAACAACAAAAACCTGTCCTAATTTGTGTCCCTTTTCTAAGAATAAAGACAAGCCTCCTAAAAGCTCCCCTCCCAACACTCCCCTTTGCATCTCATTGGCCAAACTGTATCACATGCTCGTGCTGTAATTATTACTTGGTGTGTTGGCCCAGGTCCTCTAAGAAGCAGATGCTGGGGTAGGATAAAGCATGCTAGAAATGCAACAGGGGGAACGTCTGTGAGACAAAATGGGGTGGGAGCTGGAAGGCACAGGGGAACCAGCAGACAGTAACGTGGGTCTGACCCTGGGTGAAGGAGAGAGAGCAAGAGGAAGGTTGGGTGAAAGCACCTTGCACTGCAGTGTAGCCTAAGGAATGTTCGGCAAGGTCCTCCTGTGGGAGGAGCCCTGTGTCTCCCAGAAACAAGCCTGCCTGAGTATCCCTGCCACACTCTGTCATTGGCTGAGAGCAGCCCAAGGGAAATGTGAGTCATGGTCAAAGCAGGGATGGATTTTCGAGCATGGCAGACAGGCTGATGTCCAATTACACTCCCTACAGTAGGGGAATCTCAGAGGCATATTCTCACGGCCACTGCATTTAGCAAGGGGAATGAGAACCCCACAGCTGGCTGACAGAGACCCAATAAGGATTCATCCCTGGGGCAGGGAAGGGGCCCGCCTGGGGACTTGGCCACTCAGAGCAGGGAGAACAAAGTGAGGATTCCTCTGAGTGGAAGGAAGGAAGGAATGGTGATGGGGAGGCCTCAACAGTGTTTGCCGACCTCCCTCCACCCCACCCAGCATGGCTCTTGTACCAACAGGTGGCTGTTGAACATGTCCGTCTCAGCTTTATCCGTATCAGACATGGCTGCTTTTTATCAAGAGCCTTCCCTGTGCTCAAGGCCAGCATAATGTGTGAAGTAGACAGGAGGAAAACACCTTCTCCATTATTGCTATCCAAATTTCAATGTTTGTCATGAGCCTGTTCTACCGTGAAGCCAACAAAATGCCCAGATCCCAGGTCTCATTCTCTGTAGATCACCTGAGCTGGGCGCTGGGCTGCTTTTGGTTTTGATTTTTGTGGGTGTGTGAACCTTGGTGTCCTGTGTCTCTTCCAATTTGGCTAATTGCTTGTTGCCTATTTAAAATCTCCCCCACTGTTTCAATTAGATAAAAAGTTCTGCTTGGCAAATCAGGTTGCAAAACACTTGGGGTCCTCCCCTCTGGAGGGAAGGTGGGTGTCATTAATTATGCACGGGGTATGGCAGGTTGAATAAATCATCTGAGGAACGCTGTCATACTCCTGTCGATAATTTGGAAACCAAGGAAATATTTTATGTGACACGAGCCTGGATTATTGCAGCCATCTCTGAACTGGTCTTCCTGCTTTCCCTCATGCCCTCTACCCCCTATTTTTATTCTCTACCCAATGCCCAGAGTGACGCTTACACTGATCTACAAGGCCCTGCATGAGGGTTCTGCAAACTATGGCCCTCCAGCCAAACCCAGCTGCCTGCTGCCTGTTATAAATAAAGGTTTGGAACTGCCGCACTTTTTGTTGACATGGTGTCTTCGGCTGCTTTCTTGAGCAGGTGAGCAGTTGCAGTGGAGACCACATGGCTGGCAAAGGCTCAGATCTATTGACCCTTTACAGGGAAAGCTTGCTGACCCCTGCCCTAATCCCCCTCAATTCCCCACTGCCACTGTCACCTGTCAGACTCCACCTTCTCCTACTCTCCTCCCTGCTCACTTTGTTCACTCCACACTCAGCCCTAAGCTATTCCTCTGATTCAGCACACATCCTTCCACCTTGGCTGTGGCACTGGCTGGTCCCTCTGTGAGAATATTCTTCCCCTCAGTATCTTTTTGGTCTGCTATATCCCTAGGGCCTAGAATTGTACCTTGTACATCGTATGTGCTCAATAAATGTTTGTCAAAGGATCGCACATAACGTTAAAGGCTCAGAATTCTGCTGCCTCACAGAAGACCCAAACAATGTTGGCTCATTCAGGCCAGTAGGTGGCTCACAAGGCCATTAGGGCCCCCTTGGCCCCTCCAGGTTTCCTCTCTGCCATCTTTGATGGGTGGCTTTCTTTTCCCCATGGTGACCTTGTGGGCATAGGATGTTCACTCCACCTCCGGCCTGCCTTTCATGTTCCAGGCTGGTGAAAGAAGGAAGTGATGGCGAGGAGGAGGTGATACTCACGTCAAGAAAGCAAATCTTTCCCAGAAATACCTCACAGATCTCTGCTTACATCTCTTAGGCCAGAACTGAGCCCCACAGCCACTCTCAGCTGCCAGAAAGGTTAGAAATGTGGTCTTATAGCAGGACATGTGACTATCTTGAAGAAAATCAAGGTTCTAATGGTAGGAGAAAGGAGAGATGGATATTGTAGAGGTGACTTATAGCATGTGCCACATCGGGCATTTGATTTTCACACTTAGATACATATACGTGAGCGTCTAAATGCCTATATCCCATTTATTGCAGGCTTCCTATATACCATCATATATATTCAATTCTGCCAACAATCTTGGGAAACCAATACTAGCATCTCCATTCTGTGGTGAGGATTATAGAAGTCTCTGTGTCCAGGCTTAGTGGCCTTAAGGAATGTGTTCCACTCTACATTGCTAACAAGTAGTAGGGGCAAGACTTGAAAACTAGGTTGCTGGTTCTAAAGCCTATGTGCTCCTGGCCACATTCATTCATTTAGTCATTCAACAAATATGTACTTGCTGCTTCCAGTGTACCAAGCGCTGTTGTAATAATCGTATTTCTTATGTTGAGAAAATATTTTTCAAATTGAAACATGTATGGCCGCTGGACCAGTGAAGGGTAATACAAAGAGATTAAAATATATGTGCCTTATCTCTTTTTATTTGTGTGTTTCCTCTGAAAGTTTCTAGACAAAGAACTTACCCCTGTGCCTCCAGTGTCATGTGACTTATTTTAAATTTCTCAATGGATTTCATTCATGTGCATGTTATTTGTTTAACGAGATTATAAATTCCTGGAGGTTGAGGATGAAGGACTATGTCTTATTTATTACCGAGTTTCAGTCTTAAGCTTGCCTACAGTTAGGACAGTGATGGCCACACTGGGCTCAATAGATACCTTTTTGATGAAACAGAATTAGTATCAGGCAAGGTTTGGGGCTGAACGCAACAGAAACCTGCCCAGAGTGATTTATGCAGGAGAGGGATTTGTTGGTGGGAATTTGGGAGGGGATAGTTCAAAGACCCAGCTTCAGAGCATAGGCGGAACAAAAAGAGGTTGGAAAAAATATAGTGAAAGTCATGGCTTCTTAGGCTGATACCACTGGCACCACCTCAATTGGACACTCAATCTATTGGTGCTGAACATCGACTGTTGTACCACACTGGAGTGATAAACAGCCCCAGCATCTCAATGTGTTAAATGACAAAGATTCATTTCTCATTTCTATTATATTTCTACAGTGGTGGACAGGGTGACTCTGCTCATCAGAGTCACTCAAGGGCCCAAGCCAATGGAAGCCTTGTGCTTCCATGATTCCAGAATCTGGAACAGAGAAGGATAATTGCAGCCCACCAACTTAATCAGCTCTTAGAGCTTTTTTGCAGTAGCGTGCTACATCCCCTCACATTCACTGGCCAAAGCAAGACATATGACCATGCCCAATGTATTGGGGGTGGGGAGGGGAGGGTTGGGAAATGCAATTCTATGAAGTGCCGTGATTAAGAATTTTTTATATTTATGATCAGCTTTGATGATTTCACATGCTCCAATGCCACTTCCACCGTGAATGCTTGCTCGCTAGCTCTGCACTTTGTGCGACTCATTTAGAATTCAAAATCCTGGAGTGCCTGGCTGGCTTAGTCAGTAGAGCACGCGACTCTCGATTTCAGAGTTGTGAGTTCAAACCCCATGTTGGGTATAGAGGACACTTAAAAAAAAGTTCAAAATCCTGCTAGAAGCAATCCTCCAGCCAAGGTTAGGTCATGTCCAGTGAGTGCTCTGTCAAGGAGGGACATGAGGGAGGGCACATGTTGGTCAGTTGAAAGACCACAAACATGACAGAATGCTCCTCCTTCTTTTTTTGTTATAATCTGTACTGCGAATCAATTAAGCGTGCTTCTCCTAAGGTGATACCTCTAAAAGGGATTCTCAGATTTGGCCTAAACTCTAAGGTCTTCTTTTTTTTTTTTTAACGTTTATTTTTATTTTTGAGACAGAGAGAGACAGAGTATGAACGGGGGAGGGTCAGAGAGAGGGAGACACAGAATCTGAAACAGGCTCCAGGCTCTGAGCTGTCAGCACAGAGCCTGACGCAGGGCTCGAACTCACAGACCGTGAGATCATGACCTGAGCCGAAGTCAGCCGCTTAACTGACTGAGCTACCCAGGCGCCCCAAACTCTAAGATATTCAAGGAGACAGTGCTAGGTACTCAAAATATATTTATTTTTTTTAATAATAAATTAATAATAAATTGATTGTGCCTTATTTATTTTTATGCCCTAGGACATAGCACTCAATACGTCTTAGTTCTACATGTTTCCTGAAGTGTTTTTCTAAATTAAAATCTATTACTTGAAAAAAAAGTTAGGAGGCCAAATAAGAACAGAAAATCCTGGGTTCATCCTGTCATTCTTTATGGTAGACAGGCTAAGTGGTCATGATCCTATCTCTCAGTAATCACACTGTTGGGTGTGGGTTGGGTTTACTGACTCACATCTAACAGAATATAACGGAAGTGATGGGATGTCAATTCTGATATTAGGTTATTAAAAAAACTATGGCTTCCATCTTGGGTACGTTCTCTTGCCCTTTTGCTCAGAGGGAAACCCGCTGTCATTTTGTGAGCTACCCATGTGACAAGGAGCTGAAGTCTTCAGCCAATAATTAGTGAGGACCTGAGGCCACCAAGAGCCACATGAGTCATCTTGAAAGCGGTCCTTTCCAAATGAGGCTTGAGATGACTGCAGCCTGTGAGATCTTGAGCCAGGACCCACATTAACTGTACCTGGATTCCTGACCCATAGAAATTGTGAGGTAGTCAGTGTTTGTTTTAAACCACTGAGACTTGGGGTAATTCTTTTTTAAAAAAATATTGATTGATTGATTGATTGATTGAGAGAGTGAGGAGAGAAGCAGAGGGAGAGACAGAGAGAGCTGAGAGAGAGAGAGAGAGAGAGAGAGAGAGAGAGAGAGAGATCTTCAGCAGGCTCCATGCTTAGCATGAAGCCTGACATGGGACTTGATCCTACAACCCTGGGATCGTGACATGAACTGAAATCAAGAGTTGGATGCCCAACTGATTGAGCCACCCAGCTGCCCCTGGGGTAATTCTTTATCAACAATAGATATCTAGAACATTCTTCCATTTATTCAATAAATATCTAATAGCATTATATGAAGCTCTTGGGACACATTAGTGAGCACAACAGAACTGACTTCTGCCCTTATGGGGTTTAAATTCATTTAAACATGTTTCTATGTTGTAGGAATAGACAGAGCTTTTAATATGCAAATGTTCATCATGAATCTTTAAGAGAGGGAGAATGGGTCTCTAGCTTTTCAACTCCTTTTCCTCTGCATTTTATAGGGCAAATGTTTTATGGAACACACATTGGAAAATTCTCTATTAGCTAAATGAGTAAATGAATTAAAGTTGTAATTTCAGAGGCTTAAGCTCCCCTGCAAAAATTTCAGAGTATGCCCCTTTTTGTTCATTATAGGCTTAATAGCTATTCTTTCCCTGGACCCCATGCACACTCTGCTAATTTGCTTAGCAAACATTGACTGATTATCTACTGTGTTGTAAGGCACTGAGAACACCAAATTGTTGCTTGGGTGATGGGGTTGCTGTATTTCTAATGAAGTATTTTTGGAAGTTCACTAATTGTTTCATTTTGTGAGTAATGGTTTCAGCCACAATATTTGGGCAAAGAGCAAAGGAAAGTAAGAATGGGATTGGCTAATGTTAAAATCAAAGGTTTGCTGAAAATACTAATGTGTATTGAAGCAAGGCATTGTCCTCAAGAAGAGGAGACATAATCGGTATTGAACTAGTGCCTGAAACACTTCATTGGACTGTATTTAAAGTGTTTAAAGAACTCTTGGAATAAATAAAGCCCTGAAAAGGTCTTTCAAAGTGAAATGGATTCTTGGCATGCTTTTCCCTCAACTACCACTGCTGTCCCCATACAGCCCACTTCAGAGAAGGCCAGGGAAACAGGGCTTTTCTCTTAACTGTCTAACATGGACCAAGTGTTTCATATTTGGGGTGGAAAGCAGGAGGGGTAGCTCATTTAGGAAAAAGATTGAAATGGAAATCCTCGTTTGTCTTTGGTGCACTGTCCCTTGGAATGCACGTGACATTTCCAGATTTAATAAAGTAGTAAATGTTCCGGGACCACCTCTCAGCAAACAATGTCCCATTTCTATCCCTGGAAGGTATTTGAGGTCTGGTCTAGAGCTAAAGCAATGCTGGTGTTGGCAAAGGTGCAGAGAAATGAGATAGATTGAGGGTTTCAAAATAAAATGTGAAGATATAAGATAAAATATAAGATAATATTTATCCACCAGAAAATGGGGCAGACTTTTTTCACTTGGCAAACTCAAACGGAAGAACTGACTAATGTAACTATGAGAAAAGAAAAATCTTATGCTAGATAGATAAACAGACAAGCAAATAAATAAACAAATGAATTTAAAGGGGGAAAATGTCAGGGTGCCTGGCTGGTTCAGTCAGAAGGGCAAGCGACTCTTGATCTCATGGTCATGAGTTTGAGCCCCACATTGGGTGTAGAGATTACTTAAGTGCATAAATGAATAAAAATTTTTTAAAAAATAAAGGGAAAATTCAAGCCACAAAGAAAATAAAAACGTTATGCTAGATAGACACATATATAAATACCTACATAAGTTTAAAAGGAAAAATGACAAGCAATGGAGAATTACCTGCATTATAGAGAAAGTTCTATTTTTATTCTAGAAGTCATTCTTAAAAATTATTAAGAAAAAGACAAATATCTTAGGATCTACCTCACACCACCCCCTCCAAAAAGGAAATGATGTAAACAGGGTATTCTTACAAGCAAAGCTATAAAAGACAAATATGTGAAAAATATTCAGCTAAATGAAAAATTCAAATAAGTGTTAGATACTCTCTTGAGAGGTAATAGTGGAAGGTAGATCATGACAGTCTCTGGATTAGGGCTCCCTGGGTTGCTGCTCCCCAGCTGTGTGACCTTGGGCAAGCTGCTGAAGCTCTCTTTGCTCATCTGTAACAAGAAGGTTATGGAGTGATTGCAAGGGTGAGGCAAGGTGATGTATGTCATATGCTCGGAATAGCACCTTACACATTTGGAATGGCATATAAATGTTAGTTATTATTCCTCTTATTAAATTGATAAATATAGAAATGATAATAGCCGTGGTGTCAAAGGAGTGGAGATGCACTCTTGTACACTGTTAGTGGGTATAAAGTGGTACAATCTTCTCCGAGGGCAACTTAGCATCATGCATCAGGCTTTTCTAATGTTGCACTGCCTTGGACCAAATTCCACCGTAGGAAGTTTTCCCAAGGAAATAAGTCAAATATATTTAAAAATAGCTGCAATGATTTTTTTTTAGAGCTGTGTACAATTAGGCAATCCTGGAAAGAACCTAAATGTCCAAAAATAATAGATTCATTGAACAAATTATTGGACATCCATTCAGAATTCTTTGTAGGCGTCAGATGAGCTAATGGAAAAAACAATACAAAGGATATTTGGGGGACAAGTGAAATATGAATTGTATGTCGGCTAATGTTAATATATCAGTACTATTTCTTGGGTACGATAATGGTTCTCTTTGTAGGAGAATGTAGTGTATATACATGCGGTGGGAGGCATGCTGAAATGTGATGATCTTTGCAGCTTACTTTCAAAAGGTTCTAAAAAAAACAACATATCACACACACACATACACCTTTCACAGAGAGAAAGAGCGAGAGAAAGCAAATGTTAGAAATAGTGAATCTGGGTGAAGGGTGGATTGGGTGTTTGCCTATTAACTTCTCTGATTAAAATTTTTCAAATTAAAAGTTGGGAAAATGTAAAAAACACTTAAGGACAGGGAAAAGTAATATGTTTTAGTGAAAAAGGAGCTTACAAGGCAATATATACAATGTAATAATAATAATAATAGTAATATTACTATAGCAGTAGCTGTTATATAACCCCGGATAAATACTTATTGGACGGAGCCTTTCTATGTGCCAGACATTGTGCTAAGTATTTAAATGCATTGTTTCATGTAGCTAAAACCCTATAAAGTTATGAGGCATTATGATTTTCCTGATAGAAAAAATTAATAGTCAGAAACTCAGAAGTTAAAAACTTATCTAAAAACCACACAACCAGCCACTGGTAAACATGAATTTTTATGACCTCAAGTCCACACTCTTAACTACTAGTCTTTTGCACAGAGAAAAGAACAGAAGGCTGTTGCAGCTACTGACAATGGTATCAGTAGCTAATGATTTTCAATAAGGGTTAATGGAAGTACATGTTCAATGTTAAAGAAGCAGAGCAAAGAGAAAGACTAGTTCTACAGGGCAAGACAGGATGAGTGTGGTAGTTCTTACCAAGTGGTAACATTTGAGATGGGCTTTGAAGGATGCATAGGAGACCAATAGGAAAAAAAAGAGGGGGAACATTTAATACAGAGAGAATAGCATGAATGAGGAAGTCACATAGTGAATTTAAGAAAGTATAATTAGTTTGTAGAGAGTGTGTAGGTAGGTAATGAGGGTAGATCGAAGTGAATGAGATTAGATTGGACAGAATCCAACACTACTCCTTTCTGATGGCAATGGAATTGTTTCAGAAAAATATCCCAGGCAGCAGAACAGAAGTGAGTGGATGGGAAAATGAGAGTGGCACCAGGGAGACCAAGTGCGGGGCTCCTGGATGGTCCTAACAGGAGGCGACGAATGATTTTACCGGGGTAAGGACAGTGGGAATGAAGAGGGGACAGAATCAAAGCTTCCACTTCTGAATGTCGGTAGCGTTATGTTGGGACACTCCATAATAGATACGTGTCTTGAAATATCTTTTTATCTGACTGAACTGGCCCTTTGCTTGTTTGTACTCATATCTACCCCTGCCCTTCTCCTGATCGGCTTTGTCTACTTTGTATCTCAGGAACTACCTTTCCCAGAATTCCCTCACCCTCCCGCTTCTTGGTGGGTTTGGTACTGGCAGAAGATGGGGGATGAGGGTTCATGAAGAGCCCAGAGATTTTTGGTTTTGGTTTTTGTTTTTAAATAGTTTATTTATTTATTTATTTTTTAATTTACATCCAAGTTGGTTAGCATATAGTGCAATAATGATTTCAGGAGTAGATTCCTTAATGCCTCCTACCCCCATCCCCCTCCCTCAACTCCTCCACAGCAACCCTCTGTTTGTTGTCTATATTTAAGAGTCTCTTACGTTTTGTCCCCGTCCCTGTTTTTGGATTATTTTTGTTTCCCTTCCCTTATGTTCATCTGTTTGGTGTCTTAAAGTCCTCATGTGAGTGAAGCCATATGATATTTGTCTTTCTCTGATGGACTAATTTTGTTTCGCATAAGACCCTCCAGTTCCATCCACGTAGTTGCAAATGGCAAGATTTCGTTCTTTTTGATTGCCGAGTAATACTCCATTTTATATACATATACATACCACATCTTCTTTATCCATTCATCCATCGATGGACATTTGGAGCCCAGAGTTTTTTAATCCTTATCTGTCCACCTCAGGTTGTGTTCCTGGCAGCAGCTGTGTCTCATTCATGCGCCCAAACCCTGCCAGGTAGCCCCTCCCAACATGCAGCAACCTCTCCTGCTTTACCTCCATTGTGGTTCTAGAGTGTGTCCAAAGGCTTGGTTTCTGAGTTCTGGTAACACTATCTCCCATTCCCTCCAGGGTTGAAGAGCACCTTCTTGCTGATGTTACTTTCCCGGTTGTCTCCTTCCTGTCCTGTTTAGCTACTCAGCTGTCCCATTTCCTCTGTAACTGATTCTTTGTATTAGATCCCTTCAGATGGAAACACGGTAGAGTGGTGTCTGTTTCCTGGCTGGATCCCCCACTTGGAGCAGAAGTTCCCAATGGACAAGGGCTGTACCTCTCCATTTTTAGAATTGCAGGAGGAGGGATACAGCAATCACTCAAGAAAGATTTGATTGATCTTGGCCTTGGATCCCAACGATAATCTTCATTAGCATCCTTGTGTGGAAATCTGAAAGAAGACACACAAGGAAGGGGAAGGAGCTGTCTTCCTGGTACTTTGTTTGGGTTACAGTGCAGTTTTCACACACCCATTCATCATTAATTCAACAACCATGTATTGAGTGCCAAGTAAGTGCTGGGCATATAGCAGCGATCCTTTCCTTGCAGAGCTTACATTTGAGCAGAGGACTTTGGTACAGCAACACGCCGCTGGTAAGAAAGGGTCTGCCCATTTTCCCTAGAGTTACTACCTGGAGACCCCCATCAGATAATCTGTCTAGGAGGTGGAGGCTTTCAGGTGGAAAATAACAGCTGTATCGTTTGGGGGGCCAGACACTGCTCTAACGATCCCATTCAATCATCACAGACCACCATTGAGGCACGTGCTATTACTATCCCCAATTAAAGATGGAAAACCGAGGGGTGCCTGGGTGGCTCCGTCGGTTAAGCGTCCGACTTCAGGCTCAGGTCATGATCTCACAGTTTGTGAGTTCGAGCCCCGCGTCTGGCTCTGTGCTGACAGCTCGGAGCCTGGAGCCTGTTTCAGATTCTGTGTCTCCCTCTCTCTCTGTCCCTCCCCTGTTCATGCTCTGTCTCTCTCTGTCTCAAAAATAAATAAACGTTAAAAATAAAAAAAATAAATAAAATAAAATAAAGATGAAAAACTGAGGCATGGAGAGGCCGAGGGATTTGCTAGAAGGTAGCAGTGGCATTGCAGCTCATGCACAGTAGATGTGTAAGGAGCATGTGACAAGGCACCCAACATGTGTGAATCCAGCTGAATGAGGTTGGTTCACGTTATGGTTGTTGGGTCAGTTGCTGTGCTTGCTGTTTGGCTTCTAGAGTGTCGAAGGACAAAGGATTATATTACTACATTGATTAACAGGTAGGCTTCAGAACAGTACGCAGAAAATACTTTAATTTTCTTTTGGAAATAGCTTTCTGGCTCTGGTATAAATGATATGTCTTTGTCATAAAAAGTTCAGAAGTACAAAGAAGAAAGTTAAAAATCATGGGGAAAAAAAAGGAAAAGGAAAAAATGGACAGAACTAGAGTAAATAAAACTCCTTTAAAAAAAAAAAAACCAGAAATCCACCAAACTAGTTATAGCTATTATCTCCATCTTTTTAGGCAAATTTACATACTTATATACATATTTAGCTCTACGCAAAGCATTTTACACAAATGGGATCATATTATATATGCAATTCCAAAACCCATTTTCAAAAACTTCTTCACTCCAATACAGCGTGGAAATAAAGACCACCACCATTATTCTTTGCAAGTGTTTAGTGTTCCTGTGTATGAATTACTATAATTCATTTCATCAGATCCAATTGAAGGACATTTAGATTGTTTCCCAAAGTCCTATGTGAAAAAAAAATTACCAAGAGCATCCTGGATACTTCTGAAAAATTCACAAGAATCACTTTGGGTAACATCAGAAGATACGATTTCTGGGAAATCACAAGGAATTCACATTGACATTTTGATATATATTGGCAAACTGCCTTCCCAAAAGATTGCCCCAGTTTATGCCCCACCGTGACACACATTCATCATGACTGAATTGATAAATCTTTTTTAATCTGATAGGCAAAATAATCCCGGTAATTTAATTTTGGGGGGCTTTTTTTGTTTATTCTTTAATCTTCAGTATATGTTTACTGTCTATTGGCATTTCTTAGAGGATAACATATGTAAGACTTTTGGTTTCAAAGAAGAGAGTTGTTTCTATGCAAAGAGGTCCATCAGAGCATTACTTATACTAGTTAGAAACAACCAAGAGAGGAATCAATACACCAATTAAGATACAAACATGTGTTGGAATATTTTGTAGCCACACAAAAAAGGATGTTTTGGATAACTATCTAATAGCATGTGGAAATGATTATACTATAAAGTTTGAGGAGTTTTTTTAAAGTTTATTTATTTTTGAGAGAGAGAGAGAGAGAGCAAAACAGTGTGCATGACCGGGGTTGAGGCAGAGAGAGAGGACACAGAGAATCCCAAGCAGGCTCTGCACTGCCAGCACAGAGCCCGATGTGGGGCTCGAATTCATGAACCAGGAGATCATGACCTGAGCTGAAATCAAGAGGCAGACGCTCAACTGACTGAGCCACCCAGGTGCTCTAAGGAAATTTTTTCAGGAAAAAAAAAATCAAAATGCAAAATAATTTACAGAAAATTCCAACTCTATTGAAATACATATGTTTAGAAGAAGAAAGATGGGAAAAAATTAGACTAGAAAGGAAATGCAAGAAGTTGTTAATGTGGATGACCTATGTAAGGTGGAATTTTGGATTATTTAAATTTTCTTCCTTATACATTTTTGCAGACAGTGAATTTTCTAATATATGGAGCTAATATTTAACACTTGGTTGATGCATTCACTATTCTCACTGTCTAGAGGTCATTCACCCACAGATGTTTAACATTATCATTAAGGATTTATTTTAGTGTACAAAACGGACATATGCTTTGATTTATCCATAATACTAAGGAATACACCCATTAGTGCTGGCACTGTATTAGAGGCCAGATCCTGGCTTTTGAGGAGTGTGCCCCTGGAAGGTGAGAGGAGGCATTGTGCGCAACATCTACAGCATAAGAGAGACGAGCACGTTTGTTGAGATACGGGAAAACCTTCTACAGGAGGCAGTGTTTCAGCCCATCCTGGAAGAAGTTGGATTTTATATGTAACAGTTGTCATTCTCCCCTCTGACTTTATAAGATACAGGTGTTTATTGCAGAGGATCAGAAAATGTGGAGGATAACAGGAGACATTTACAGGGTTATTGTCACATGTGGGATACTGTGTTAATTTCTTATATGGAAAAAATCTTACTTAACCCCCAGCAACCCTATAAAGCTGGATGTGATGACTTTGTGTATTTCAAAGGCAAGGAGAGGGAGGACAAAAGAGATTAAATGAGTGAACACTGGGTATGTGGTTGGGAAATTGGCAGAGGCAGCACTGGAACCCAAGTTGACCTGGTGCTACAGAAGAAAATAAATTAGTGCTAAGCTCATTCTTTCAGCTTCTTTTTCCCCCTATGCATGAAGGTTTCTCTGGTCTTCTTGCGACCTGCACCACTGGGTGGGTCTCACTCAAGCATGATCAGCACATAGGTGCTAACTGAAGGCATATGAGTGGGTGAGATCACCAGGGAAACATGCAGAGGGGAAGAAAAAAGCACCTGAGAACAAATCCCAAGCAACAAAGATGGATATGCTTTCCCAGGTCTGGACAGGGTGGAGAGCAGGCAGCATGGGGAAATTTTCACAGTGATGGCAATCTTGGAGCTGGATCTTAGAGGATGAGAAGTTTGCTAGCTGGAGAACAGGGAGCCAAGTGTCCTGAGCAAAGGAAGGGAACAGCATCTGCAGAAACATACGGGATGCAAGGGATAACACGGTAATTTGGAAAACCAGCAAGTGATTTTAGTATGGCTGAGCATAGAGATTATGTGTGTGAATGTGTCTGTATCTATGCATGCCTCTGTGTATATGTGTGAGTGTATCTGTGTGTCTACGTGAGTGTGAATATATGCTTAGGAAGTTAGCCTGATGATACAGAATCTGGAGAAAAAGGCAGGGGGCAGGGTTCAGCTCATTAAAGACTATGTATCCATGTGTTAGTTGGTTTTATATATATATATATATCTCCTATTGGTGTTCTGCTTCTTTGAAAAAACAGAGGAAAAAAATAGATTTATTATGGGGAATTGAGTCATGTAAATTATAGAGGCTAAGAAGTCCCACAGCCTGACGTTTGTGAGCTAGAGACCCAGGAAAGCTGGTGGTGTTCAGTCCAAGTTCCAAGACCTGAGAACCAGGGGAGCCAGTGGTGTAAATCCCTGTCTGAGGGCTGAAGAATGTACGTCCCAGCTCAATCAAGGAGGTG
The DNA here is from genome assembly GCF_027475565.1 of Acinonyx jubatus. NCBI lineage: Eukaryota > Metazoa > Chordata > Mammalia > Carnivora > Felidae > Acinonyx > Acinonyx jubatus. The sequence goes on from NC_069387.1 coordinate 124,450,469, forward strand.
GGGGGGAAAGTAGTGAATTCCTCTTTCCTCTACCTTTTCTTCTATTTGGATTGGACGATGCTCAACCACATTGGGGACAGCAATCTACTTTACTGAGTCCACAGATTCAAATTCTGATCTCATCTGGAAAGACCCTCAGAGACGTACCCAGAAACAACGTTTAAACTGGGCACCTGTGGCCGGCTCAGGTTGACAGACACATAAAATCATCACAATCCTTTATAGAAGGTTTGGAATTTTATGGAAAGAGAGTCTGGAAACAGAGTGGAGAGATCCCTGAAGGCCAGCTAATTGGTACAAACTTTATTTATCTGGAAGGCAATGGGGAGCCTTTGAATTTTTTTTTTTTTCAAGAAAGGAATGACAAGGTCAGAAATGGGCTTTTGGAAGATCCTGGACTGGAGGTTTGGAGAAGGAAGAGGCAGGAGAGAAGAACAGGAGGTAGAATATTATAATAGTCAAAGTGAAAAGTGATGAGTATATGTACTCATGTACTCATGTACTCATGTAGCTACAGAGGGTAGTGGTTTGTTGGGGGTGAAGGGATGAGTGGATTGGGGATGATCAATAGGAGAAACATCAGACGATCTATGGGGTTATCTGGGAAAGTCCATTTGAACCAACAGTTCGAACGCATGTCCTTCCTTCCTTTATCCACCCATTTACAGCACACATTTACTGAGTGACTATTTTGTGACAGGCCTATGCACAGTGAACCCCTTGGCCAGTGTGCAATCTAGAAACATTATCATATTGTAACGACCTAGTGTTAAAAGGGCCCAGAAATCAATAGCTTCAGAATGGGGGTAGGCAGGTGAAGTCCCCAGGTGGGTACTGGGGGATCTGGACTACCTTTCTGTAGGAGGGGACTTCTAAGCTGAAGGAAGAGGGTCCCGAACCTCAGGCAGAGACATTGTGTGGGAGCTGGGAATCCCCTGGTGGGAAGGGTATCAATTCTGCCCTGGTGGGTAGAGACAAATAAACAAGCCCAAGACATTTGATACAACTGCAGCTAAGTCATGCATACATGTGATATCTTTCTTTAGTCAAAAAACAAACCTCTCATCCGTGCAAATTTACCCTTTTAAGGCTGAGCTGTCTGGAACTACATGCACCATGATGGCAAAGTGGGACTGGAGCCTTCCCTCCAGCCCACCACCACCCGGGCCTTTGAAGGATGGGTGCAGGGTCGTCCTTCTGGCTATTGAAAAGAACCTAGTTCATGTGTCCTGGTGACAGGTGGCTCAGGTCCTGAGATTCAGCCTTCTAGTGGTATCCATCGCCCTGGCCTCTCAGCTAGCTGGCCTGGTTTCTAACCTTCCTTCCACGTTGAGGCGAACTAGGGCTGAAAGAGGGCCGCATTAATTGGTATTTGGGACCCAAAGATGGGGGAAGGGTAGAGGAAGAAAAAACAGGCTTTGCGTATGAAAGAAAAAAACAAAGTGAAATCCGAAACTCAGGGGCAGGAAGTGACCCCAGGCAGACACTTTGTGAACCACTGGCGGGTAGCACACCTCGGTGGGTGGGGGTCACCTGCCCAACCTACCACCCTCCCATCCTGGTACCAAAGCCAGGAGACTGAGGGGCAGGGACAGCAGCAGAGGGACAGTATCCGCGGCTGTTCGTTCCCACAGACCCCCCGTAATTGCCGTGCCGCTGCCCCCCACTTCCTGCAGCCTTGGTCACCGCCGGGGGCGTGTGTGAGGGGCGGGGCTACGTGGAGCAGAGGAATTTAAAAAAAAAAAAAGGGAGATAATTAGCATCCTCTAATCCCATTGGCTCTCCGTCGGCCCTGCTTTACATACGCCCGCCCTGCTGGCTGCCAGGGTGTTGCGGGGTTCGGCAGGGTTTGCAGCCGCCGCGGTAACTGCTGCGCTTCAGTGCAGGGCGGGCTGGCGCTCTAGCGAACCTCGGGCCGGGAGCCCGAAGCCGGGAGCCGGGAACCGGGAGCCCGGACCCCGGAGCCAGCTGCCGGCAGAGCTGCTGCTGCTGCGGCGGCATCTGAGTCCATTTCCGTCCTACGAACACTGAGGTCGGCGTCCGGCGGCTTCTGCGCTCAGCAGGGCCCAGGGAGGAGCGGGTCAGACACTTTTTATTTTATTTTGGAAGAAAGGGGCGAGTCCCGGCGTGAGCTTTCCTCCCGGCCTCGCTCGCTCCCCAGTGCGCCCCAGCTCCCGCCCGGGCTCTGGAAGATGACTTCGGGGTCTGCCCGGTGTCTACCAGCGGCGGCGGCGGCGGCCCGGGGAAGCAGCCGAAAGTAGTAATACTTGGTAGTAGCGGCTGGTAGAAAAGTGAACCGAAGCAGCGCGGACTCGGCTCTCCCCGCGCGCCGGCTCCCGCTGCTCTCGCTGCTCCTTCCCTGGCGGCCGCAGCATGAAGTGGCGCAGCGATGGCCAGGAGAGGTAAGAAGCCTGTGGTGCGGACCCTGGAGGATCTGACGCTGGACTCGGGTTATGGTGGCGCGGCGGACTCGGTGCGCTCCTCCAACTTGTCCCTGTGCTGTTCCGACTCGCACCCGGCGTCTCCGTATGGCGGGAGCTGCTGGCCGCCTCTAGCTGACTCCATGCACAGCCGGCACAACAGCTTTGACACCGTCAACACTGCCCTGGTGGAAGACTCCGAGGGGCTGGACTGCGCCGGCCAGCACTGTTCGCGGCTGCTGCCGGACCTCGACGAGGTCCCCTGGACCCTCCAGGAGCTGGAGGCGCTGCTGCTGCGCTCGCGGGATCCCCGGGCAGGCCCGGCGGCCCCCGGCGGCCTGCCCAAAGACGCGCTGGCCAAGCTGTCGACTCTGGTGAGCCGGGCGCTGGTACGCATCGCCAAAGAGGCGCAGCGCCTGAGCCTGCGCTTCGCTAAGTGCACCAAGTACGAGATCCAGAGCGCCATGGAGATCGTGCTGTCCTGGGGCCTGGCGGCGCACTGCACGGCGGCCGCGCTGGCCGCGCTGTCCCTCTACAACATGAGCAGTGCCGGCGGCGATCGCCTGGGCCGCGGCAAGTCTGCGCGATGCGGCCTCACCTTCTCTGTGGGCCGCGTGTACCGCTGGATGGTGGACAGCCGCGTGGCGCTGCGCATCCACGAACACGCCGCCATCTACCTGACAGCCTGCATGGAGAGCCTCTTCCGGGACATCTACTCGAGGGTCGTGGCCTCCGGACTGCCCCGGAGCTGCAGCGGCCCTGGCCCGGGCTCCAGCTCCGGCCCAGGCCCGAGCTCGGGCCCCGGCACGGCCCCCGCGGCGGATAAGGAGCGGGAGGCGCCGGGAGGGGGAGCGGCGAGCGGCGGCGCCTGCAGCGCAGCCAGCAGCGCCAGCGGGGGCAGCAGCTGTTGCGCCCAGCCGGCCGCCGCTGCTGCGGCCGCAGCCCCACCGGCAGCAGCCGCCAACCACCACCATCACCACCACCACGCACTCCACGAGGCGCCCAGGTTCACCGTGGAAACGCTGGAGCACACAGTCAACAACGACTCCGAGATCTGGGGGCTCCTGCAGCCCTACCAGCACCTCATCTGCGGGAAGAATGCCAGCGGTAAGTGGCCGCGCGGGTGCCGCCTCCTCCCACCCAACCCCTCCAACTCCGGTTGCAAGTTTGCCTCGCTCCCTCCCCCCCGCGTCGTTCTGGCCACCCACTGCTGTCCCAGGCCTCTGAGAGGACCGCAGAGCTGGAGGCGGCCCGAAACTCGTCTGTTCACCCCCGCGCTAGGAATCCGCGTACTTTACGCGCGCGGCTCCTAAGGTTCCGAAGTCCCGGAGCGCACAGTTCTGCCCCTACTGCAGGGCGGGGCGGCGGCTGCCGCCTGCTGACTGTGGGAAGAACCCATCACCATGTGGGGGCACAGGTTTGATCATTTGCCCCTAGTACGTATTTCTGCCATAGCCCTGTGCTTTGTTTTGTTTTGTTTTTGACCTTGAAGATACCAAATTCTCGGGCGCAGGACTTTGGCTGCTTGGAATTACGGAAGAGGTGCATTCCTCCTACTGCCGCCCAGTTCTCATACTTCCCTGCGCCCTCCGGGACCCTATCTGGGCGCGGGTGTAGGAGAGGCCCCGCGGCCGTCAAGGCAGAAGAGTGGAGAGATCGCTTGGCCTAGAAACTGTGGGAGAGAGGTGTGTGTGGTGAGAGGGTCGAGCGGGAAGACTTCTAGGTCCCAAGTTTTCCCGGGGCAGTTTTTGGAGGCTAGAGCGCACAGCTGGTGGGTGCTGCTCGACGGACACCCCCTTCCTCAATATCCGACCTTCCAGCTCCTGCCTCTCTCCGTTCCCTGTGGCAGGGAGCTGCAGCTGTCACCACTTGCCTTAAGGAGCGCCACTCGAGACCCGGGCAGGATGGGAGTGGGGCGGGGTTCTGGAGGGGGCTGTCAGTTTAGGGCGTCGTTTCCAGCAGGTTCTGTCATTCCCTCCCACAACCCCCGTTTTGGAGGCGGGAGCTGGGTGGGTTTGAACCTGCAGTTCTGGCGGTGGAGGGGGTGGGGCCGGGGGCTCTTGTTTTCGAGAGCTCGAGCTGGCGGTCCTGCCTGTCTGCGAAAGCCAGAGCTAGACACTTCAAAGCTTCAGTTTTCCACAGGAAATGGTAGAAGCGTAACTGGAGACTCTAAAAGCGAAATAAAACTTTGCTACATATTCGGTGGTTTGGCCGGAGATTGCGTGGTTGGAGCTGAAATGCAGTCTTTCTGGGTAGATTTCATTCATGTTGCTGCCTGTCGGTTTCCCGGGGGCTGAAGGAAAGATGCGGCGGGCGCGGCCCGGCCTCTGGGGGTGCCAAGTGTGTGCTTGTGAGTGTGTGCGTGTGTATGTTAAATGTGTCTAAGTGTGCGCAGGAGAGGGCAGGCGCGCGGGGCTCCAGCAAAAGCCCTTTGGAAACTGGCCCTCCAGCTCTCGGTCCTTTCACCTGGTTTTGATCATCGTTGGGGGAGGAGAAGGAAGGAGCAAAGTGGGCGTGGGGGAGGGGGAGGGGCGGGATCGCGACTTCCGCGTTGATCTGGAGACTCTCGAGGATCTCCTGGCCAGAGCCCTTCCCACCCTGCTGCCAGCCGAGGGCGCAGAGGCTCCCCCTTACCTCCCCCCCAAACACACATGAAATCCTGACCGAGGCGGAAACCTGCAGGAGAAGGTATTATTGATTGGTCTTTGTATAAGCTTCTTCAGAAGGGGGAGGATTCACCTGAAAACCCCGGGACCTGTGGACTGGACTGCTCTGTGTATGGAAACCTACCCTCCCCCCCCCCCCCCAAAAAAAAAAAGCACAGAGGGCTTAATTTTCCTCCCACCAGGTGCGCCCACCTCCCCTGATCGTACCTCTCCCATTACAATCATCCTTAATTCTTACTGGCCCACCAAACCTTTAGCCCCCTGCTGGGACTGGACCTTCCTTTTAGTAATCTCTCACAGTGTTTCCTTCCGAGTAAGGAGCATTCCCCTTAGGGGGCGCCAGTCTTGGGATCTGGGAATCTGGGCAACCTGCTCCACCCGCGTCTTTGCCATTCTCTTGAAGTTAAGACTTGAGCTGACTCTCTTTCTTGGGCCTCAAGTTTCTTCATCTGTAAAATAAGGGCGTCCTGTAGCTCTGTCTGTATTAGTAACCTCTAAATTTTTTTCAAATTGGTTTTACTTTTATGATCTTTAACATCTTTTAAAGACAGTGTTTGTGTTTATCCTTTTCGGAGTGAGTATAATTTAAGGAAGGAGAAGACCACAGAGTTGGTTTTGGGCAGGGTGAGTGTGTGGTGATTGGGGTTTGCAGCCATCCTAGCGTTTACCACACCACAGAGTTTAACTCCTGGGTGTCGGGGCCCCTTCAGCCATTTCTTAGTATGAGATATACTGTAATTTCACTGTGATCTATCTCTTTTCTTTGAGCTTGTTTAAAATGGCAGGTCATTTATGCAGAAGAGAAAGGAATGAGCAATTAATTTCTTAGGTATCTGAAACATACATTAAACATCAAACCTATTAAACTGTTTTGCATGGCAGTCTTTCTGCTCTGCCGGCCTTATTAAGGAGCCCAGTCCTTACATGATCGATTTTTTTCCCCCTTTAACTCCGCAGCATCGCTTATTTCATTTGTGAATTCATTTATTCGTCAATATTTATTGAGCTGTTAGTAAATTTAAGGACTGCGCAAATATGCAGTACACAGGTAATAACGGCCAACATATATCCAGCGCTATTCAGATGACTCATTTGATCTTCAGCATTCCCTTGAAAAGCTACAGCTGTTATCCCCATTATACAGAGGAGGAATTGAGGCACAAGGAACCCAACTGTGTTGCTCTTAGGCCATCCAACCCAGTTGAACAGAGACCCTTTACAGCCTGACAGTCTTTCTGTCCCAACACATTACTCTTGTTTCTTTCAAACTGAACTGGGCCGTACTAGATTATTACATTTTTATAATCTCTACCAAAGTCTAAGGGAGCACCTGGTACACAGCTGGAGCTTATTAGATATCTGTTAACACCTAGCATATAGCAGATGCTGAGTACTATTTGTTGAATGAATGTAAGAGGCCCATTAGCAGATGCTGAGTACTATTTGTTGAATGAATGTAAGAGGCCCATTAAATCTTTGGGATTTAAAATTTACCCATCAGCATCTATAATCAACTCTCTAAAGGCCTCTGAAGTCAGACTTCCTGCTGCTTGAATTTCAAGGCTGTCCTGTTCTAGCCGTGTGTTCTTAGGCATGTTACCTAACCTCTCTGAGCCCCATTTTCTTCAGCTGTAAAATAGAGGTAATTATTAGGATTAAATGAGATTGCGTGTATAAAGGCATTACACTCTGGTGCCTGACACATGGTAGGGGCCAAAATGGTCATGGTAGTTGTGATAATCCAGGCACAGTGGTATCACACATCTTTATCTCATCCAAATGAACAACTCTCTGGTGTGGACAGAGCCAGCAAGGTACAGGATTTTACTTGGATCCCCCTTCCCAAAATTCCCAAAGTCAAATCATTGCACCCATCTCACGGATTGGCTCCATGGGCTCAGCCCCCACTGCCAAGGTCACAAAAAGATTGTTTTGGTCAAAAGAAAGTAGCTTATTTTATTTGCTGTATTTTTTATTTTTTTAATGTTTGTTTATTATTTTGAGAGAGCGAGAGCGTGAGCAGGGGAGGGGCAGAGAGAGAGGAAGACACAGAATCCGAAGCAGGTTCCAGGCTCTGAGGTGTCAGCACAGAGCCCGATGCGAGGCTCGAACCCACAAATGGTGAGATTATGACCTGAGCCAAAGTCTGCTGCTTAACCAACTGAACCACCTAGGCACCCCTTATTTTTAAATAAGCTGTATTATTTTTAAAAAGGCATGCTTAGTGAAGTGCTAGGGAACTTTCCAGGTAATAGAGTTCAGAGGTATATGCATTTGTTGAAATGGCATTGCACTGTAAACTTAAGAATGTGTGTTTCACTATATTTTAAAATGTACTTTAGTAAAAACAAGCAAACAAACAAACAACAAAGACATTAAGAAAAAAAAGATAGACATCCTTGACTGAAATTTTGTTGTAATGCAGAGAGAGTTTGAAGGGAAGACTGGAAGAGGCAGTGTGGTGTGATGAAAGGGATAAGGACTTTATACTGGGAAAGACTTAGCCTCGTATATCAGCTCTGCTGCTTTCCAGAAAATGACTTAATTTTGCTGAATTTGGTTTTCTCATCTGCACAGTGAGGATTACCAAAACAAACAAAAAAGGCATTAAAAAAAGGGAAGAAAATCCAAATCTACCACATACAGTGATTAAAGGATTAAATCAGATCAAGTATGTGAAAACACCTGTCACATAGTAGGCACTTAGCAATAATGACTTCCTTAAAAAACTGATTATTCAGGCTGCTGATTTTGAATAGTCTCTTTCATTCAAGAATCCCAAATCACTTTATAAACATTAATTAACATGGGCCCCATCCCCGGCAACAGTGGCTTGGTGGGTAGGATGATTTTCAGGTCTTTTTCTTCGCCGTTGCCTCCTTAGATTCTGTTGTGCACTAAATGGCTTACTCAGCAGTTTTCCTGTCCCCTATCTGGTCATGCTGTTCCATGGTGCAGTGTTGCTGTGCTGGACAAAAATGTCACAGAAGAAACCTAGCTTCTTCCAAAGAATAGCAAAACTATCTCAAGAGTCAGCCACGGCAGTGTCTGTGCTCACAGAGCACGTTTTTAATTAACTAGCTGAATGTAAATGAAAACTTGGAATTTGGGTCAATGGAGGGTTATTTGGTTTCCTATGCAGACTTGCCAGTTCAGTGCTGGGGCATTTGCAAGTAGGGTGTTTCATGGAACAGAAAATAAAAATAACAGCAAAATAAAATGAGGAGGGATCAACCCGGAGACCTGGTGTCAGGAGCCACATGCTGATGGCTTTTGAATAGGAGGAAGGCCTCCAATTCTGGGTCTATCATGATTAGTGACCTTGAGCCAGGCACCAAAATCACCTCTAAAGTTGGTCTGATTATCGTCTATCGAGAGGTCTGACTTCGAAGTTAGGGACACCCATAACTTGCAGGCTTTCCTATCAGTAAAATGGGTATTCTAATAATAGCTACAGTTATGTAGTGCTTATTACATGCCAGTCATGGTTTCTCTTTATTATAATCATTATAATCACATTCGCTGTTATAAAAGACAACCCCCAGATCTCAGGAATTTAACATAATAGAAGGTTGTTTCTTACTTGCTAAAGTCTGATTGGGAGAGGAGTGATGGGGGAGGAGAAGGAGGGTCAGTTAGGTACCAAGATTGATGGGTTTGTCTTTCTTTCCCTTCAGTATGTGGCCTTCAGGGCCATACTTGGACATTCATCTAGCCAATAGGTAGAGAAAGGAGGGAGTAGAGATCTTACGAAAGGTGTTACGGGCTAAGCCTGGAAGGGATCTCCATTGTTTGTGCTTATATATCCTTGGCCAGATGTGCCAGGGTTTCTGCAGCCACCAGATATCTGTGTGTATCCTTCTTCTCTCACTTAAAACATGTTCCCCTTCCCAAGGGAGGACACTAATATTCTGTGCAGTCATTGCTTGCAGAGGAAAGTTGAGGATCTTTGGGTGAAGCTGAGTTCTAGCCATTGGATTGTGTATGGCTTCTCATGGTCCAGGGAGCCATGAGCCAACAGAGACATGCTGTCTGCCCCTCTGCATCCATATCCCACATTGGAAAGGGCAGGGTAGCCGCAGTAAAACTCCCACTAGGAAAAAGCAGCAGTGGAAGACACACACAAGTCATTGGGTTAGTTCTTCTGAAACCTTGGCAAGCAGGCACTGTGTAGTTGTGCCCTGGAAATGGGTGATGTTCCTTGCTTAAGCCCTGAGTCTGCTTCTGGGAGAAATTTCCTGGTTTCTTGTTCTCCATGCTCCTGGCTCTGCCTTGTGGTGGGAGGATTGTCTTTGTCCATTTTTTTTTCTTGGCCCTTCCTGAAGCAGGTCCTGAGGGGTATGACCAACCTGAAGCTCTAAATCTTTTGTAACCTAGTTCCTTCCTGCCCTTGAACTTCTAGGGGCCCAAGGATTGTTTTAATGCTGTAACAGTAAAAGGTTTTTAAAATGCACGCTTAGAGATTTTGCCAATGCACTTCTCTTAACAACTTAGTAGGATTTTCATCAGTGACATCTAATGTGCCAATAGCCACACCCATAGTCATTTCCTAGAGCTAATTATCAAACTGGATTATTTCTTCACTTTCTTACCTGGATACCTTTCTTTATCTCCCCTTAATGACAGCTACCTTGCAGCCACCAGGCTTACGCGGAAGCTTATACCCTTAATCTGATCATTTGTTTCACTTAAAAGTCTTCTCAGTCTTTACTCTTATTGTTTGGGGTCTAGAAGTCATTGTCTTTTTCAGCTCCTCTTTCTTACTAATGCCTTGCTAAACTCAGCCAGGAGCAATAAAGCAAACTATTACCATTTTTTTTTTTTTCCTAAACATCTTTCTCTAGAGCCTATAGGCTCAGTTGGCCCAGTTTCTGCCTCTGAGTCGTCCTAGGTGACAGTTAACATTTTACCACTGTCCAACATGAGGCTGTCCAGTTTCCCAGGCCCTACTATCTGACTTCTAAGCCAGGTCCACATATTTAAGCACCCCACTTCTGGTACCAATTTCTTTAGTAGTCAGGGTGATGGTAGCTGTTAGATCAGATCAACCATAACATCTTAGTGGCTAAACACAAGAAAAGTGATCGTCTCATTCATGTTGAGAAAAGTTGATGCCAGGGCAGGGAAGTGCTTTGTTCCACAGAAGTTGACGGAGGTTCTGCCTTCTGGAACGTTTGACTCCCCAGAACTTCCATGCTCGGGGACAACAGGAGTGTGGAAGAGTGTAGGAGGTTTTTATAGGACAGTCCGGATGTGAGTATATCAACTCCTTCCACATTCCAGTGACCAGAGCTCAGTCACATGGCCTCACCTAGAAACGAGGGGGCTGGGAATTATGGTCTCTGGCAGGGTAGCCATTCCCAACTACAATTCTAGATTAGAAAGTTGAGGAACAAAAAGTTTCAAGAATCTGTCTGAGGTGACACAGCTCACAAATGGCTGGGTCAGATTTGAACCCAGGCAGTCTGGCTCTGGACTGCCCCTTAGGATATTTGTGAAGATTAAAATAATATAAAAGAAATGACACAGTGTATACAAAGTGTCTTTCCCAGTGTCTCGTGGTAAGTAAATACTTTATACCTATCATGCTTTACGTTTCTTATTATTGTTATTGTCATCCTAATCCGGAAGTGGGGTGTGGTGTGGATTCATGGTGAATCAGTATGAACCTTTTAGGCATGGGAAGAATATGAATCCAAAACGAGTGGGTGCCCTAGGAAAAGCGTATTATGTACCTGTCTTTTCCCCTCCAGCACCCCTTGCAGAGGGGCTAACACTTGCTGGGCCACGTAGTGTACTAGCAGGGCGTTCCAGAATACTTCCCTCAGCCTTCACCCCATTCTTGTGAAGTGCGTGTTTCCTCTTCCCATTTTACTGGGGAGGAAACCCAGGCTCAGACAGGTTCAGTGGCTGGCTGAGTTGCCATAGGTACTGAGGGGTAGAATTGGGGTTTGGGCTTCAGAACCTGTGCTCTCTGAAGGGCTACAAGCACCGTGGTGAAGATGAGCCTCTGAGGGGATCCCAGAACAGCCCAAGGGGTGTGTGGAGTGGAAGGCACAGCTTGCCTTGGTGCTGGTGCTCCTGGTTGAGGATTGCCCTTCGTGTAATATGTGATCCAAGCTCTTTTCTCAGCTCGTGCTGGTTTTCCCCATCCTGGCTGCCCCGTGAGGTTGCTGTGTAGCCTCTTCAGCCGAGGCCTCGGGGCGGTGGGTGGCTTTGTGGTCTCCAGGGGACAGCTCTGTCCATACTCTGCCTAGCTGGGTCAGTAGACTCAGTGCCAGAAGGAGGGCGGGCCTTCTCACTAGAACTGCATGCAGAAATCTGTGGCATGATGGAGAATTTGTCCTGGCCCCCCTGAGAATCCCAGGGCTGGAGTTTTCTCAGACTTTAGAGTTAGTGGACCAAGGTGTAAACTCTGGTGACCTCGGGAAAGCCAGGTAACCTTTCTGAGCCTGGGTTTCCTCATCTGTTAAATGACGATAATGGTAGTACGTCCTTATGGTGTCATCGGGAGGATGAGTTAGTTCATGTAGAAGTCCCTAGAATAGGTAGTATTGGACGTATCACAAACACTTAATGTCTGGTAGCAATTATTATTATTATCAAATGTTTAAGAGGTGCCAGCTTCCTTGCTTAAAGATCTGCTTCCTGAACCCTGCTTCATGTATTGAGTAAAAACCTTCAAACACTCTGCCAGTAACCAGGCTTCCAGGGTTTGACCACTTAACTGGTTGTATGATATCAGACAAGTTACCTAACCTCCCTGTGACTCATTCTTCCCCTTTGTTAAGTGAGAGTAATAATACAAGTGAATTCTTAGGGAAGTGTCTGACATGTAGAAATTGCTTGATAAATGTTGGTGTTGTTTTATTATGTTCATTATGATTTTTTCTGTAGGCACTATGTTAGATGTTAAGTAACATGGTCCCTGACCTCATGGAGCTTGCAGGCCTGTAGTGAATTATTTTCATCATGAATAATCATGTAGGTATACAACTGTGATGGTTGCTACAAAGGAGAGATACCTGGGGTAGTCAGGAGTAAGGGAAGGCTTCGATGAGGATGTGAGGCTTGAGTGAAGTCGAAGAATGACCCATTTGGTTGAAAAGGTAGAAGATACTCTATGATGCAAGCAGAATGTGCAAAGGGCCTGTGGCAGAAGGGAGCATGGTAAGAAGGAGAGCAGCCAGGGTGGCTGGAATGGGAGAACAAAGTGAGGAGAGCTGGGTGGAGGTTGGACCAAGCCATCTTCCAGATTAAAGAGTCTTCTTTTCCCAAGGACACTGGAAAACCTTTGAAAGGTTTTAAGGAGGGCAGCGCTATGCTCAGACTTGTGGTCTAAGAAGCTCATATAGGCTGCAGTACTGAGAACAGGTAGGAAGGAAGGGAAAGGTGAATGTGGGAAGGCCAGTTAGATATTGTTACCAGCCCCATCCTACCCAAGAAGAATCTGAGGCTATGAGACATTTTGTAACTTGCCCAGAGTCTCTGAGGCAATGAATGCAGAGTGGGGATTTGAGCTCAAGTCTGAGGGACTTCAGATTCTCCCTTTCTCCCACCCATGTGGTAGCATTCCTGGGGAGCATTCCATTCAACCCTCAATTTTACAGGTAGGGAAACTGAGGCTCAGAGTGAGACTCCCCTTGCCCAACGTCACAAGGTCTTACAGCAGAGCTGGAACCAGTACCTGGGCTTCTGGATTCTTAGCCCGTCTCCTATTCTCTGTGATGCATTGCTTCCTCCAGACCAGCTCACTCCTTGGGGGCAGAGAGGGCTGAGAAGCTGCGTTGTTGACAGCAGTTTTTGAGATTAATTTACAGCCAGGCTGTACCATCTCCAGCTTTTACTCTGCATATCACAGTAAAAGAAATGCTAGTCCAGGAGCATGGGGGAGGTTCCCCATTCGCTTGCGACTGAGCCAATGAAAGCAGTTACTTACTGTGAAGATCAGGCATGCTCCGCGCGGAACCATATTAGCCGCTCCCCAGTGCGTTAACATCCAAAAGCAAATCGGAGAGGCAGTTTGATACCTTAAAAAACAATGCTCGTGTCAGAGGTTGAGGCTGCTTGGAATAACTGGGTTCTTTTGGGTGGCGTGTGTCATTGTTTCTTCCTAATCCCAGCCCATAGAACCACCCAGAAGTCAGGATGTGCATGCGTAGGTAGACACAAATTACCAATCTCTCTCTCTCTCTCTCTCTCTCTCTCTCTCAATGGCCTCAGAGAATTTCAAGTACTGGGGAACAGATACAGCGTTTCCTTTCCTCGGCCTCCCCTCTGGCCTCTTTTCTTGGCCTCCTGCCCCTCCTACCCCTTGCAGCCTTACCTTTGCTGACTCTGAGGGCTAGGGCCTGGGCTCACCCTTGTGAGCAACAATGGACATGGTCCTGCCCTGAGAAGCTTGCAGACCTGAAGTAGGTTTAGTTTATCCACAGATAATCACCCAAATGTAAAACTGTGCCCGTGACCGTAGCTCCTCGGCAGAGGTTCACAGGGTCGTAGGACAGAGTCTCCTCAGACTGTGGGGTGAAGTCTGGGGAGGCCCAGCTGGCCGTCCTGTGTGCCTCCAGGGGTGACTGGGGATACCAGACCTCCGGGGATCCTGGGTGGGATTGGGGGTTAAGATTCGTGGTTACCTTCCCACAGTCATGTCATCGGGGCCGGGAACAGAGCTGGGAATCTCCTCTCTCAATTCTGAATTCTGTGTGTGCCCCATTCTCTTTAGAAACCTACCCCACCCCTCCACCCACTCTCTCCATTCTGCAGCTGCCATTTTCAAGGCCAGATGCTGAGTCTCCAGATGCTTGTTCTTCCCATTCCTGGGGCGGACTGGTGTGGGTGGGAGGCTAAGCGAGTGGCCAGGTGTGGGGCGCCCCCTCTTTCTCTTCCCCTCTCCATCCCCCGGGCTCCTTCCCTCCTGGTCCTGCTGCTGCCGCTGACCCTCTTGCTGTTCCAGGTTTTCCTTTCCCTTAGCATGAGAGCTGTGGAGGAAAGAGCGACAGACCAGGAAGGAGCAAGCTGGCGATTTTGCAGCCTCTGGTAGTCTCAGCATGTGGAACCCCTTGGGGCAGCTGGGAGCCTGCAGAGTGGGGGCTGGTGGTAGAAAGGGAGGGGGTGCAGGAAGGTGCCTGAACCCTCTAGCAAGTAGGAGGGCTTCTTCGGCTCAGGCCTAACCGGGTTTACATATGCTGTGTGGCCTGGGACAGGCCCCTGACCTCTCTGAACCTGTTTCTTCTTATAAGAATGGGAAATAATGATAATACTAGGTTCTGGTATTCATGCTGCCATAAGTGTCAAACAAGGCAACACTTTGGAAAACAGTAAAGCCTGGAATTTACTAATGGGAAAAGGTAACATTTACAGAGTGTTTATCGCTGTATTAGGGCTTTCCTGAGAAACAGAACCAATAGGATATATAGAGATTATATATGAGGCGATTTGTTATGGGAATCAGCTCACACGGTTGTGGAAGCCAGAAAGTCCCACAATTTGCCAGAGCTAGATGGAGAACCAGAAAAGCAGGTGGTATAATTCAGTCTAAATCCTGAAGCCTGGGAACCAGGGGCCACTGGCATTAAGTCCTGGAGTCCAAAGGCCTGAGAACCAGGATTTGCTGCCCTTTAGCTTCCCAGTGGCCTGTGTGAAAAGAGCCATCATGAGCAGATACACAATTCACAGTATGATGGATGAGACAGAAATAAACTAGCTGCTGTAACTTTTCCTGCAATTTAGGCCTGAACGAAATTTATCAGCAGGAGGCTAGAAGCAGTTATTAAGTGGCACTTAGCAACCTCACATTTCAGCCCATAGTTGTTAAGAAAGAACAAAGAGAGCCTCCTCTTGATTGCAAAGGGTCTCTCTCCCCTGTCTGTCCCCCCCCTCCCTCATACCTTACGGAACATCCAGTTGTGGAATGTGAGTAAACAGAAGGCCAGGGATGGGGCAGCATATCAGTGTCCCTCCTGTGTTCTGGAGGAGGGTCTTAGGGTCAGAAGTTGGCCTGGAAGCTTCTATCTGTGTCACATGGTCCCTAGAGACAAGATATGCATTCATTTGAGTAAAAGTATATAAATGCTCCTCTGGGGAAAAATTAGCACCCTGTGCACTGTACCTGTAGATGTGGTCTTCAGCAAGCCTGGGTGCGAATTTGGGGAGGGCGGAGAGCGCTGGATGGGGTCTGGGCTTTGGAGAGATCAGCACCAGTGTGGTCAAATACCATCCTCTTAAGGGTTTAAAAACAGAAGAGGGGATGAAGCCCACTGTAGAACAAGCTGTGTGGTCTCAGGCAAGTGATTTAACCTCTCTGGACTTTTTTCCTTTTAATTTTTTTTTAATGTTTATTTATTTTTGAGACAGAGGGAGATACAGCATGAACAGGGGAGGGTCAGAGAGAGAGGGAAACAAAGAATCCAAAGCAGGCTCCAGGCTCTGAGCTGTTAGCACAGAGCCTGATGCGGGGCTCGAACTCACAGACTGTGAGATCATGCATGACCTGAGCTGAGTTGGAGGCTCAACCGACTGAGCCACCCAGGTACCCCCGGGCTTTTTTTTTTTAAATTATTTATTTTGAGAGAGAGCAAGCTGGGGTGGGGCAGAGAGAGAGAGAAGGAGAGAGAGAGAGAATCCCAAGCAGGCTCTGTATTTATTGTCAGTGTGGAGCCCAACACAGGGCTCGAACCCAAGAACAATGAGATCATGACCTGGGCTTGAAACCAAGGGTCAGATGGACGTTTAACCTACTGAGCCACCCAGGAGCCCCTGGACTTGTTTTCTTGTCTAAAAAATCCCAAGAGTTTCAAGGCTCAAAGGATCATCAGTTGTGATAGTGATCTATAAACTACAAAATAATCATTTGTCCATTCATTCATTCATTTGACAGATATTTGTTGAGGGCCTGTTGGGTAGGAGGCATGGTTCTGAGCGCTTAGCATATATCAGTTCACAGACAAAGATCTTCATAGACCATGAATTCTAGTTGGGGGAGACCTTAAACAATAATCGTAAGTAAGCAAATATAGGATGTTAGAAAGCGATAACTGCCATAGAAAAGGTAAATCAGAGTGAGGGGGGATTGGGAGGGCTGGGATGGTGAGTTGTAATTATAAATAGTGTGGTTAGGGTGGTCCCACTGAGAAGGTGACATTGGTGCAGACAGGTGAAGGAGGTGAGAACTTTGTGTGAGTATCGGGGCGCCTGGGTGGCCTAGTTGGTTAAGCATCTGACTTCATCAGGTCATGATCTCATGGTTTGTAAGTTTGAGCCCCACATCTGGCTTTCCTCTCAGCACAGAGCCAGCTTCAGATCCTCTGTCTCCCTCTTTTTCTGCCCCTCCCCAGCTTGTGTGCACTCTCTCTCTTTGTTAAAAATAAACAACAAAAAAATTTTAAAAATTAAAAAATGGTAATGCAAATACTAAAAAAAACAAAACAAAACAACAAAAACTGTGTGAGTACCTGAGGAAGGAGTGCTGTTGGCAGGGGAACAGCCAGTATAAAGGCCCTGAGGCAAGAGTAGCAAAGAAGCCCTTGTGGCAGAGAAGTGTAGGTGAGCCAAGAGGAATAAGAAGTGAAAGCAGAAATTTATAGAAAGCCAGGTTGGGCAGGTACTCATAGGCTGTTGTAGGCTTTGGCTTTGACTTTTAGTGAACAGGAAGCCATTACAGGATTCTCAGTAAGGATTTGTAGGTCTGACTTATGATTTAAAAGGATCACTTTGGTTGCTGGTTGAAAACAGAATGTAGAAGAGGAAGAGTGAAATGAAGACCACCGGATAGAGGTTCTTAAAATAACCCACCCAGGCAGGAGATGGTGGTGCACTAGACCAGGGTGTTAGTAGTGGAGGTGGCTAAGAAGTGGTTGGATCGGGGTCATAATGAAAAGGAAGAGTCATGGGGCGCCTGGGTGGCTCAGTCGGTTGAGTGTCCGACTTCGGCTCAGGTCATGATCTCACAGCTCGTGAGTTCAAGCCCCGTATCGGGCTCTGTGCTGACAGCTCAGAGCCTGGAGCCTGCTTCTCATCCTGCGTCTCCCTCTCTCTCTGCCCCTCCCCCGCTTGTGCTCTGTCTCTCTCTGTCTCTCAAAAGTGAATAAATGTTAAAAAAAAAATTAAAAAAAAAAAAGAAAAGGAAGAGTCACAAAGACGTTGTTGACACATTGGCGGGGGTGGGGGCGGGGGTGGAGGGTGCAGTCAGGAAAGGAGAGGAGTCAAGGATGACTGCAGGGTTTTTGGTCTGAACAACTGGAAGGATGGAATTGCATAAACTGAGCTGGGGAAGACTGGGGAATGAACAGGTTTGCAGATGGCAGAGAGATTGGGAGTCCAGTTTGGAACATGCGAAGCTTAAGGAGGCTTTGAGATCCTTAGGTAGAAATGTCAGCTAGGTGGTTGGATAATCATGGCTGCATTCAGGAAAGACTGGTTTGCAGGTATAAACTTAGGAGTCAGAAGCATATAGATGGTTTCTAAAGCCATGAGACATGACAAAGTCCCCTAGGGAATGAGTGTAGAAGAGATAGGTGGGCCAAGGGCTGGGCCTTTCCGTGGGCCAGGCCAAGGAGGAGCCAGCAAAGGACGCTGAGGAGCAGGAGCCAGTAAAAAGAACAGAAATGTCCTCATAGTCAATGGAAGAAAGTCTAGGAGGAGGAAGGGCTCATCTGTGCCTTGTGGCCTGCGAGGTAGTCACCACCATCATGTCCTGAGCTGTGGGGGTATTTTCGCCTGCCACCCCAGGGACCACTTTGGGCCCGAAGAAAACAAGCAGGATCAAGGTGACTGATGGGGACCACACTAACCGTAATGAACCAGGAAGATGTTTGGTATGTTTTCTCAAAGGGATGGAGGCAAAATGGTCTCAGTGTGTCATCTATAAACTGAGGGGATTAGACCAAATCACTGACTTCAGACTGGACTCTCATGGTCTGAAAGTTCTATAAAGGGCATTCAAGTGGGGAGGCTTCCTGTCCCACCCTGCACACTCACTTTACCAGAGCTGCTACCCTTGCATCTGTTCTAGTATATTTGACTTATGCATAAGATGCATTTGAGAAAGGGATTCTGTTTGTTGCCAAATAGAGTCTGCAAAGCACTGGTCTGGAAGATTAGCAAGTCCTTCCTGCTCTGACATCCTAGGAGGCTCAGCTACTCAGGGAGCAGGGATGCCACCATGTGCCTGTTTCTGTGCTTTGTTTGGCTTTGGCTGTGGAGACCAGGAGGGTGTGTCCCCCTGGGGCTGGGAGAAGCACTGAGCCAAGTGGAGTAGGGAAGGGAGAGTTAGGTAGGTGCTGTGCTTGGAACCTTGTAGAGCTCCAGGATCCCAAGGGGATGGAAGAAAGAAGAAGAACCATTATTGGCAACAAACAGAACTGGTAGGATGCAGGGTCCAATTAGATGCTTCCAAGTCTAAGATGTCTCCTCTCTCCCCCTCATCCTTATTGTTTGCAATTCTGCTTTTCTCCTGATGCAAAGCTCTTCTTTTTATCCCCCCTTCACTGTTGCATCCTCACCTCCTGGGTGCCATTTTTGATACAAGGGAGCAAAGGTAGAACTCATCAAAGTCATCTCTGAACCAAAAATAACCCTGTCCAGCCAGACACGTCCCGACCTTCCAGGTCAAAGTGCTTGCTTTCATTTGTCAGTGCTGCTACATTCACCTATGGCTCTCAGAGGTCTGAGGTTTAAAGCTGGCTTGCCTCTATATTAAATATGTATATTTTTTTCCTAATAAGTTCCGGGAGTAAATCAGTTTTACATCAACCAAAGGATCAGTCCTGAATTCCTAAACCCCAGTGTAGAAGATGGGGGCTTTGGGATGTTATGGCTTAAGTTGTTTGCTCATTAAAATGTCTAATCTGGCTGATGTTCTGGGGAGGAGTCTGTATGGTGTATCTTGCTATGTAGCCAAATGTCTGAGATCAGACAGCCTGGGTTCACAACGTGGCATCATCCCTTATTGGCTGGTGGCCTTGGGTGAGTTCTTCTCTCCCGGCCTTAGTTTCCCCCGCCCCCAGCACATAGGAATGTTTTGGGGCTGGGACGAAATGCCATGATACTTATGAGCACTTAGTGTGGGGCAGTGAGCGCTTGACACATGACAGCTATTATTGCTGAAATTCTCAGTCCCTAGTCCCCTGAAACCTCTACTGTACCACCCATCAGGTTATACTGTGAACAGTCCACTTACCTGTCCATCTTTATAGGCCAGGCGATTTCCTGTTCATCTCTGGGTCTCTAGTGGGCACATAGTTGGCACTTACACAGATTTGTTCAATGAATGAATGAGGCCATGGAACACAAACTCCATGTGAGCAGGGCATTTGTATATTTCACTCCCCACCATCACCCCGAGACTTAGAACGGTGTCCACACATAGTGGGCACTGAGTAAATATTTTGTAGTCTGTGAAATGAGCCATGGATCAATGAAACTTCACTAACAGGCAAACCAAGAGCCTGGAGCTAACCACTGGCCAACGGGCTGGGAGTCTTCCCCTGTATTTCTAAATTCCCAGCCCTGAAAAACTCTCCTTTTCAAAGCTTGCCTCTCTCTTTGAAGAAGAGAAAAAGAATGGTTCCTCATTATTCCTTTATACCCACTTTCCTCCTGTGAGACGGCACCTTGCTCTCATTCAAAGCTGAAAGCTGTATCTGCATATAGACTCTTGGATCTTCGAACTGGAAGAAGCCACACAAGGCTCCTATATGGTATAGCCCTGCTGCCTTCAGATGGGTGTCTGATGGAGTTTGCAAACCAGACATCTGAGAGCCAGGGGGATTAAGAGATGTGCGTGGGGCCCCACCACTGTTGGCAGATGAGCGGGTCAGAGAAAGTGGAAGGTCCTCACTTCACAGCTGGACCTGGGCCTTAGCTCCCTGAATCCCAGCTTGGCGTCCATGCTGCCATGCTGCCCCAGGGAAAAAGAAACAAGGCTTTGTTTCCTTTCCTCAACTGTGATTCAACCCTTTGTCCTGTTGATTGAGGTCCTCCTTGAGTCCGAATTTGTGTAGAGCACTCTCCAGACATTCTCTCAGCTCAGTCCCTCCAGCCCCACCGATGAGGTCGGTATCTTTAGTTTGCCCCGCACAGCCTGGGGAACTGAGTCAGAGAGGCTGAAGAGACCCACTGAGGGCCGTGCTGTCAGGGTGCAGGAGCTGGGAGTCCCGCCCTGGCCACCTGCTGGGCCATTGGCAGGCTGTCCTGTGACCCATGCTGGCCGTCGGCAACAAGGGTGCAGTGTGACCGGTGAGAACTCCTTAAATGTTCTAATAACACTAAGACTGTGTCCAGACCATGATAAGACAGCTGGTCAGTTCCACAGCGGAAAAAAAAAATCAGCGATTAGACGAATAATCAATTTAATCAGATTGGCAATGTGGAATTGTAAAGAGAAAGCAACCGTGTATCTATTCCCACCCCCAGTACCCCCCACCATGACTCAGTGTTTGCGGTTTTGTTGGTCTCTCTCCATCTCTCTTTGTCCTTCATTTGAGAAGTAGTTCAGCATCTACTTAACACTAGGCACTGGTATAGGAGGAAAAGCACACGTCGCTACCAGTATATAGTCCAGTTTTGGGATTACAAAGACCAGGACCACTTTTTTCCCTGGAACAGTGTGACACTTACTGATTCAAATGCTTAAGCTGAGCCAGTTTAACCTGATGCTCCTGTTGACTAACTCAGGTCTGTATCGTCTTCCCCCTTCCTCAGGGAGCAAACTCATCTGCCAATTGAGTAGCTTTGAAGCAAGGGGCCCCTGGAAGAGAGGAGGAAACGTTTGCTGTTTTTCCGGTTGCACTAACTGTAATTGTGAACCCCACAGTGCTTGTTATTATTAATTCTTTAGGCCTCCACAGTTTACAAAATTCCATCAATTATTTCTATCAGTATTCCTAACAGCCCTGCATATTAGCATGGGTGGTAGGCATTAGTGGCCTCATTCTGAGGGTGCCAGAGGTGACCTGTCTTGCTCAAGGTCGCTAAGTAAGTGGCAGCATGGGGCAGCTGTTTGAATCCTAGTCCGGTGCTCTTTCTGTGCATCCCAAGTCGGCCCTTTGTGCATTGTGGGTGCTCAAGAGTTTTTTTTTTTAATTTTTTTTTTAATGTTTATTTATTTTTGAGACAGAGAGAGACAGAGCATGAACGGGGGAGGGTCAAAGAGAGGGGGAGACACAGAATCTGAAGCAGGCTCCAGGCTCTGAGCTGTCAGCATAGAGCCCGACTCACGGACCATGAGATCATGACCTGAGCTGAAGTCAGATGTTTAACCGACTGAGCCACCCAGGCGCCCCTGTGGGTGCTCAAGAGTTTTGAGAAACTGGATTGAATATCCCAAGGCAGGGAAGAAGAGTACACAGGGGTCCCATCTGAAGACTAACCAGGATGTGGAGGTTACCCCAGCTTTTGGCCCTCCTAACCTTTGGAGGTATGGGGTTACTGTGCCCCTCCCCTGCAGCCTGTCAGGTCAAGGTTCAATGGAGCCTTGAATCTGACCTTGGCCCCTACCTTTACATCTTCAGCCATTGCAGGAGGCTTCTCATGGGCTTCAGATGCTGCTGCTTGAAGGTCACAAAGTCCATGGGATATCCACGCAGAAAGGAGGAGGGTTCCTGCTGTGCTCTGCAGGACACAGCCCCTTAGCCAGCTTCCCACAGGCCCAGAAAGAATCCTCTCCACTGTGGACTTTCTAGAGGAATCTATGGCCCAGCCTGAGCAAACTCTTTCTGAAAGAAAGCACAAGTTCAGAGCTCACGAAGGCTGGTGTGCCTTAGCTCAGCTGTATAATCCATCCTGTTCTTGTATACAAGAAGTTGCTCCGTGTTGCACTGGGCACTTGAAAAGAGGGGGCGTGCCCAGTGGGAGACACGCTCCCGGACAGGTTTCTTGCCTTTGTTTTCAGTTTGCCAAAAGTTTTCCATTGCAAAGGCTTGTCACAACTAGAAATCCTTACATATTCTGTGCACAGGGTCTCTGTTATGGATCTTAATCATTCATCATGTTTTCCTTAAAGTAAAATGAGTTTTCTGTGAAAGGAGAAGTAGGAGGTTATTGATAGTACATCATATATCAAGGAAAGCTTCAGTTTGTTTCCATTTGGAAGAAGTGAGGGCAAGTGTTTATTAACTTCAGTAGTACCAGGAAAACAGGCAGCCATTGTGTGTGTGTGTGTGCACGCACATGTGTGTGTGCATGTGTGTGTGTGTGTATGCGGGCCTACATTAGTCCAGCAGACTTGTCAGAAATCGGGCATTTGCCAAGGCTTCTGATCTTAGTTGAGTTTTGATAGCTAAAATTGGCAGACTGTCACGTAGGTAGTTTTAACATCTTCCTTATTCCAGCCTCCCTGCCTTTGGAGGCACCGTCCTACATCACGCCCAGACATACCCCATCAAATTTATATTATGGCTGGAAAAAAAATTGTAATGATTTTGCTTTTGGAATTGTTTTGCCACACGTACATCTCATTTTTTGGTGGGCTCTGATTTCTCTGCTGTCATCATGTATCCTCAGGAATTCTTGCAAAATGAGAAAAATCTAACCAGCCCTTCCCGTCCCCCCCCCCCCCCCCCGCCTCCCTGAATGTAATGAAATTGTAATGAATGTTGACGTCAGCAGTTCATGATGTTGACTTCATGTTACAGGTTTTAGCCGCTTAATTACACAGCTATTCATTATGGCTTTGCGGTTTTCTTTTCATGTTTTGGAGCTGACAATTTTCACTTTTAAGGCTTTGGGTATTTTTGTAGGCCCAAGAAGAGGCCCAGGAACTGAGTTGCCTAGTGGGAAAAAATGATCCCGTGCTGGTGACATTAAGAAACCGAGTTGAGATCAGCCTCAGGCCACTCTGAGAATTGCACTGCGCATCTCACACGTATGCACACTCACTCGCACCCAGTCTCACATACACACTCACATTCATACTGTGATGCAGTTGTTGAGATAGTTAGAATCTAGCACAAAACCAAAGAGTGATCCCTCTCCGGCTTCTCCCTGCTCGCTGCTGATGGTGCCTTGCGTTGTCTACAAATCTGGACAGGACAGGCAATTTCGTCCATGGGTGTTTGGGCTTAGAGGTGTGGCCCTGCGGTGTGTTTCCTTCCTTGTACAATTCACCGGTTCCTTTTCCTACAGCTCCGCAGGCACTGACACAGCCCTTGGGGGGGCTGATTAAGCGGCCAACCTTCCCATTTTAGAAGAACAATGAGCACCAGACAGAAAAAACACTCCTGGGAGGCTCACCAGAGACTTCCCAGGATGGAGCCCTTCCCTAGCTCAGTCACTATAACGGTCTGCACGTTCTCAAGTGTGTTTTCAAAGACTTGCCCAGGGTTGTTTTCTTTCTTTCTTTCTTTTTTTTTTTAATCAGGAATTTGGTGAGGAGAAGAAGGGCAGTGCTGGGGCCTGGAAAGACAACCATGAATTTGACACACTTGATGCCCCTGGGATGCTCGTGCGATTACTCAGGTGCAGGATGATATGAGCTGCAGTGGAGGCTGGAGACAGCCGGCCACAGCGGGGGCAGGGAGGCAGACTCCCAAGCCACGGGTAGCTGGGAACTCTGTGAGCAGAGGAGCCGAGGATGCTGTTAGCACACGCCCGAGCTCGGCCCCTGCATAACTGGGCCACGCTGAGCCAAAGGTGTGATGGGGATTGAGTCACTGGGGCCCTGCCACTGAAAGCCACCTGTAACCACTTTCATTCATAGCTCTGTTTGGAAGGTGTTTCTAAAGCACTTACCTCGTGGCCGGTCTTGTGCTGGGAGCTGAGGATCCCTCAGTGAATGGGAACAGCATTACCCTCATCTGTAAGATGAGGAAGGCAGTTGGGTTGTTGGTGAATTTCAGACTTGGTAGCAACCCTCAGGTTTGGAATGCAGCCTTTCTGGGAACCTAAATACAGGGAAACACAAAAAGCAGATCTGTTTTTGTTTGATCACTATCCCCTTTGTGAATAGTGGACCCTACTCCCATATGGAACCCAGTTTGAACACCAATGGGTGAGATTATCCCCGAGGAACCTTCCAGGAGCCCACGCTATTCTAGAATTCTGGGGTTTCTTGATGACAGGTGAGTTCCCTTCCATTTCCAGTCATCATGATCCTATGTCTGGAATCCCGAACTATCCATCGGCTGAAGCTATCATCCTTCTTTGCCTGTGGATGCCAGATTCATGTTCTGTTTTCCTTTGGGGGATGGGAGGAGTCTAAGTGCTGAAGCTTCCATCCGAGAGGCCTGCTTGCAGGAGAGGGGAGGAGGGACGACACGTGGTCAGTTGCTCTGTCTCTCTCACCATTCAGAGTGACTCTCAGCTACAAGGATTGTGGTCGTACCATTGCCACCATCATTCTACCTGCCACATGGGCCAGAGCCACTGACCCCCATCTCCGACCAGAGTGTCTCAGGACCGTACAGACCACAGTCAGCCTCCTTACTAGAGCCTCACCTTAGTCTTGCTCTTCCTGTTCGGTCCATCCCTCCTGGCACCCCAGCCGCGCTCTGAGTACTATTTCCCTATTGGCTACAGAGTCAAGTGCAAGCTTCTCATCCTGGTACATCCTAATACCTGCCTCAGTGGAACCTCTATAGCTTCCCAGGCTACTCCCATCCTCCCCCAAACACTTTCATTCCTAATTCCAAGCTTCTGCTCGAGCAATCTGTCCACCTGGAATGGCTCCTTTCTTCCCCTCCTCTCAGCTGCATGGCTGCAAGTCAAGCCCTACATCCTTCCTGGGGCTGTCCCAGAACAAGCTGATTTTCCCTTCTTTGAAATCCCTCAGCCCTTGCCTTTGCTGTCTGAAATGCTTCATATGTGGATCACATGGGTCCTTTTGTTGGAAATCTTTTGCTGTGGCTTTGACCTGCATCTCCCATTACCCATAAGCTCTTCGAGGGCAGAGTCTGGACCTTTCAATTCTTTTGCCCCTTTCCCTGCCCTGTGCTCAGTGAAGATATTACTTGATCAAAGCTTCCAGAATTAGAGCACAAACCCATGTAGTATCCAGTTAGAGCATTCCGATTGCTAAAGGTGGCCAGAATTGAAGGTGCCTTTTTTGACCAATAAGCTTGATTTTAATTGGCCAATCTGACGTCAGATTGTGTTTGGTAGCTAGTATCAGAGACCAAACTAACTGGCTTTAAACAAGGCAAGGAGTTGTTTTTCCTCTCTTATAAGAGCCCAAGGCAGGTTGGCAGTTCAAGGTCAGGTAGGTGATTCTACGGCATCTTAGGTTCCTTTGTCTTTCTGCCCTGTCATCTTTAGCACATGGTTTGCATTCTCAAGGTACCTCATGGCCCCAAGATGGCTGCTACAGCTCCAGTCATCATTTCTGCATTTTAAGCATGATAAAGAATGAGGAAGGGTGGAGAAAAGCCCTTCTTTTAAGGAGCCTCACTGTTGGCCCCATCTATTAATTCTGCTTATATCTCTTTAACCAACACTTGGCCCCTCTGCAGCCACCATTTCTCCAAGGGAGACTGAGAAATTCAGTTCTTTAGCTGGACATATTTTTCCCACCATGACTCCCCAATCAGAGTGCTCTTACTATGGAAGAGGACAGGAAGGGATATCGATTGGGTTGGCAGCCAGCAGTGCCCGTTGTAGCTGGTGAATGGCACCTGTTGTTCTTCAGGCTGAAGAAGTGCCTGTCAAAAAAGGCAACAGATATTTCCAGTTCATGCTTGCAACTTTTTGCCAGTGAATCCCAGGACTTCAGAGGTTGGGTTTCTCTGAGATCTCATCCTCAGACAAGTATTTCTTGAATGATTCACCCTGAGCCTCCAAAACCACTGGATGTAATTGGCCTCATAAAGGGGTGATGGCTGACACTCTTGTCGTGGCCAGCTCATCCTTTAGCACTGAGGAATGGTCCTGGTGTTCTGGGTCACTTTAAAGATTTGCTAAAGCGAACATGGAGACAGGCCATGCCTTCTGTGTTAAAGTCATTGTCCCTGTACTTGATAATGAACATAATCTTGATTCCACACAATTTTGAGCTTCAATACAGATTTAATATTTCTGTATGTTTTAATTGAACAACCTGATTATATTGATAAAAGTAAATTCTGATTTTCAAAAATGACTGATTTGCTTTTAAAGTCACTCTAGTACATAAAAGATCTCTAAAAGAAATTGCAGTTGCTCTAGAAAGCACTCGTGATTTTATGGTCAGACCTTGTTTATTTCCAATGGAAGACAGTGGTCTTCCAGCCTGGTCATTTATCCTGGCTCGCGAGAAGCTTCAGCCGGATACCTCTCTTGCTTTTACTGGCCCTCAGGAGGTTCTCTCTGGAAGGGGAGTCCCTTTTTACTTGCCTCTGTTTGCAGGATATTTAGTGTTTGGGGATGAGTGTGAAGTATCTTGTCGGTGAATCACCATGGACTGTCTCAGGGTTGAAAAGATGGCTAAAGTCAAGTGTGAAGGGGAACAGAGGGACCCTTTATAAATAAGTGGACCTGAAAAATACGTCTTTAAGGCCCAACACCAAGAAGATGCTCCATTCTCTGATTTTATTTATTTTACTTAAAAAAGTATGGAAGCTTCACGAATTGTGTGTCACCCCTGCACAGGGGCCATGCTAATCTTCTCTGTATCCTTCTAATTTTAGTATGTGTGCTGCCTAAACGAGCCCCGTTTCTCTGATTTTAGAACTCTCCATGAAGGTAGACTTCTGTGAGAAATGATTTTTTCTGTGGAGAGAAAGGGCTTGGTATTAGTTTCAAGTGATAAAACATCCAACCCAGACTTCATGTAAACATAAAGAGAAGGGAAGTATTGGCCAGTGTAAATGAGGAGTCCAGGAACAGGATTGGCTGCACGAGCTGCTTGATTGAGGACTCCCATCATGACCTCAGACCTCAGCTGCCCCTTGCCCTTTTCAGCTGTAGCTTCCTCCCTGCGTGGGTTTATCTTCAGCTCAGCTTCTCATGTGCCAACCAGTTGGCTGTCGCTACCCCAGACTTGACTTCCTCCTGTTAAATCAGGAGACGAGAAAGCACTTTCCTTTCCTCATAAACACGTCCTATGCGCTTTGATTCTGACCAGATGTTGGTGGAACCCATCCCTGACCCAGTCACTAAGGTGAAGGTTTGCCCATGCCAGAATGAGGCTTCTTCCAGAAGCAGGGTGGTCCCAGAAAGCTGGAAACCATGCAGTTGCAACATCCAGAAACTCCAGAGAATGAAGGTGGGATCTAGAATGACCGAGAGGGGAGTTTTTATGGGGCTCCTGGGGCTGCAGCAAGAAAGCCATTATTTCAGGCCGAAGCTGATGGATGGTTAATACTGGTCTGAGTCCTCATCAGCAGTGTTCATTCATTCCTTTGTTCACCCATTCATCTAGTTCTTTCATTCACAGCACACACATATCTCATGCAGTCCTCATGGGAGTCCCATGACTGTCCTTGGCCTGATTAGACCCAGTGAGGTCATGTGACTCGTCTAAGGTCTCATTGTCTATAAATAGTGGAATCATGACTCACACCTGGGGCTTTTGAGGTGGTTTGTACCTATTCCCACTCAACTGCCCTGCACAGTGGAAGACAAAGGCCTTTGCTCTGGAGCAGGGATTTGACCGGGGCATGACATCGGTAACTCTGAGATCCCTTTTGGGTCTGAGTTTATGATTTTGGGAGAGATGGAAGGTCTAGAGTTAGGTGGGAGCAAGACAGGATTTTGGAGAAGCACTCCCACTGAGGAAAGCTAGGAGGTACATGAAGAGGCATCCCAGACCCGAGAATGGCCTTTGTGACGGTCCTATGAAGGTATCCTATAGCCAGATCTCAGTTACAGGAAATATCACAGAACAGAAAGTCCTTCAAACTGAGACTGCTCCTAAATTTCAGACAATACAAAGTAAATGCAATTTTTACTAAAGACGAAGATGCTGGTTACCAGACTCTATCCCCGGGTGCCTGAGAGTAAATAGCCAAGGCCACAGGATCACACCCCCATTCTGGTCCTGCAGGGAATGAAGAAAAATACATCAGGGCTCCCTGGCACCAGACACAAAACTGGAGTATTTTTATGCGATGTTTTTACAGTGACTGTCATAACCGGCAATATTCCTAAAACTTACTGGGGATAATCGTAGTTTTATTTCATCCCTGTAAAAGTCTTTTGTTTAGAGTAGCATGTAATATTCTATAAATTTTCATGTAAACTCTACCCTTCCGCTTTTCACATAGGCCAGGTAGTACCTTCAGCTGATGACTCAGGACATTTTGGCTTTATTTACTAAAGTAGTCCTTCTAAATTGGGGGAAATTAAATTCAATCTGAGCCAGTTCAACCCTGCAGAATTTTATTGAGCTGTGAGCCTCGCGCTGTTCTAGATTAGGGGCTGTAAAACTAAATAAAATAGTGTTCCTGTCTTCAAGGGTGTTTCAATTAACTAGTAGTGCTCAAGCCAAACTACCCCAACACTTAGTGGCTTAAAGCAACCCATTGATTTTGCTCTCAGCTTTGTGCATAGGGATCTGGAAAGGGCTCGGTTGGGCAGTTCATCTCCAATACACACGTCTGGCTTGCACATCCCTGGGGTTGCCAAGAGGTGGGCTAGAGGAGTCACTCCCAAGATGGCTTCCTTACACACATGGTTTGGTGCCTTGATGCTTTTCCACCCATCTCCACACAGCATCTTGTCTTCTGGGGCCTCTCCACATGGCTTGGACTAAACGCAGCATGGAGGTCTTAGGGTAATTGCCCTTCTGCCATGGTGGCTGGCTTCCAAGAGGTGGAAGGTAGAAGCTTCCGGTTCAGTTAACGGCTACATCCCAAACTGGTGCGGAGTCACTTTCACAGTTGGCCAAAAGGCACAGCACACAGCCCACTTCCGAGGGATGGGGAGGAGCCCCACATCCAGGTGGGGGAGTGGCAAGGTCACGTTGCAGAGGAGCATGTGCCATGGGACAGATGACTGCAACCATCTTTGGTAAAATGCAATCCGCCACAAGGGCAGCAAAACGTGCAATTTAACAAATTATAATGCGGGAACATAACCCCAACCGTAACAGCACCAGCGAGTCAAAAGTGAGGGAGGGGTAATGGGCTCTCTAGCGGGGTGGGAAGCAGGGGGAAATGGTCAGAGACATCCTCTGCGGGAAAGAGGCAACTGAGTTGGGCTGTGAAAGATGAATGGTTTGTGCATTTCAGAGAGAGGGAATAGTATATGTGTGAAGACGTGTGGTGGGGTCCTTGAAGGGCTTACCTAGAAATACCCCCCGCCCCTGCACTTCATTACTTGTATTTAATTTTAGTTGGGTTTTTATGTTGTGTGTGTACGTGTGTGTGTGTGTATCCATGCCCATATATATTTATTATTTTTCTCTTAAACAGAGACCTCCATTCAGTCTTTCACTCAGCAGGTATGTTCTGAGCACCTAATGTATGCCAGAGTGTTTTAGGCGCTATGGCTGTAGTAGTGAAGGAAACAAAAGCGCTAAACAAGAGAGACTGTTCATGAACTTCAGGTCTGTGATGGAAACCTGCAGTAAACAAATGGATGGTGATTCCAGGTAGAGACTGCAGGGGGTGCTCTTTTAGAGGGGGCAGCTGGGAGGCCTCTGGGGTGGGGACCCTCAAGCAGAAGTGAGGGGTTTGGGCCGAGAGTACCAGGCGGAGGGAGCAGCCGGGGTGTGAACCGCTTTGGTATTTGCCCTCTACCTTGCAGTGTGGCTCTCTCTGTGAGCCTGCCTTGCTGCCCTGTGAGCTTTCTGAGGTCACAGGGCTGGAGTGGAGGTAGGACTCCTGCCCTGTGCTCTCTGTCTGCTCTGAGCTCAGAGGAGGGCGGCTGCAGGTGCGGGTGGTCAGTGTCCAGGCCTTGGGCTCCAGCGCCATGGTTTCTCAGGATGGTGAGCAGCCTGCTCTGTCCAGTCCCCTACCCCCGCCTCACCCCCGCTGTTCCTGGCACCAGGAGATTTGTTTTCACTTAGGGAGAACCTGGTCTCATCTACCGCATCAGTGTTGTTCCCAGGAAGCTGGCCCTTTCCCAAGAAGAAGAATGTGGGGCAGCAATCTCGCTAATAAGGAAGTGTGGCTGGGATTCCAGGGAGGAGTGATGACTCAGAGTAAGGTGCATAGCGGGTTCCCTGGCCGCTCACCGTCTGCATGCATGCATGCCTTCTTTCATTCATTCCCCAACATGGATGGAGCACGTAGATGGAAAGGTAGAATTTCACAGTCAGATCTACCACCGCTAGCTGTGTAATCTCAGCAGGTTATTTAGCTTCTCTGAGCCTTTGTTTCTTCAACTATAAAATGGAAACATGGGTATGATTTTTCAGAGTTGTGAGGATGAATTAAGAAGAAACCCTGGGGTTAAGATTGCCATAGTTGGCAAATAAAAAGGGTGCCAATGAGAGGATGTGGGAAAGGGGAACCTTCTTGCATTGCTGGTGGGAATGCAAACTGGTGCAGCCACTGTGGAGAACAGTATGGAGGTTCCTCGAAAAACTAAAATTAGAGATACCCTATGACCCAGCAATTGCACTATTAAGTATTTACCCAAAGGATACAAAAATACAGATTAGAAAGGGTACATGCACCCCAATGTTTATAGCAGCATTGTGAACAGTAGCCAAACTATGGAGAGAACCTAACTGTCCATCAACTGATGAATGGATAGAGAAGATGTGTGTGTGTGTATGTATGTGTGTATATGTGTGTGTGTGTGTATGTATGTGTGTATATGTGTGTGTGTGTGTGTGTGTGTGTGTGTGTGTGTGTGTATATATATATATAAAACGTGTGTATATATATAATGGAATATTACCCAGCCATCAAAAAGAATGAAATCTTGCCATTTGCCACAACATGGATGGAACTAGAGTGTATTATGCTAAGCAAAATAAGTCAGAGAAAGGCAAATGTCCTATGATTTTACTCATATATGGAATTTAAGAAACAAAACAGTTGAACATAGAGGAAGATATGGGGGGGAAGAGAAGAGAGGGAAACAGACCATAAGAGACTCTAATGATAGAGAACAAACTGAGGGTTGACGGAGGGGGGTGGATGGGAGATGGGCTAGATGGGTGATGGGTACTAAGGAGGGCATTTGTTGTAATGAGCCCTGGGTGTTGTATGTATGTGATGAATCACTCAATTCTACTCCTGAAACCAACATTGCACAGTGTGATAACTAAAATTTAAATTAAATTTAATTTTTAAAAAAATGGTGC
Source organism: Acinonyx jubatus (assembly GCF_027475565.1). NCBI lineage: Eukaryota > Metazoa > Chordata > Mammalia > Carnivora > Felidae > Acinonyx > Acinonyx jubatus. Next base: position 124,481,722 of record NC_069387.1, read on the forward strand.
CAAAGAAATTTGAATGTCAGATAAATAAGGATTATTTAAAGTTTATTTGAGAGAGAGAGAGAGAGAGAGCGAGCGAGCAGGTATGTGGGAGGGGCAGAGAGAGAGAGGGAGAGAGAGAATCCCAAGCAGGCTCTGTGCTGTCAGCACAGAGCCCAAGGCAAGGCTCTGTCTCCTGAACTGTGAGGTCATCACCTGAGCGGAAATCAAGAGTCAGACACTTAACCGACTGAGCCACCCAGGTGCCCCAGGAATATTTTTTACTGTAAGTTATGTCCTGAATATTGCACGCGTATCTAACATTCAGTTTTAACGGTGCATTTGGTATTGTAGTTGGCAATCCTACCTGGGGATAAAGATGCAGGGGGAGATGCCTGACTTTGAGAAGCATATCCTAGTGGTGGGACAAGCATGAAGAACAGAATTGCAGTGCAGGGCAATGTGAGACGTACCATGTCAGAGGTATAGACAGAGTGCTGTGGAAACACAGACAGCGCCCTTCAGGCTCTTAAGAAAAACATCCAGACTCACTCTTGCTGGCATGCTTGTTGACCATCCCCAGTGACCGTGGGATTAAAGCCATGAGAACACAAAATGCATGCGCATTAGGTGAGGTAGAGTTCCTGTTTGCTTTCCATCCAGTAATCCAGGAAAATGAACTGTTTTCTTTCCTCTCAAAGCAAAGGGTGATCTTTGTTGATCAGGAAACAGACAATCTATTTCTTCTACTCCTTTTCTATAGGCCATTTTCGAATAAAATGAAATTAATTTGGGGGAAAAATCACATTGTTCCCCGACTTTATGGGATGTGCGTCCCTCAGATAAAATGCTAATAATTCATTATTCTGCTTCCCTGGAGATCTAGAGGTAAATTTGCAACGTGCCACCCAGAGATCTAAAAGGAGAAACACAATTGGAGCCTTTGGTTCCAAAATAAAACCTACCCAAAGCTGCAAGCATCAAGATACTGGGGGAACAGGTTGGGAATATTTTTAAAAAGGTGCTATCTGCCAGACGTTCTGGTCTTCCCTTGCAAATGAATGACCTGGTATTGAACATGGTCTGATCCGCATTATTAAAGCCTCCCTCTTCTTTCCCAGACATGGAAGGGGATATTTTAGATTGAGGGGGGTTGTTTGAAAGCCCTGAAAGTCCTCAGTTTGCTTTTAGTGAGATCTGAGTTGTGCCTTGCACAATAGCGAGGGATGGGAGGGAGCCAGAGGTAGGATTTGTGCTGAAGAGATTGGCAAAGGGGAAAGCCTGGGCCTGGGGCCCAATGGGGGCAGGGAGGGGAAGGAGGGTGCATCACGGAGATATGAAGCATTATTCAGTTACAGGATTCACAGCTCATTTTAATTGAGTAGCAAGTGCCAGGCCCTGTGCTAAGTACTTTTCATGCTGAGTCTCTTTCATCGTTACCCACACGTCATGCAGTATGTTCCCCCAGTTCCCATTTTACAGATTGGAGACCCAAAGTGTTTGAATCACCCGCCCACGACCACACAGCTAGTAAGTAGCCCTGGGCCTTCTGATTGCAATGCAGATCCCTGGGCTTAACCGCCGTGTTCCACCGCATTTTGCCATCAGACTTTCTCCTAAAAGAGCATCCCTTTTGCTGCGGGTTTTTTTTTTATCTGCCTGCTGTAGCGGGTGGAGGGTTGGCTTGGCCTCTAATGACCGCATGCGTGTGAGCTGAGGAAAGTCATGGGCATCCGCCTCCTCCTCAGTAAAATGATGGTCCAGCTGAGTGAGCAGGGGCCCTTTCCCGATCTGAAATTCTGTGTCCTACTCATTCACCTCTTCATTAGTTGATTGATTGATTGATTCATTCATTCATTCAATAAATATCTCCCTCATGCCAGATACGTGCTCCAGATACACTGGTGAAGAAGCAGCTGGCTCCTGCCCTTGCAGAACTTGGGGTCCAGGGGACAGACAGCTGAGTAAACAGGCTATTATGGTACAGGGCGAAGAAGGGTATCAGGAGGAAGGCATGTGTTTGGCATGGTGGGGTCAGGTGAAGCTCTGGTGAAGGGAGGGACATCTAAGGTGAGAGCTGAAAGAGGTGCAGGCGTTGCATAGTCTTAGAGGGAGCAGTTTGCGCAAAGAGAGGTCACACATGGAACACTTAGGGAATCCAGAACAGTGCCGACTGTCTGGACAGAGGGTGGAGTGCAGTGGGAGGTGGGGGGGGGGGCGGCAGGGGGAGGGCACAGCGAGGGGTGGGGCGTAGCCCGGAGGAGGAAAGGCCTGCAGAAATAGACCAGGGTCATGTTGAGCAGGACCTTAGAGGCCCCTGGCAGGAGGTTAGTGTTTGTCCTCAGAGCAGTGGGCAGATAGTGAAGGTCAGAATTGCCCTGTACAGTTACCCAGGTTGTGTCCTGTACAAGGGTGCCAACTAAGGGGGTGCCTCAACTCACTAAGGCATGGGCCCCAGGACAGGGCCTATGCCTGCCTGGAGGAGGACGCCTTTTTCTCATTTTCATCAAGGAGCCTTAAGGGCCGACGCTATCCTCGGTATCAGGAGAATGATGTGATCAGATTCCTGTTTTCAAGCCTTTTCTCTGATTGTGGGACTTTTTGGGTGAAGGATCAGGCCTGGGGAGGAGACTGGCAGAGGCTGTAGGCAGAAATGAGATGATGATAGCCTGGGGAGACAGCTGAAATGGAGAGAAGGGAATGGGTTTGAGAGACATGGAGGAAGTCTGTGGCCTGTATGAACCACCTGGTTCTCATTGCCTCCTGTGAGTTAGTGAGATGAGGAAATTATTTCAGGAGCAGAAACACTGAATCTTGGAGGAATGCAGCCTGGAGGATAAGTCGTTTTGCCCCCAGGCTATTGAGAGCCCGGAGTTGAGGTGTGGTCTCCCTCTCTTCAGCTCTAGCTCAGATATTTGATCCTGGCCAGGCTGGAGGCCAAGAGTCAGGAGACCCAGGAATTCAGCTCATCTTAGGCTGCTCGTCTGCGTTTCCAAATGGCTTTCTCCCTGCCTCTCTTTCATTATATACCCTGATCCCCAAACATTTGTGGAGTGCCTGTTGAAGTGACTGGCTCTGAGCCATAGAGCACCCTAAGGCACAGTCTCAGCCCTCAGGCAACTCACCAGTGGGGCAGTAATGAGCAGACAGGTGACCACTGAAGACTGCCTGAGAGAGGTGCCCAGGGAATGTTCCAGATGATCAGTGTGTAGGGAGGCAGAGCACAGTGGTTACTGACGTGGGATCTGGAGTCAGACAGAACTCGGAAAACACTTCCTAACTGTGATCCCAGGCAAGTCACATAACCTCTCTGAGCCTCCGTTTGCCCAGAGTAAACTGGGGAAAGTAAAATGCAGAGAGAAATACTTAGTAGTTTGTCTTAAGGATTAAATAATTCAAGGCACGTACAGGGCTTAGCACAGTGTCTACTAGAGGGTAACCGTTTTTCATATTGATTGGGATGGGCCAGTTTATTTGCATCTTTGACGCATGGTCTGGTGAGTTTTGACAAATGCATGGTCAGGTAACCAATACCGCAGACAAGAGACTCTTCTAACCTCCCCTGCAAGTTCCCTCGTTTTATCCCTTTGTACTTAAGACATCCCCATACATTGTTTTTAACTTGGGGTAATTTATTATCTCTTGGTTTTTGTAACAGCTTTTTTTTTTTTTAATGTTTTTATTTATTTTTGAAGAAGAGAGAGAGAGCACGAGCAGGGGAGGAACAGAGAGAGGGAGACACAGAATCTGAAGTAGGCTCCAGGCTCTGAGCTGTCAGCACAGAGACCGATGCGGGGCTCGAACCCATAAACTGTGACATCGTGACCTGAGCTGAAGTCGGACACTCAACTGACTGAGCCACCCAGGTGCCCCATAACAGCTTTTTTGAGATATAATTCACATACCACACAATTTACCTGTGTAAGGTATACAATTCAATGGTTTTTAGCGCACATATTCACAGTTGTATGACCATCACCACAGTCTGTTTCGGGACGCCTTCATCCCCCCTGAAGGAAGCCCTACACACAGTCTGTTCCCTCTTCCTGTGTCCTCCTCCCCTGCCCCAGCCCTTGACAACCAGTCATGTACTTTCCGTCTCTAGGATTTGCCTATTCTGGGCATTTGGTACAGGTGGAATCCTATACAGTCTGGGCTTTTGTTGACTGGCCTCGTTCACTGACCAGCAAGTCAAGGTTCCTCTGTGTCGTAGCATTTATATGTACTTCATTCCTTCTTATGAATGAATAATGTTCCATTGTTTTGTTTTGAGAAACAGAGAGGGGTTGGCGGGGAGAGGGGGCGAGGGAGAGGGGAGGGTGAGAATCTTAAGCAGGCTGCACTCCCAGTGCGGAGCCTGACCCGGGGCTTGATCCCCCAGCAGGAAGTGAGATCATGATCTGAGCCGAAATCAAAGTCGGAACTTAACTGACTGAGTTAAGGCGCCCTATGAACAATCTTCTGTTGTGTGGATGTGCTGTATTTGGTTATCCATCTGCCAGTTGATAGACATTTGGGTTGTTTCTGCTTTTTAGCTATTGTAAATAATGCAGCTATGAACACTGGCATACACGTTTTTGTGGGGGACGTGTTTTCCTATGGAATTACTGGGTCACGGGGTGCCTTTCGAGGAACCGCCAGATTGTTTTCTACAGTGGCAGCACCATTTTTCAAATCCACAGTGAGTGTCTGAGGACCCCTTTCCACATCCTCGCCAACATATTTTATTATCTGTATTTTTTGATGACAGCCAGGCTTATGGTTATGAAGTGATGTCTCCACGTACCGTCTCCACATCCTTACCTTTAACCCCAGGCAATCCCTGGCTTAGTCTCTGGCCCTCTGGTTTTGCCTTCTCTGGAACGTGAGAGCTGTAACCATACATGGGACATGGGGCTGCCTTTTGCTTCTGCTTCGCGCACCTCACATAATCACTTGAGATTCATCCGTGTTGCTGTGTTTATTGCTGAGCTCCATTCCATTGCATGGATGTTTCACCCTAGGAGCCCCTTCTCTTATGCACAGCAAAGTTGGAGGGACCCCCTTGCCCACCTGAATCAAAGACTTAAGTCTCTGCCCTTGCCAGGGGTGTTTGGAGTTTGGAGGTCTTTTCCGAGGCCCTCCTGCTGGGCCATCCGTGTTACAAGAGACCCAGCCTGTTAGAATTTCTGTGCTGTGGCTCTGACGTGCCGCTCAGGGCAAGGTGCAGTGCCTTCACGGGTGGGCTGCAGCCCAGTGAGATCGGTGGGGCTGGGGCCCTGGGAACAGCTGCTGCTTGGAAGCCTGGGCTTCCCCTGTCTGGCTGCCTTCTGTCTCATCAGACCCCCCCCCCCACCTCCCCAGCTCCTTGGGCTCATAAATGAAGCCATCTTCTCATTCCCTTATCTGTTTTCATAGCTGGCTCTCCACTCAGGGGTTTGAGCACTTGCCACTTCCCTCCCCACCAAACCAAAAGTGCAGCAGTTTCCCAACCGTCTATTACAGGCACAGGGAGAATAGGATGGCATGATAATAAAATGACAAGGAATCTGCACCTACAAGGTTAATCTACATCAGCATCCATGAGGTAGACATAATCACTTTATGCAGGAAGAAATCAAGGCCCCGGGTGAGTAAATAACTCATTCAGAGTCACCATGCTGGTAAGCAGCAGGACCGGGATTTGAACCCCCAGTGTTTCATTCGCTACCAGTGTGTCTGAAACCTCAGTCATTTGCATGGCACCTCCATGAGTTCCTTCTACCCCCTGTGCTTTATCTCACATTTTTATTGTAATCAACGTCTCACGAACAGGTTTTATTTATCAAATACACATCTACTGCCCAAATGCATGTGACACAGAGGGTTTGATGTGCTAGTTGTATTTTTTAAAATATATACGAAAATAAACACATAACCCAGAACAAAAGTGTTTATCTGCATATCACATAAAACCAGCTCATGTCTACCAGCGATAGGTGGGCCGCATTGGCAGAAGCGAACGGCGTGGTGTGCAATGAGCTGTTTACAGGTCTTTTCTCCCTCGACGGGGAGTTACAAGTAGGCTGGGCCTGTGTTTTCTTTCTCGTGGCATCCTCAGCACCAGGCACTGTAACAGACCCATCACAGGGACTTGCCACATCATTAATGACTCAGCAACAGAAGGAAGGGAGGAAGAGGGGCACAGTGAAGAATGAGAGGCTTGTCCCCCTTCCTTCCTGAGAAGACTGGAAGGAAGCCTCTTTCCCTGAGCCTTGAGAAAGGAAGGCTGGCAGGGAGCTGGGTCCTGGCACCAGGGAGGTGGGGGGTGCGTAGAAGCAATGATGGCCTGAGCCGTCGTGGAAGTGTTGGGAAGCTGGCAACACATCCGTCCAGCCCCCCTCGCTTGTGGCCTGTGGGACTGTGGGTCCTCTCATCTCAACCACTGTCCTTCCTGCTTTGATCCCTGAATGTGGGGGAGTCAGCCAGTAGCTGGTTGTTTCTCAAGTCAAAGGTCTTCCTTCCCATCCTGTGTGCCACCTGCTGCTTTCCCCCCTCCTCCACCTGTGCTCGCCAAGTCCGACGACACTCCAGACAGATTCCACACCATCTCCTCTGAGGAGGGCACAAAGCAGCAGTCTCGGGAGCGGTCCACACCACAGAGCTGTGTTCCATATTTGGATAAGTCGGGAGATCTTGTAGTGAACCAATCAGTCAGCATTTATTGAGGACCTACTATGTGCCAAGCACTTGGCTCAGTGGCCCTGAATGCTCTCCTACTTTTTATTTTATTTTTTAATGTTTATTTATTTTTGAGAGAGAGAGAGACAGAGGAAGGGGAGGGGCAAAGAGAGAGGGAGACACAGAATCCGAGGCAGGCTCCAGGCTCCAGGCTCCAGGCTCCGAACTGTCAGCACAGAGCCTGACGTGGGGCTCGAACCCATGAACTGCGAGATCATGACCTGAGCCAAAGTCAGATGCTTAACTGACGGAGCCATCCAGGCTCTCATGAATTCTCTCATACTTTAGAATCAGACCCTCTAGACATAGGCACTGAAGCCAGAACTTGATTTCTGAGCTTAAAAGGAAAAACAGGGATGTGTGGCTGGCTCATTCAGTTAAGTTGTCCAACTTGTGGTTTTGGCTTAGGTCATGATCTCACAGTTTGTGAGTTCAAACCCCATATCGGGCTCCACACTGACAGTGCAGAGCCTTCTTGGGATTCTCTCTCTTCCTCTCTCTCTCTGCGCCTCCCCTGCATCCTGTCTGTCTCTCTCTCTCTCTCTCTGTTTCTCTCAGAAATGATAAATACATTAAAGAAAAAGGGGGGGGCAAATATTTACTGAAGCCCAGCCCAGGTGGAATTTGAATTTATTCTTGAGAATACACAGATAATAAGTTCCTGCCCTCAAGGAGTTCAGGGGATCCAGGGGAATCTTCCTGAGTTACAGCTTTGGGAAGTTGCATGTGCATTTGTCAGTGTCTTGAAATGTCACTGTATTTGTACCCTTAGACAGCCAGCATATTACAGGCAGGCAAATGTCGTTCATGAATTCAGCCAGTAGTTATGGAGCGTCTTTTGCAAGGACAGCAAATGTCTGGCACACCTGTGCTTCTGTCCCTAACAGCTACTCCGTGGCAGGTGTCCTGGAGATGGCCTCAGCATCCTTCAATGTCCCAGGTATTCGAGTTGGTATCTGAAGGGAAATCTAAAGCCTCTGCTCTGTTACTTGAAAGGCAGTGGGGCTAAAGTGTCCTTTGTTTCCCAAAACGGTGTTCAGAGCACCGTCTGGTGCCTTACAGGCTGCGTGTCATCCAACTCCAGGCCGCCATTCACCCAGGCTGCCCTGGGCTCAGCAGCTTATGGTCCACCCTGCAGGGCCCTGATGGGGTAGGAGATGGTAATTGAAGTTTCTGAGATTAAAAAAAAAAAAAAAAAGTTTATTTAGAGAGAGAGCGAGTGAGCAGGGGAGATACAGAGAGAGAGGGAGGGAGTGAGAATCCCAAGCAGGCTCCACACCACCAGTGCAGAGCCTGACGTGGGGCTTGAACCCATGAACGGTGAGATCACGACCTGAGCAGAAACCAAGAGCCAGAAGCTTAACTGACCGAGCCATGCAGGCACGCCAAAGTTTCTGAGCTTTTAAAACTTACTTGGCAAAATAACAAAGTTGGCACCCGTGTTGTTGATCTACAACTACTGAAAGAATTTACTTGTCGGTAAAATCCCTTCCTTCTTTGCTTCCTCTGCCTTCCCCATTCTCTCTGCTTCCTCCCCCCCCCATCTCTCCCTCCCTTCCCTCTATGCTTTTGTCATTCTCTCTCTTTCTTCCACAAATATTAGATTACCTACAGTATGCCAGATGCTCTTCTGGGATGCAGCAGTAAATAAAACCAAGAAAAATCCCTGCCCTCATGGAGCCTACAGTCTAGTCAGAGAGACAGAGACAAAACCAGTGATGTAAATGTATAGTATGCTATGTGAGGATAAGTCCTACAGAGAAAAATAAAGCAGGGAAAAAGCCTCACTGAGAGAGTGACAATTTAGTAAAGATTTTCAAAGAGGTTAGGGAAGAGCTATGCAGATAACAGGGGAAGAGTCTTCTAGATAGTGGAGATAGTACGTGCAAAGGCCCTGAGGCAGGTATGTGCCTGGTATGTTTGAAGAATAGCAAGGAGTCTGGCTGGAGCTGGTTGAGCAAGTGGAAAGTGTAGATGAGTTCGGACGAGTAATGGGGATAGGGGCCAGACCTTGGAAGGTCTCAAATAATGGTTCTCAAAATTTAGTCTCAGAACCACCCCAGATCTGTTGAATCAGAAACCCTGGAGGTGGGATCCAAACCTTTGTTCAAACAAGCCCTCCTGCGGGGATTCTGATGTAAGATTACACTGTTATCAAACATCTAGGCTATTCCTAACCATCCCTCTGAGTCTGATGTTCCCTCTGGTGGGTGAGATAAGACAGAAGGGGCAGTCATCATTGACTTGACCTCCTGACCTCAAGAAATGCCATCATCTTAGTCTCTGGAAGTTGATATTCACACTAATAGAAAAGGTCAGATGCTGTGCCTACGCTTAAACTGGAGGGGACAAAAGGCGAGAGGCAGGGGTGCATGGACTGATGCCCGGGAGGTTGGGATCATTGTCAGAGTAGAGAGACCCTGAGGACACCCAATCCTGGCCTCAAATTTGTCAGAGAAGACCAAAGCCTACAAAGGGGGAAATGACTCCTAAGTAGATACATGTAGAGTCCCTGTGGGTCCTCTGGACTTCTAAGCACCTGCTCCTTTTCAGATTGTGCCCACAGGCTCAGAGCTTTGTAGTACCTAGGGAACATTGGTACTAGATAGATGTAGGTGATGGTGATGGTGTAGGCAGACATAGAGGGTGTTAGTGGTGTAGCTGGTGGTGGTGTAGATAGTTGTAGAAGGTGTTGATGGTGGAGGCAGATGTCGGGGGTGTAGGTGGACGTAGGGGTGTGGGTGGCATCGGTGAACGTAGGGCATGTTGGTGGTGTAGGCGTAGGGGATGGTGGTGGGGTAAGTAGGCGTAGGGGACATTGGCAGTGCAAGTAGGTGTATGGGATGCTGGTGGTATAGGAGAGCATCACAAAGAGATGAGAGCTGGTTGGAGGAGGGTGGGGACAGGAGACACCTCATCAGGGGTTTTGAGGGACCAGGGCGTGGACCGTTTGAAGAGTCACAAGAGTTTTGCTGGTCAGGAGCGGAGCCAGTGGGATAAGTATGAGAGCCAGATCAGAAAGCCCTCAAATGCTATGTCAAGCAGTTGGGACTTTAACCTTTGGCAGGGAAGCCCCCCAAGCCCCACGTGCCCACTTCCCATTAGTTGTTTCCAGGCTGTTCCAGGCTCCTTGCTTGGGTCATCACCTCCCCTCGCCTGCCAGCACACCAGTCCTGCGGGGGCTCCTGGGCCCTGCAGAACCCTGACCTAACTTCTTTCAGGACAGAACGACCAGACCCTCAACTGCGAAGTCAGGGAAGACACGTGGCTGTAGGAATACAGTCATATTGACCTAATGGCTCTGTTTCCAAAGAAGCAAGAGGCAGAGGTCGAACCCTTCCGAGGAGTTCTCGCCATCAGCCACCATGCACCTGGCTTGTTGAGAAATGAAAAATACCCTTTAGAAGAAATACATGTCCATCAGGGAGAAATTGGAGCATTTTTACATAATCAATACATGAAAAATTTAAGTGACCCACCATCCCACCACCTGAAATGTTAACAACTTGTATATTTTTTCCAAATGTTTGTAGGTGCTTAATATTTTCCTTACAAAATAGTACATATTGTTCTGTGCTTGCCTTTTTCACTTTTCAGATTATGAACATCTGTATATGTCATGAATGTTCTTTGGCAACATCGTTTTCAATTATTGTACTGTGTTCTATCTTATGGTCAGTTCCCTAATATTGAATACTTAGGTTGTATCCCATTCTTTTGATTCTATAAACAGCTCTGGAGTGAATTACCGTGTAATACAACTTTTCATATGTGATTGGTTATATCCTAAGGATAAATTGCTAAACGTGGGATTGCAGGGGTTGGACCAGCCAGCTCATAAAAGGCCTTGAACGCCTGCCAGTTAGATTGCTACAACAATCACTGAGGTTGGTGGCAGTCCAATAAATAACACCTCCTTTCTCTACCCCAGTTCTAATACAGCTGATGTAGATAGGATATGCCAGGCAGATGGAGATGAAAATATCGCTTTTATACCTAATAAAGACTAGTTTGGAGAACATGGCTTCGATATGCAGAAACAATGTCCTTCCTAATACTGGACCCTGAAACCAATCAGCCGTAAGTACCTACTCGTGGGCCGTGCTGGAAAACGGCAGCCCTCCCCCCGGAAAGCTATGGCAATGCAGGAGTTCAGCAGAATGCTTGCTTCCTACAGGCAGCCCGCTTCCACGGAGAAGGTGAGCTGATGGGCTGAGCTGTGCTTGCCCAGCTCTCCCCACAAACTCACCAGATGAATCACTCTGACTCCCCAGGGAAGGAGTGAGTAAGAGGGTGACAAAAGCGAGGAGTGTTATACAAATGGATGTCCCCCTGCATGGCAGGAAACAACAGGACAGGGCAATAAGTGTTCTCTAATAATTATTATTAAAATGACAGCTAATTTGTATGGTGCACTATGCTAGGCTTTTTTTGCATGCATTTATTCCTTTGATCTTTCTAACAATGAAATGGATATTTTGGCCATTCCTGTCTTGTAAATGAGGCTTAGAGGATTAAGCAACCGTGTCCCAGATCTCGTAGCTGGACGAACACGAAGGAGCTGACTCCAGAGACCACTCTCTCTCAGTCGTTAGTAATGTTTCTCTCATCATTGGCATCCTCCCACTTTTGAAAGGTTTGACAAGCCCTAAACTTAAGGGAAGAGTCAGCTAAGAGCCAGACTGGCCAGCTTGTCGGGGCCCCTGGGGTGAAATGGCATGCCCCTCGCAGCATTCCGCAGACCTTCCGACCAGCCCTGTTCCCATGAAATTCATTAATTGCTTTGGAAAGAATCACTTAACCAAGTGTCCTAAATTGCAACCAGCAGCGATTATAACAGACTGCACACAACAGAGGGGACCTTGACAAGTGTCCTTGCTTCAAAGAGGGCCGAGAGAGACACACTCGAGTTCACAATGTGCGGTTTCTGATGATTCCATGTTATCTTGAGGATCTCAGCAACTCATTAAAGATTTGCTTTGATTTAGGAAGAATCTAATGAATCTGTTAAATATATTTTTTTAATTAGGAGAAAACATGTATGGGGGGGGTGAGAACACTAATTATACTTTTAATTGTGCCGATGGCCCTTTGAGGTAACCTCTAAGGGATTGGGTAAAGAAAGAGAAACTGAGTTTTTCTTTAACTGGTTTTCCCCCATTCCAGGCAATTCTCCAAAGAACAGTCACCTCTGTTGTAACCCATTTTCAGTTTCACTGCTTTTACAAGCAGAAGCTAGGCTGGTTTTATTTTTTTCTTTTTTAAAGCAAGCAATTTTGGTGTTTCTTTAATTATATGTTCTTATAATTCTCTTATTCTTTAATCATTGGCTAAGATGTATCAAGAAACTTATAGACCTCGATGTTTATGCACTAGTATATCTGATTAAAAATGTTAGTGAGGAAATACAGGGTACTGATAAAGAGCATGGATTCTGAAGTCTCCGCTGGTGAGGTTCACAGTTGGCTCTATCTTTTATTAGCTGTGTGATCTTTGTCCAGTTACCTAGCCTCTCTGTGCTGTAGGGTGTGTCTGTCAACTGGGGATAATAGCACGCACATCATAGAACTGATAGCAGGATTTGTTGACTGTTAGTCAAACCAGGCTAGCTTATGCTACTTATCCTGCAGTAACAGACAAATCCTAAATCTCAGAAGTTTGTTGCAACCAAAGTTTATTTCTTACTCTTGCAAAATCTTCCAAAGATCTGGATGACTTCCAGTGCAGTTGCCTTCCGTGTGTTGGCTCAACATCCTCCAGGCTGCTTCAGTTTTACAGCCCCTTCGTATCAATGTGCTTTCATGCTTGCTACAGCGAAGAAGACAGATGACGGGAAATTATGTACTGGCTTTCAAATGCTCAACAGCCAGTGACACGAATCACTCTGCTTGCATTTCATTGGCCAGAGCAAACTGCATGGCTGTGCATAAATTCAAGACGGCAGAAACGGTCCAGAAGCCCAGGAATATGGGTGAGCTGTGCTGTGTCCACCACCTTATGTGTGGTGTTTATTCGAACGGTGCATGGCATGTAGCAAGCATGAAACACGCGTAAGCTTTTATTGCTGAAGGCTCCTCCCACCAAAATATAATTTTAATTGCTATTGAGGCTGCTTTGCTTTTCTTTTTAGATTGGGTCTAAAGAATAACTTGCACACACTTCAAGAGGTCCAAATAGACTCCCCTGGGTGGCAGTGGGGGTAGCTCACTGTCACGGCGGCTGCTGTAGCCCTCTGGCACTTGGTAGACGGCACACGTTGGAGAGTTCGTGTTAGCAGTGTTCGAGAACACGGGCGTAGAGTCAGATGGACTTGGGTTTGAATTCCCGACCAACACCTACTAAATGAGTGTGTCCTTGACTTAGGAAAGGTGATCGAACTGTTCCTTAACTCAGTGTCTTCACGGCTCAAGTGGTCATAATAATGCTCGTGGCACAGGGTTGCTGTGCTAATTGAGTGAGGTGTAATGGATATAAAGTGTTTGCAGAGCCTGATGCAAAATAAGTGTGCCTGCTGTTTGTGCTGTGATAGCAACGTGATGACTAAGAGACTCTCCTGCACCCTCAGCTTGCTCATCTGCAGAATAGGAATAATAATACTTACCTTTTAGAGCTTTTCACATCACATACGTGGACACTTAATACACAGAGTAAACACCAAAAAATTTTTTTTTTTTTCCTTTCTCTCCATCTGCTTCTTCATTATGTCAGATTTTGGTCCTGAGCTAGCCAGAAGGGAGCCTTCCTGGGTTATCTTCTTCACCCTTTCCCTGACTCCCAGTGTTGTTGAGGTAAGTGAGTGGATGTAAACACCTACGTAGCAGTTACATAGTGACTGCTCAGTGAATGTTGGTTTCCATCACCCTCCCCCTGTCCCACCATGTCCTCTCCTTGCTAGAGCACTATTCACATGATGACATAGAATTCCAGACATTGGGGAGGGAGGTGTTTCACGACCTCAGGTGGGTCCAGCTGGGCACTGCACAAACCCCAGCAGAGAACTGCCCGTTCTACCTGCTGCAGTGAACCTACCCACCACAAACTTAAAGGTACATTTCACTCACGGGAGAGTAGCTTTCCTCTCTCAAGGAACTCGACGACCTGCAAAGGGATGCTGGCAGCCAACAACCACCTCATGCTGGGATCCAGCGACAGTCAGCTATGGTGCCTGCGGGACATGATGAGCCACAGTGGGGATACTGCATCATGAGAACACGCCATACGTCCCTGATGATAACATCACTGCCACCAGCACCTTTCAAGCTGCACGCCCTCTTCCAGAAGGTGTCTGAGAATGTGCCACCTTCTCTTTGAGGCCTTTTCTTCCCCTTCCCAGCCCGTTGGCCATTCCTTGCTCTGCGCCCTTTGTGGACTTCTGTCAGTATCTGTTGGTACGTCTTTGGGAAGAGAACTGGACCTCGTTCATCTTGGCACCCAAGACACTAACACACAGTAGGCAGTTAACAGATGATGGTTGAATAAATAATGAAGGGAAGAAATCAGGGACCTTGGAAACAACTGCTTTCCAGAGAAAACTTCTTACATAAGCTCTTTGGATGTGCGTCTCCTGGGAAGGGAAGAGTGCATATTTTTCTCTTCTAATGTCTTTAAAGAAAAAAATAAAGGAAAAGCAAAGGAAAAAAGAAAACTCTACCACCAGGAAGCACTGCAGGGTACCATGTGAGTCTGCAGAAGCGGTTCAGGCTTAGGGGGAAAGCACATGGTGATTGATTAGTCATGCCTGCTGGGGAGAGGGCTGGGAGGAGGACACTTTGCCTGACAGCTGCCATCTCTCCTAAACCCTTAACCAGCGGCTAAATTAGTGAAAATGCAGCTTAAACAGTGAAGTATGGCTTTTTCTTCAACTTTTAATTGGGACATTTAGCAAATGTGTTTTACTATTAAAATGAAAATGGGGTGGAAAATAGACTTCATTTTATAATCCGTACTGAGTATATATTGGTTCTCTCTCAACAAAGTATTTTTTTTTTTTAATGAATGAGAAGAAAAGTAACCCCCTATATCTGAATGATCGATTATTCTTTCTGGCTCGAAAAGGAGTTGATGGCAGTCCTAGGGACAGGGACGAGGGACACTGCTTACACACCAGAAGCCTCCTAGAGGGGTGGGTTGTGATCCTGGGTGATGCTTGGCTTTAAAATCAGAACACCTGTGTTTTCCTCCCAACTTTAATTGAAAATTTTTAAATTTTTTAAAATATTTATTTATTATTTTGGGGAGAGAGAGACAGACAGAGCATGAGCAGGGGAGGGGCAGAGAGAAAGGGAGACGCAGAATTGGAAGCAGGCTCCAGGCTCTGAGCTGTCAGCACAGAGCCTGATGCAGGGCTCGAACTCATGGACTGTGAGATCATGACCTGAGCTGAAGCCGGACGCTTAACTGACTGAGCCACCCAGGTGCTCCAATTGAAAAATTTTGAAGCTACAGAAAATTTGAAAGAATAGGAAAATGAATACCTGTGTACCCTTTGTCTTTACCTTGATTTACCAGCTGTTACTATTTTTTGTCTCATTTGCAAGCTCTCCATGCCTTGCTCTCTCTTTACACACCCACATACTCTGGTTTTGCTGAACCCTTTACAAGTGAGTCTCAGCCATCATGATACTTTTACCCCCAGTCTTTACTACAAATGCTTCAATTGCATTTCCTGAGAACATGGACATTCTCCTATATAATCCCAAAACCATTATCACAATCAAGAGATGTAGCATTGATAATATTATCACATCCCCCCAAATTAGTACCAATGCAATAATACCATCTAGTATTCAGTCCTTTTGTAATTTTCCTCAAATGTCCCAAGAATGACTTTTACAAGTATTTAAGCATCTAGAAAGCAACGCATTACATTTGACTGCTGTATCTTTTTAGTCCCTTCTAATCTAGAACAGCTCCCCTGCCTTTCTACATTTTCATGACTGTTCTTGAAGAACGGACTACGTGTCTTGTAGAAAATCCCACTTTCTGGATTTGTCTGATGGCTTCCTCACGGTTATAGTACGTGAAAGATGCTTGGCAGGAATACCCACAGGTGTTACTGTGTACTGATTCCTGCCTCCCATGGGAGCATTTAAAAGCTGGCTGCCTCACAATTGGAAACACTGTTAGACATCTTGGTTAAAGGTGATGACTATAAGATCTCTCCATTGTAAAGACTCATTCTCCCTTTGTAGCTATTCAGTAATTTGCGAGTGATACTTTGAGAGCATGTGAACATCCTGTTCCCCAACTGTCTTTCTCCCAGAAAGAAGTCTTTTGCCTCTGTTGCTGATCCTTACCTGAGCTGATTATTATGCTGAGGACTGCAACATGGTGGTTTTCTAATTCTGTTGTTCCTTCCACATTGATTAGCTTGCATTCCAGAAAAACCGTGGGTTGATTACTTACCCTCTTTGAGCTTTAGCCTACTTATCTATATAATGAGCATCATAAGAGAATTGATATAAGGATTAATCTTGAATATGCAAGCACCTTGTATCACATGTTTGATAATTGAAAGGAATTACTATTATTTACATTCTGGGCAGGGGTGCCTCAAAATGAATGTACTTATCGAAGTTGGTGGTTTCTTGAGGAAAAAGAGTAACTAAGAAGCACATAAACAGTTCAGTTCAACAGATATTTATAAGCTTCTGCTGTGTGCCTTATCCAATACCAGGCATGGAGATAAATAGCTCAGTGCCCTGAATTAATTCAATGCCGACGGGCAGGGAACTCGGACTCAGGTCTGCCTGACTTCAGGCTCAGCCCTTTCGCACCACACCAAGGAGGGAAAATGATGGCAGTGAGCCTCTCCGATGAGCTGTTTGAGCTGAGCTGTTTGTCTTTCAGTGTGTTGTGCATAGTCATTGCTGTGGTGTGGTGAGGGAGTGGATTTCCATCTCAGCCTCCTCCTCCTGAACCCTACGTCCTCCTGGGACCCAGCAAACTCAGACTGCCAGGAGCACTTGACTAAGAGCCTTGTATCATCTCCTGCTGGTGTGGGCCTGAGCTGGCCATTTGTTCTCAGCTCAGATCTTGTCAGGAGCCACGACTGCTCCCCTCTAGGGAGAGGATACAGCTGATCAAAGCGATTGGCCTGGAGTTTGCCACTGTTGGTGTATTTCCGTTCTGTGTCTCCAGTCAGGTTGCTTGTTGCTCTGTTCCCTCAGGAGGCATCTTCCCCCAGATTACAGAGAAATGGGAGATTGGTGGTAGCTGCTGTGGCTGTAGTTTATCTCTTTGTACCAAGGAGGTGTGGGAACTACAGAGATTGTGAGGTGAAGCCTGTCTGGGTCAAAGAACACTTGGGGAAAAGTTCATTCTTTTTTTATGGCTGAATAATACTCCGTTGTATATATCTACACCACTCTTTATCCATTCATCCATCCGTGGACACTTGGGATGCTTGTATAATTTGGCCATTGTAAATAATGCTGCAGTCAACACAGGGGTTCATGTATCTTTTTGAATTAGTGTTTTCGTATTCTTTGGGTAAATACCCAGTAGTAGAATTACTGGATCCTATGATATTTCTACTTTCAAAATTTTGAGGGGTTTCCATACAGTTTTCCACAGTGGCTGCACCAGTTTACATTCTCAGCAAAAGTGCATGAGGGTTCCCCAGCTATGCTCAAAAATTAAAAAAACAAAAAAACCAAAAACACAAAACTTGGTGGGGAAAAGGGATACACTGTGCTAGTAGAAGACAGATTGGCATGCAGTATTTAAAATGCATACAAAGTCAGGGGCACCTGCTCAGTCGGTTAAGCGGCCAACTTCAGCTCAGGGCATGATCACGTGGTTCAAGAATTTGAGCCCCGCGTCCGGCTCTGTGCTGACAGCTCAGAGCCTGGAGCCTGCTTCCAATTCTGTGCCTCCCTCTCTCTCTGCCCCTCCCCCTCTCATGCTCTGTTTCTCTCTCAAAAATAAATAAAAACATTAAAAAATTTTTTTCAAATGCATACTAAGTCAACCCAGAAGAGTTATTTATACTGTTTCCTCTTTCCTTTTCTTTTTGATCTTAGATAGAATAGAGAGTTGAGTTATTCATGCTCACAGATTCATGGAAGTTTCAACCTTAGTGCAAGGCGCTCTCCTGTTTTCGTTCTTAATTTTTTTCTTTTCCTCTATGATCTTCCCTCTCCTAAAGGGACCCCTCTAAGGTGTTTGAGACCCTCGAACAGGTATGTGTCTATAAAACATGTGTTGTTGCTGTGTGTTTGTGTTTATGGAAATGATACTGCACCTGGGAGCTTCTTCTGTACTGACTGTTTCGCCATACTCTCACCATGGTTTTAAGATCTATTCCTGTTGTTGGCTGTACATCTGCTTTATTGCCTCTCACAGCTGCATAGGTGCATCTTTCAAGGTAGGTTAAGTTATTCTGCAGCAATAACACCAAAATCTTAGTGCCTTAAAACAATAAAGGTTTACTGTTTGGCCATACTCCATGTCTGTCCAGTTAGTAGAGCTTTGTTTCACATCTCACTCGGGGACTTTGGGTGACAGAGCCTCCTCCTTTTGCCACAGCAGCATGAGGAGAAGGTGGCCACCCACTGGCTTGTAAACAGAAGGTGGCAAACAGCACACTGGTCCCAGAAGTGGTCCAAATAGGTCCCATGGTCATTCCTACCTTCAAAAGGGCTGGGAACTGTAACCCTACCATGAATCTAGAAGGAGGAAGACTGAATAATTGATGAATGGTGCTAACAACTACCACATAGAAGGTACCCACCATATATTGTATTTATTCATTTAAGGATAGCTAGTTGCTTCCACTTTTCCACTGCCACACACAGTGCTGTCATGAATACCCTCTTACTTGTCCCCTTAGGAACCTGCACAGAATCTCTGGGCTTTATCTCTAAGTGTGGGTTTATTGGGTCATAGGATTTATATGTACTTGGTTTCAGCGATCACTACCAAATGAGTCCCTAGAACGGTTGCATAGATCTCAACCATCACCTGGCGTGCATGTGGGTTCCCATATCCCTCCCCCAACACGCTATACAACTCAGCATTATGATTAAGCCATTCTAGTGTTGCAGCTACATTGCAAATCTCTTTTTCCACTCTGCCATTTCCCTGTTAACTTTGTCCACGGTGTCTTTTGCTGAACAGAATCCCTTAATTTTGATGTAATCAAATCTATCAACTTACTTTGCTTTTGTGGTTTGTGCTTTGGGAATTTTATTTAAGAAGCCCTTCCATACCCTAAGTTCAGAAAGATAGTCTCATACTTTATTCTGTTAGCCTTGGAGTTGTCTTTTTACATTTAGGTTTTTCATCTATTTGGAGTCTACCTTTATGGGCGGTGTACAGGAAGGATCCAAATTCATTTAGTGATCCAGTTTTCTCAACATTACTAGAGAATCATTCCTTTCTCCACTGATAGGAGGAACAACCTTTATCATAAATCCATTTCTTCTCTGTATGGGTTTATTTCTGAGATTCTGATTCTCTAGTGAGTGCTCTGAACTTTACCATCCACAGGCAGAAGGAGGCTTTGTTTTGCAGAATTTGTGTGGTGTGTTTTGAGTAGGGGAGCCTTGATGATTTCCCATAATGCTGAGAGGTGGTGAGGCATAATGAAATAAACAGGAACCTTGGGGTCAGATGAACCTGTGTTCAGTCCTGGCTCTACGACTTTCCCGTCATGTGAACTTGAGCATCTTCTTCAACCCCTCTGAGCCTCTGTTTCTTCATCTGTAAAACAGGGATGATAACATGTACCTCCTAGGAGTGTCCTAAGAATTAAATGCTGTAATATATGTGAATGCATACCACTTAATAAATGTTATTTCCTCTTTGATCATCATGTTCCAACAATAACTATAATGATACTTTAAGCCAATTCCCCAGGCTTCATCAAGCTGTAGGTATATATTACCCCAACTCCCCAGATGTCATTGCCTCTTACCTCTACCTGCCTTACCTCTGCCTCCATCACTTGCATTCACTTGTTTCTGGGTGTCCCCATGGTGGCCCATGTGGCCTCATGAAAGCTTCCCATTGGCCTTCCCACCAGCACAGCCATGGCACTGCTGAGGTTTCCATGGGGCACCTGCTTTGTCAAGTGGTAGGAGGCTTGGAGACAACGGCCTGGCCCGTGGTAGGTGCTTAGCTCAGCATGTTGAATGAGTCATCAGAATCTTCCTGCTGCCTTGCAATTTCTGCACAGGGGCTTTAGAAACGTATAGTATTTCTGCTTTGCTTTCCTTCCCCCATCCCTATCCCTTTTCCGTGACGTGAAAATAAAAATGAAAACAAAATAACGCCAAGTCTCTGGGCCACAGGTGTAAAGGAAGTACCAGAGGCTTTACAACCAGGCTCTGGGATGGGCAGCCTGGTGGGGTTGCTCAGCCTATGATGCTGGTAGTACTTTGGTTTAAAGGCCACACAAAGCTGGCTCTGGAAAGACACATTTCTGGCTGTCTTTCAAAAAAAAAGCCTTGAAAAAATTTTTTGTGTGTAATTTCAGCTTTTGCTCCTTCGGTTGTGGTTCTGTTCTGTTACCTTCTTCCCTGAGTCTTGGAGGACTGTCATTCTAGGTGAGAGGACATAGCCGTTCCTCCTGACAGCACACTGGCCAGGAAGGGCCACCACCTCCTCCCGATATGGTGGCCCTCACAGGGTGTGAACCTCCCTGACCCACCTCCTCTTCTCCTCCCTAATCACTGTGCTTTGAAGCACTGCTAGCACAGCAAATCCAGAACACTCTTCCCCCCCCCCCCCCCCACTTTGTGATATTAATAAAGCATTTCTATTCCTCTCTTGATTCTGAGACCTGTGTGCTCGTTTTGGCTCAACTGAAGCTTGACTAGCAAGTGGGAATATCATTCTGGAGCTTTGTTGTGTCAGACTGAGACTCAAGCCCTTCTCTGGGTTGCTTCTGCCTTGCCCACAGGGTTCTTCAAACAGCCTACAAAACGGTGGTGGGCAAGGTCCCCGCAAAAGGAGACAGGAAGTCTGCCCCAAAGCTGTTGCTGAACAGTCTCTTGAAGGACTGGAGTCTCTAGGGTCCCTCTCTAGGGTCCCAATTCTTAGGACACTCCTAAGAGGTACATGTTACCAGCCCTGTTTTACAGATGAAGAAACAGAGGCTCAGAGGGGTTGAAGAAGATGCTCAAGTTCACATGACAGGAAAGTCGTAGAGCCAGGACTGAACGCAGGTTCATCTGACCCCAAGGTTCCTGTTTATTTCATTTTGCCTATCCAGTCCCTGAAGGGAGAATTTGACTGGCAAATCCAGTTCTAGGGTGAGACTTTACCGCTCCCTTACCAGGTTCCCCAGGATGGCCTTGGTGGAGCTTTGGGGCAGGGGAGGGGCCCTTGGCCCAGAGTGCTGCCCTGATTCAGAGCCAGTCACCCTCTGATTTCCAGTGGTGGCACCTTGGCTGAGTCTCTTTCTCTTTCCTTTTAAATACTTCTAGAGTTAAGGAGGTAAATAAATACACACTTAACATTATGCAATTACATTTTTTACTTCTCTTCCATTTCCACTTTAATAGTGGAGCATAGCTGCTATATTTCTATGTTCAAGGTTAGAAGGAAGGACATAATTCACTCTTAAAGCTATATGTCTACTTAGTTGGTCTCTACTTAAGCTTGGATGACAAAGAGATTTGATACGTCTCTGAACCAAGAAACCTCTTGGTTTCATTGTTTATGGCAGACACAATTAATTGAATGTATGACATATTCTCACCGAGCTCAGATGGGACTTCAGAATCCTCAACACTCTTCTTGGCAACCACTGTTGATCAGAGTTGTTGTGTGAAATGAAATCTTCATGCTGTCCTGCCTGACAAATAGTCATCCTCTTCATAGTCCTTTGTTAATTATCAATTGGTACTTTGTACCTTATGTTATTAATTAGGTATATGTTTGACTTCACTACTACACCGTATGTCTCTCGAGAAAAGAATCTGTACCTGACTCCTCTCTGCATCATCCCAGCTCTGCCCTATAGTCATCTCCAATGATTATTGGTTGGGTCAACGAATGACTGCCTTCCCGCTGAGACTAAGAGGACAGTGTTGAAATTCTTCTCAGAGTGAGCTCTAAGTCTTGCTGCCCTCTTCTTGGTGGTACTTATCCTGATGCCACAGCAGCAATACTGATATGCTTATAAGACCAAGGAAAATATGGGTTCCCCAGTGGCCCAGTAAAGAGGTCCTTTCTGCAGACCCCCGACAGTCAGAGTGATTGTGAAACATCAGGGAGATGTTTCCTTACACGGCAGGAAGGGGTATCAGCAATGCAAGGCCAGGGACCATAAGGCAGATATTTCACAGGCAGTAGGGATGGCAGATACTCATTTAGTAACAACATGGTAGCAGTTTGGCCCCCATGAACCTGTGCCACCCCTGGCTTAGGTATTTACCCTGGGGGATGATACCGTATACATTGCCCTTCACATCACCAGAGGGTGTGTCTACCCTGTGCACAGGCATCTCGCTTGGCACCCGTACTAACAGCCCTAACAATACCAAGCATCAGAGATTCAGTTATCATTGTATACTCTTGCTCCTAAAATGAATGAAAGCCAACCAGTAATTATACAATAAAAGCTGACAGCACATTAAACCCATTTCCTGCCCCAAACCAGAACAAAGCGGGGACAATTTGTCTCATGTAAATTTTGCAGTACAGGAAACCGTCTCCCCTGAGCCAAAATGCAACTCAACTTGGCGTCTTCTTCCCCTTAGTTCCAGCAAATGTGTGGCGCCGAGAGGTTGCATACGAGGGCATGACTTGTGTCCTCAAGGTGTGTACCACCTCAAAGAGTGTCCACACGGCTAACTCAGTTGTCTGAGTAACTCTCTGACCTTGTCTCTGACCACTCAATCCATGCTCCCTGTATTCCAGACACACAGACCTACCACTACACCTAAGGATGAACCCGTGCCTTGCCCAGGGCCTTCTCTCATCACATCAGGCAGCCACTGGTTCACCCCTCACTTCCCTGTGGTCTCTTCTCAAATGTCACCTTCTGTCCCCGGTGACTCCATCACTCTTTTCTCCTGGCCTACTTATTTTTCTCCTTAGGACTTAGCACCAGCAGACGTCTATCCATGTCCTTGGTATTTGTTCACTGTCCACTGTTCTGGAATGTGAGCTCCAGGGACATTGTCCATTTGCTGCATTGGTGGGTCCTCAGTCTTGGAGCAGGGTTTCTCGACCTCAGCACTACCGACAGTTTGGACCAGATAATTCTCCATCGTGGGGGGCTGTCCTGTGTATTGTAAGCTGGTGAGAGGCATCTGTGGCCTCTCCTCACTTAGATGTCAGCACCACTGCCCCTCCCCCACACACATTGCTAAATGTCCTCTGGGGAAGGGACAGAATCACCTCTGGTTGAGAACCACTGGCCTAGAAATGTTTAGCATGGAGTAAACACAGGTGTTAGCATTTATTCACACTCCCACCATGTGCCAGTCACTGGGCAAGGTTTGCATCTGTGTGTGGGTGGAACAGTTCTCACCTTGTGGGCTGGTCGTAAGGTTTAGTGATAATAGCCATAAAGCCTCTAAAGCAGTTCCAGACGCTTCGTACTGGGTGCTTAATAAATGGCAGTCATGATTATGCAGAGGCTCTGACCTGACCCCCATTTGCCCTCTTAGTGTTGTCACCCACACCCCCACACCCCCACACCCAAGCCCTTCCCTTTCGTAGATAAAGAGCTGAAGGTGAGACAGCAGGAGGAATTGCCCGAGGTCAAGTGAGGGTGGCATCAGCCTTGGGATCCCTACAGTCCTCGAGAGAGGGGACATCTGACACAGCCCCCGGCCCAGTGCCTTATTTATGCTCAGTAAATATTGGTGGAAGAATTGAGTGCACAACCCAGCAAATAAAAGTCAGACAAGGATAAATGCTGGAGTGGAGTCCATGCAGAGAACTCAGGATGTGCCGCAGGGAGGCGTTCATTCTGGCAGAGAGGACGTTAGCGGAATTACCTGGAGTCTCCCGGGCAGAGGCCCGGTGAGCTCGAGGTCGGGTCTCCAT
This sequence comes from Acinonyx jubatus, assembly GCF_027475565.1. Taxonomy (NCBI): domain Eukaryota; kingdom Metazoa; phylum Chordata; class Mammalia; order Carnivora; family Felidae; genus Acinonyx; species Acinonyx jubatus. The sequence continues at coordinate 124,505,404 of NC_069387.1, forward strand.
GCATGAGTCCCCGCGGCGGCAAGGGGACTGTCTCACTTAGCCCCCACGTCCGCTGCAGGAGCGGGCAGAGCAGGGGGCTGCCGTCAGCCGTGCCCCTCCTCAGCCGGCCTCCCCAGAATGCCCCCCCTTCTGCTTCATCAGAGGGATTCTTTCTTCTCCCCCCCCCCCCCCCCGTGCTCCTTTTCCAGATCGGAGGCTTTGAGGCTCGCTTGGTCCTTTGCCTTTTCTGCTTCCCACCCCGTGCCGCCCCTGCCTGACTTCCTGGCAGACACAGCCCCAGCTTCAGAAGTGCCCTAGATGTCTAACCTACATTTCCTTCCCCTGCTGCTCACGCTGGCCAGGCCCCTCCTGGAGCTGCAGAGATTTCTACCCTGCCCTACAGGGCGGGTGGGCTCTGAGACCTTGCTGGTGTCCTCTCTGCCTCCTCAACCTCCCAGACTGGGACCCTCCCCGCACCAAACCCAAGATCCCGCTTCACATCTCTGCGCTTTGGCGGGCCAGGGGGAGGCACTTTTCTCTAGCCACCGTTCTCCTTGGCTTTTTCCAGAGGAGCTGCGTTCTTTGTCCCCAACAGATGCAGCCCCTCCCGAGCCTGCCAGGACAGGATTCTTGGCCTCTCTGCCCGCTGGTGATGCTTCAGGTACATAGAGCGAGCCCCAGGACAGCTTTGGCTTCCCGGGCCTTGGAGGAGTTTAAGACTCAAGCTGGTGGCCTCTTAGTGTACGGCCCTGAATCTTCCCATGTTTTTCTGTGGCCACCACCCAGCTGAAGGCTTTAGGAGTAGTTTCCCTTCATGGTGAATGATCGGATTATTCCACACTCCCTGGTATCCAGACTCCTCGGAGAATGGCACCGATTTTCTCTCCTGGGCCCCGAGTAAGTGCTTTGGGATGGAGGACAGGTTCCTCTGGGGAGAGGTTAAGCCTTTTTGGCCTCCCCTGGTGTTTGGAACAGAAGAGGCTTCTAAGAGGACACAGAGAAACTGTTCAGCAACTGACACCTTGCTTGCCATGACCGAGGAACCTCCCGAAATGTTTCTATACACAACCTGTGTTAGGGTAGAGCTGAGAAACAGAAAGCTCACTGTCGTGGACTGAGGCAAGCCGTTTCCTCCTCTGTGCCCGGTGTGTAATAAAGACCACAGCTGCTTTCCGTTGAGTGATTACTGGATGCCAGGCACGGGTGTTGTAGTCATGCCTATAGGAGCTGATGTGCGAGATACTATCAGTGGACCCATTTTACAGATGAGGGGCTCAGAGGGGTAAGGGACAGGTGCTCCACAGGAGCTCAGGCCAACATCTCAACCCCGGCCTTGTGTTTTCCTGCTCTGTTTTTTGTTTTTGTGTTTTTAGGTTATAAAAACTTTCTCGTTTTCTTTTCCCCGCTCTTCAATGGGGAAAAAGAGTCAAGGGCTATTACCTGGACTGTCTCAGACACCGAGAGGAACTGTGGGGACCCCCTCAGGCCTGAAGATGCTCCATGTTGATGGTACAGCCCTTGGCTCCTGTCCTTTTTGGAAATGGCCTCACTTCAAGAGAGCACCTGGGGTGAAGTCATGCGCCCTTCCTAGGCAGCCCATACTCGGTGACCAATTGACGTAGGGATATAAAAGCCAGTCCCCACTCACCAATTTAGGACAGTTCTGAAGAGTCACCCTAGTTTCTCCCTCTGCTCTGTCCTGCCTCTCACCTTCCTCTCACCCAGGGGTCAAGCCCAAGAGCACTTCTCTGCGTGTACATATAGTGTGTGTGTATGTATATACATATGATATCATATAGATGATATATAGGAAATAGATATCCTCTATGTAGGTAAATCTGCATGCTCATATCCGTCCCCTCTTCTGCTTCTCAGGGAACCCAGCCTGCCACATACCCTCCCCCCTGCATCCCATTGGAAATGTCTTGGGTCTCGGAGGGCCAGCATGTGTTGGTTGAAGGTCTGGAACTGTTTTCTGGCAGTGATGACCAGAGGAAGGGGACTGGCCAGCATCAGGCTCCGTATGGTTCTCGCTGTGGTTCTGAGTTGTGATGTTCCACTGCTGAGATAAGTCTTTGCTGAGCCACTGTAAGCCCACACTGTGGCATTAGGCAAAGGCCTGCTGGGGACTGGATGGTCTGAAAAGGGAAAGACAGAATAGGATCGCCCTTTTCAGATTTCACCATAGCCCACACAGGCAAGGGAACGACCTTGTTTTGGGTAGGTGCTGGGATATTGGCCAAGCCTAATACATAATCTGTGTTCTGCCTGTTCACTGTTTATGTCTGGTTGCTTTAATTGCAGCCCTGCCCTGGACTTCTTTCAATACCCTCCTAGTTTCCATGAAGTGTAGTAGGTGGTCAAGAAGTGTGGAAGAAGATAAATGAATCATCGGGGGGAGGGGCAGGAAGCAGGAGAAGGGAGGAAGTAGGGAGTATAATCTCATTAGAGACTTCAGGAGACTCAGCCACATATAGCTTTCTCAGCCATCAGTGGGGTGCCCACCCTGTGCAAAGCCGATGCCAGGGGCTGGAATATCAGATGATTCAGCCTGGTCCCTGCCCAGAAAATGCTGTGACTCAGCCTTGGGCACATCACTTAACCACTTTCTCTGGCTTGGCTGTACTCAGACGTGGTCTGTTAACGTTGCTCTACTAGGAGATACGGGTGATGTGATGGTCGCTCCTTACATCTTACCTGCTCATACCTTGGACCCCCACCTCCCTTACTTTACACATCAGTCAGCCTGGCTGTGCTACCACCAGAGCGTTCCCCATACGCCAAGCCTTGTGCTCAAAGCAGTTTATATACACCATTTTATTTAATCCTTGCAACAGTTCTATAAGGCAGGTACTATTATTAACTTCATTTTATAGACGGAGGCTCTGGGAGGATCATTTGTCCAAGGTCTCGTAGAAGTAAATGGTGGAGCCAGGACTGTCTACCCACACAGCCCATTCTCCCGGTGGCTCTCCACCTGGGGGTGCCCACCTTCCCATCATTTTGGCTTCCACCTTGGCACCTTGACATGCCCCATAGCGGGGCCCTCATTCCCCATGAGCTTCCTGGTTCTGCCTCCACATACTGGTCCTTCTTCCCTCTGTCTTCTTTCTCATCCTCATCCTGACTGTTAATGCCCAAATCTACAACTGCACTGGCTCCTTCTGCCTTTGGGAACGAGAATGGATCTTCTGTCACTTGTGAAAATGCCCCATGACGGGGCTTTGGCTGCACACCCTGCCCCTGTGGACAGGCATCCGGGTCCTCGGGAGGGTGTAAAATGGGAGTCACTAGGGTGCGGCATCCACTGATGTGAGGGTCACTCCTGCTTTACTGCACAGAGTAACAGAAGGTGCCAGAAAGAATTTTTTTTTAATTTTTTTTTAACATTTTATTTATTTTTGAGACAGAGAGAGAGCATGAACGGGGGAGGGGCAGAGAGAGAGGGAGACACAGAATCCGAAACAGGCTCCAGGCTCCGAGTCGTCAGCCCAGAGCCCGACGCAGGGCTCGAACTCACGGACCGCGAGATCGTGACCTGAGCTGAAGTCGGCTGCCCAACCGACTGAGCCACCCAGGCGCCCCCAGAAAGAACTTAAGATGAGGGGTGCTTGGGTGGCTCAGTCGGTTGAGCGTCTGACTCCTGTTGTCAGCTCAGGTGACATGATCTCAGGGCCATGGGATTGAGCCCCACGTTGGGCTCTGTGTTGAGTGTGGAGCCTGCTTAGGATTCTCTCTCCCTCTCTCTCTGCCCCTCCCCCATTTATGTGTGTGTGTGCATGTGCACTTTCTCTCCCTCTCTCAACATAAATAAACTTTTTGGGGCACCTGAGAGGCTCAGTCAGTTAAGCATATGTCTTCTGCTCAGGTCATGATCTCATGGTTAGTGAGTTCAAGCCCCACATCCGTCTCTGTGCTGACAGCTCCGAGCCTGGAGCCTTCTTCGGATTTTGTGTCTCCCTCCCTCTCTCTGCCCCCCCACCCATCCCCCGCTGCTTGCACTCTGTCTCTCTCTCAAAAATAAACATTTTTTAAAAAGCCCTTAAAAATAAAGGAATCTGTAAAATAAATAAGCTTTTTTTTTTTTTTTTTTTTTTAAATTGATTTCTGTTCCCAGTGGCAGACAGTGTGGGGTGGTGGTTAATTAAGTACCTGAGCTGTCAAAGTTGACATTCTGGATTTACCACCTACCTGCTGAGTGACCTTGGGCAAGTTAATGAATCTCTCAGAGCCTCCAATTCCCTTTCTATACAATGGCAATAACACCAGTGGCTTCCCCTATAGGTTGTTGGTTTGGAGAAGGTATGAGACATTGCATTTAAAGCGTGGATTTCTCTAGCTGGTGCAGAGTAAGGGCTCTGTTAACAGTCTTTGTTCCAGCATTGTTTCAGTATTGGCAGACAAGCCATGAATTGAGTTCCCCACACTTGTCTCCCTGCATCCCTTCCTCTCTCACTCCCTTTCTTCCTTCCTCAGTGTCGGGCACACAGCCTTGTGCCTGGGCAGCGGGAGACAGAGGTTGACAAAGAAGGGCCCAACTTTGAGGAGTTCATAGAACCTTCCAGAAGAATGAGGATCATGGATCAGGCTGCCAGGAAGCTTTTTCTTGAGGCTGGGCTCCACTCCTAGCCTACGACTCGGGGACAAGTTGATTTCTCTGAGCCCCGGGTTCCCTCACCAAGCAGCAGGCTCGCTCCCATCCGCACAAACGCCTGGTAGTGCTGTGTGTGTGTGTGGCTGCTGTGTCCAGAGGGGAAGCATCCTCATGCCATCCAGGTGCCTGTGGCCACAGAACCCTCAGGCCCCTTGCCGGGTCTTGCAGGATGCTGAGAGTCCTGTGTGACCCTAACGGACCTAACGGCGTGCAGAACAACAGAATGGGTTCTCGGCACTGGCACGCGTGCTCTGAAGTGAGCACTAGTAAACGGACCTGGGATTTATGAATGGGTGTCACTGGCCTGCTGTTCTGCGTTTTATCACCAAAGATTATGGAAGATTGGGAGCTCTTATTTCAGCGAATGCTTTATGGTTTTCATTACTCTCTTGAATCTCTGCATAATTGGCTCAGGTAGGAGATGGAGTGCGTTTGTTTCCTTGTTTGCATTCTTTTTCCTTCTGTGTAAACCAGTGAAAATCACCAAAAGGCCAGCAAAGGAAAGCCCTGCCCACACCAGAGGTTGGCTGCATGTTACACTTCCATAGAGTGGGCTCCCTTCTTTTTTTTTTTTAAAGTTAATGTATTTATTTTGAGAAAGAGAGAGAGAGAGCAAGAGTGAGTGGGAGAGGGGCAGAGAGAGAGAGGGGATCCCAAGCAGACTCCATGCTGTCAGCTCAGAACCCAACACAGGGCTGGATCCCATGAACCGTGAGATCATGACCTGAGCAGAAATCAAGAGTCGGACGCCTAACCAACTGAGTCACCCAGGTGCCCCTGGGCCCCCTTCTTATTCAGGAAGCAGTGGCATGGCTTAGGCTGAGTGAATTGCAGCCTGAGTCTCTGTGCCAGTGTAGACTCACAGATACCATTGGCTATTTAGACCACACCCTCTATTTACAGATGGGGAAACTGAGACCAAGAATTAGGAAATGATCTGTCTGGGGCTGACTTAGCTAACACCTACTGAACACCATCCCCTGAGTCATTTGACAAATTATTTTTGGGTACCTGCTGTGTGTGATTAGCTAGGATCAGAGAGTAGCCTTGTTTCTTTGTTTGCACTTTTCCTCTTTAACACTAAGCGGAACTGACATTCTGGCACAATGGTCTCTAAATCAGAGCACATGCATGAGTGTGTAAGGTGATGCACCAGGGGGCAAGAAGAACATTCTAGAACATCCCTTCCTAGTAATTGTTTGCTCATCTTTTTGGTATTTCTACATTCTGTATCTATCCTATAAATAACTATATGATAAAGGAGTGCAGCAGTGATTAGGTATAGTCTATAATTAAATGTAACTGTATATCCATATACTGGGAAGGTGCGTGATTAAAAAACATTTGGACACTGTTGGTTTCGTGGATGCACAGCCGTTCCTGACCACTCTGGCTAGGCTAGCCCTACCTCATTATCTTACCCCATTCCTCTGCCTCTTGTCGCCTTGAGTCTCCCTGATGTTACATTGTATTTCTGTTTGTTTCTTGCCTGCCTCCCCCACTAGAAAGCTCTGCATGGTTGGAGACTGATTTGCCTGCTGTGGCCTCTCTCCAGCACCTATAAGGCTGGCCGTACAGTGGGCTTGCAGTAAATATTTGCTGAAACAAATGAATGGGTGTGGACAGGTGTCACTGCAGGTGGGTGAATACACATGCGCATCTCGGTGGGCTACATACAAGGTTAGGGCAAGTGCATGATGCTAAAGGGACAGAGAGGGAGTGTCTGACCCAAGACTTAGGAGAGGCTTCTTAGGCAGGAGCTGCCTGAGCTGGACCCTGATGGGTAAGAAAGGAGTTGGTCAAGAAAGAGGAGAGCTCCAGGTGGAGAACAGCAAGGCAAAGACAGGAGAGGGCAGGGTCTTCCAGAAGGGTCTGGAGGGCTGGAACTTGGTCTGTGCATCAGAGAGTGGTGCAAGAAAGGAGATTAGATTGGTCACCCAAGGCTTGCTCATTGTTTTCAGGAATTGAGGCTATATCCCGAGGGCAGGGAGGACAGGTTGGTCTTCAGTGTGGTGTGTGGAGTGAGGACCTAGCAGCCCGGCTGCCTGGATTTGCCTCCTGGCTCTGTCATTTCCGAATAGTGTTTAACCCCTTCTGCCTCAGCTCCCTCATCTGTAAAATGGGGATGGTAATGGGAGCAGCCTCAGCGGGGTGTTGTGAGGACTAAATGAGCTAATTTATGTAAATCACAGAGATTGTTCCTGGCGTGGGATAACTGCTCAGCAAGTGTTACTTATTATAATTCATTCAACAAATATTAATTGAGCATCATGCTGTTCTCCAGGCTGGGGATACAGTCGTGACCAAATCATACATAAACCACACTGGCATGGAGCTTGCATTCTAATCAGGGAGAAAAATGATAAATGAATAAATAAGTTAACAAGAACAAATCATACGGTGAGAAGGCTAGGAAGAGAATTAGAGTAGGGATATGTAGAGGTGCCTGGGAGGGTGGGCATCCGGGAAGGGCCTCCTGGAGGAGGTCACTTACCTGTGGTGAGATTGGGAGTGTGCAAGGACCCCAAAGAATCCGTGTGTTTGGGTGTAGCAGGGAAAGGGGAGGAAGGGGATGATTCGGGAGAGGTAGGTCAGGACCCGGTCTTGCCAAGGTCAGGGGTTTGGGTGGAAAGGCACTTAAGGGTTTAGGCAGTGATGGGATTTGGCTCCTTTTGAAAAGATCCCATGGGCACGGTCTGAACTCATGGCAGAATAGGAGGGAAAGGTGAGATGGAGAAAGAGTTGGGCTTATCTCTTTCCTTGGTCTTCAGTTCCTTCACCCACCCCACCCCCCCGCCCTGGGGTGGCACCTTCGCCTGCCATTGCTACCAGTGCCCTCTTGTTGTCTCCCCAGCCCATGTCATGCTCCGATGCTTAGTCAGGCAAAGTTCCAAATGACTGCTGTAGATTACTTGGTGGCCCTTGGTTTGGGGCGAGATCAGCTAGCAAGCATATGCTACATTTGGGGTGCAGACCCACTCCTGAAGTCGGGGTACGTGGGCCTTGCCCATTCTTCTGGCATGTTTATCGAGTCTAGGACTATCACCATCACTGAGATGACTTCCACCAACAGCTCGGACTTTTGCATTTGTCCCTCGTGCCTTGTTGACTCCGGGGTTTTGGGAGGCAGCTTGGTGTGGGGATTTTTTTTTTAAGTTTTATTTACTTATTTTGAAAGAGAGAGAGTGCAAGTGGGGAAGAGGCAGAGAAAGAGAGGGAGAGAGAGAGAATCCCAAGCAGCCTCCCCACCACCAGCGCAGAGCCCAATGTGGGGCTCAAACTCACAAACTGTGAGATCATGACCTGAGCCAAAGGCAGACGCTTAAGTGACTGAGCCACGCAGGCGCCCCGACTTGGTCTAGGGACTAAGCGGACTAAGCAGGCGGGCTCCAGGGGCAGGCTGCATGGGGTGCCATCCTGCTTCTTCTGCTCCTTTTCCGTTTTCTACATTCTAGTGTCCTCCTCTGTAAAATGAGGATAATAATAGTAATTACCTCACAGAGTTACAAGTGAGTTAATATTTATAAAGCACTTGAAATACGGCCCAGCGCAGAATAAAGGATCAATAAGTATTCACTGTTACTATCAGTATTATTTTCCTGCCTGTTCAAGGGGAGAGGCGCCTGTTCGCTGCCCGCCTCTCCGAGACGGCTGTAGTATTAACAGGAATAATGATTGTCGACTGTTTGGAGCTTCGCAGAACAAAAGCACTGCATAAATACACATGATTATTATTGTCATCTTATGCTTTGCTGGGTGGGCCTATTGTGTGCTTGGTTGATTTATGGAAATGGTGTGTCCCTGGTTGATCTGAATTAGTGGCAAGCAAGTTTCAGACAGTTTAGATAATAACAGTGTCTTCCATCTGCTCAGGGTCTCTCATTCTGAAAGCTTCTAGAAGGCTAGGCAAGGTGGGAGAAAGGGAGCCCCCATCCAAGTGCAGACAGGCATGCCCCAATTTGCCCATCCACCCAGCGATCCACATCGGGGCCAGGCTCTGCTGGGCTTGCTGGGCCGCAGACCTGCACACTGTGGTCCCCACGAGAGAGAGGACGAGTGTGCACCTTGTGAGATCAGCAGCGGCTGAAGGCTGATGGGGTCAGGGGCTCGTGCAGAGCGCAGGGTCGTGTTCTGAAGACTTCTGTGTATTGACGTCTGTGATACTCCACATCCTGGGAGACAGGATTCCATTTTATCAAGGAGGAAACAGAAAAGAAGCCTTGCTTGGGGCCCTGTAGCTAGGGAGAGTGGAGCTGGGATTTGAACTCCGGCAGCCCAGCTCGAGAGCCAGCAACACCCTTAACCAGCACGTGGCCATTTCTAGCCAGGAACAAGAATGCTCTCCAAGTCTCAGTGAAACAGGTTGACTGGAAGCCAAGGACACTGACCCAAAATTGGGATCCTGGTTGGGTTTCCAAGGTGCGTCTTGGGAGGCATCTTGGGTTGGGCTTCCTGGAAAAGCAACTCTGAGATTTGCATGCAGGAGGATTATTGGAGGGAACTCCTGGGATCAGCTCTGAGAAGCAGCAGCAGACGGAGGGAGTGGCTGAATTGCAACAGAGGCCTCAGCCAGTGACACGGGGTGGGGGGTGGGGGTGGCTCTGAGTCTGGAATGTCCCTTCAGACCTGTCTTCAATTCAGGCAAGGGGGCCAGGCCTTTGTAGCTCCATATGGACCCACCATTAGACACAGCTGTCCCTGGGGGAGGGCGGTGTGCGACTTGGGGCAAGACCCTCCCTTAGGCTGAGCAGTTCCTAGGAAGGGACTCAGCTTCTGGGGGCAGAGTATCTTGAACCAGAGAGCCGTGGGAGGAAGCCCCACAGTCTCCACTACACAAGGCATTGCTGACTGTGACCGATTTTATGGGTTTTTTTAACCACTGTGGAGTCATTATGGAATCACTGTGGAATCAGGAGTCATAACCAGGAACCTAGGTGAGAGCTAGGACCTTGTTTCTCAGCCCCCACGTGGCGTCACCTGTCAGGATGCTTCTCCTTCTGTGTATCTGTGATTGCCGTCCTGGTTTCAGCACCCCTTCCTGGACTGCATTTAGGCTCCAGAGCTCACGTGCTGGGCGATGGGAATGAGCCTGGCCTTTCAGGGAGGTGACAGAAGTTAGCAGGATGAAGAATAAAGCTCCCAGCCCAGGCTCTGGCGCATTTAGAGACACCCCACTAGTTCCTTTTCCCTTCCTTGAAGGAGGTCATTCGTTCTTTTCATCGTTACTCACCCCCCCCGCCCCCGCTACTTACTGAGTGAGTGCCAGCTTCTGAGATAGAGCAGCGAGAAGGTGGGCACAGATGGGCTCCGTCCTCACGGGGTGTGCCGTCTCCTGGACAGACAGACAGACAGCAGACATGTTGCCACGTGGGATAATTTCCGGTGGTGACGAGGGCTGTGATGAAGACACAGCAAGGTGTTTAGAGAGCCACTGGGGGGCTTCCTGGTGGCACGAGCCAGTGACTGCCACATGTTCACGTCCCTTCTTAGAGCATGACAAATACCAGCTGTGTGAACTGACAGTCTGGCTCAAATGCCCTGGTCAGGGCTGAGGATCCTGTCTTTCCTCCCTGCTGGCTGGGGCGGGGTTCCACACGGCACCTCCGGAGGTGTGCTGGCCTCTGCCTGGCAGGGTTGACCTGTTCCTTGGAAAACCACCCCCATGGTGCTTGACCCAGTACCGTAGAGGTGAGGATCAGATCGACTCTGCCACCATGACAGCTCGCGGGGCCTGATGGCTGACCACCTCCCCCAAGTCCAAGTTCATTGCCCCAACTTGGGCAATCACGTGGTGCCATTTCCTTGCAGGCCTGCAAGTCCTTGTGAGAACAGCCCTGCCCCCCACCCTCCTGCCGTCTCCACCCACATGCCCAGCCCAGCCTGAGCTAGACCCGTGGCAGGGGCTGGGAAGGGGACCCTGGGGGCTTTGAAGATTCCATCGAGTTTCACAAAGCCAGGGTTTAAGCTTTGTGACCAGAGCTTGGCCCAGTCCTGGTTCTGCCTTGTGGTTCTCTGGGTCTTAGTCCTTTTTCTATAAAGTGGGGATTAGGTGAATATATTCTTGTTTGCCTCTCCGGGTTCTCTCCTGCCTTCAGGCCTTTGTACAGACTCTTCCGTCTGCTGGAATGTTCTTCTTCACCCCTTTCCCTTTAACCTAATGGACTCCATTTCTCTTTGAGGTCTTAGTCAGTCATCACACCTGCCGAACCAGGTCAGTTCCCCATTATCCACTCTCATCAGCCTATGTAGGGCTATATTCCATCCCTTTGTCACCGGTCAGTTGACATTTGTGGGAGTCTCGCACCAGTGACATCCTTATATGGCCGTAATAAGGGCAGGCATCTTGTCAGCTTGTCTGTGGCTATATCCCCAACATGCAGCACAGTGCTTGGTGTTTCACAGATGCTCAGTAAATTTTTGTTGCTGAACGACTATTCAAATGAGATGGTGCAAGTAAAGACCTTTATAAACGTAAAGCGCTAAATAAAAGGGACGTGTTTTAGGATCAGCGGGATGATAGCATTCACCCAGGGGAAGCATCTCAGCTTCTTCAGAGATGTGTGTTAACTCTTCTAGAACCCAAAAGAGCATTTGCCTGGCTCTATCTTGAGTCACACTGTGCCCAGGGAGCCAACAATCCTGACTGATCATTACTTGGCCTTTGTTGTAGCACAGGCGAGAGCAGGTGTTCCTGAGCCCCTGGCAGACTGACTTGCTCAGCCTCTCCCTGAAGTTGCCACACACAGCTTTCTAATTGTGTCATGTCACAGTGATATCCTTGGTGTGTCACAGCAGCCTGGGCCTCCCCAGGTGGGTGGCTGAGAAGTCACAGGAAGTGGGAAGTGTGTGTGTGTGTGTGTGTGTGTGTGTGTGTGTGTGAGAGAGAGAGAGAGAGAGAGAGAGAGAGAGAGAGAGAGAGAGAATGCAGAAGGGGGTGGTGTGGATAAGACAGGTAGCTGCATTCCAAGCCCACTTTAAACATTCACAAGCCTGCTGTTGCAGACAGGTCCCTCCTGCTTCTCTTTGGCAGTAGTCAGGCTCTGTCCCTTGGTCAGTCTGTCCCGATGTCAGTATTTGTCAAACAACTACTGTGTGCCCAGTGTCAGGCTAGGTGCTGAGGACTCAGTGGTGACACTGTAGGCAGGGTCCTTGCCAGCTTGCAAAGCAAGCTGTCCAGTGGGGAGACACGTGAAATGAACCAGCAGATGTAGTAATGACATGGCAACATGTGTTCTAGGTGCTGCAAAGATGGGGGACAAGATAGGTGTCTCACTTTAAAGTCCATTTATTTATTTGTTCAACAGTATCTTGAAGGACCTACAAGCATCTGTGCCAGGCAGGGTGCTAGGTTAATGAGCGCGTTTCCTCGCTGGAACCTTCCTAGACCACCAGGCAGAAGTGACTTTCCTCTGAATGACTCACAACACCTGCCCCTCCCATCTGGGATTTGGGGGCTCTTGGCTTATTCCAATTGGTTTCAGTTTAGCGCCGATGCAATCACATATCAAGAATATTCAGTATATCAGGCCTTGGCTAAGTTATGGGCAGATGAAGATGAAAAAGATGCCTGCCTGCCCTGTAGCATCTCACTCGTACAGGAGCTTTGTTGCTTTTTTTTTTTTTTTTTTTTTTTTTGTCCCCTGTGATTTAGGGCCTTGTTTCACCAAATAGTTTGAGATTCCCCCTTCCTTCTCTTTCTCCTCCTATTCCTCCTTCCCCTCCTCTCCTGTGCTCCCCCTCCTGCCTGAGCCCTGGTTCAGCCTCCTTGCAGTCCTGGGCTGGGGACCCCGTGAGTGTCATCTGCATAGCACCAAAGTATCTCCTCTGTTGGGGCGTTCCTTATGCCCTAGCCTCCATACCTGGGCCCACCGAGGCTCTGGTGACAGCTGTAGAGTGCTAGTCAGTGCTCAGAAACAGAGGGTGCTCATGACCATGTTGGTGACAATGGGGAGGGTTATTAGGACCCATGCTTTTCCTTCCTTTTGTGGATACATTAATTTAACAAGGATCAGATGAGTTTGCTCATATTTTGTGTTCCTTGGAGGAAGAGCGTTTAGAGTTTGTTTTTCCATATTGGAATGAATCAACATTGAACATCAGAGTTCAATTTTTTAAATTTCCTTTTTCAAAGAAGCAACGTGAGAGGCAGGGAACTGGCCTGTGGTAATTGGGACTATACCTGTGCCCCTGGGGGATCCCAAGCCAGCTTTGTAGAATGCTTGGGGTTGGAAACGGAGCCAGAGGCTAATGCGATTCACCTTGACACATTTGCAACAATATTTGGGGGGAAAAATTAATTAAACAGAACTCTGTGAGGAAGCTGTATCACTCAGACTGTTCCAGTCTCTCCCCCGCAGTAGCTCAAAATGCTTAATTCTCATGTATTAGGCATTTCGTATCTTTCATCTCATTTAAGCTCACAACAACCCCTATAATCCCATTTCACAGATAAGAAAACAGGTATCAACAGGAATATACCCAGGGATCACGTGACTTATAATTGACAGAACCCAGATTCACAGCGAGGCCATTTGACGTCCGAGGCCACGCACTGCCCCACAGTGACATCCTGCCCTCAACAAGAACTCCTTTACATTGCACTCTGACACTGGCGTGGTTACTCAGACTCCTGGGTTGGGTCTCCTCCCATACTCCGGCTCAGAGTGAATATATCGGTTATTAATTGCTGTGTAACCAAGCACCCGAAGCATAGTGACTTAAAACAACAACTGTCTTATATCCTGGAATTCTGGGTAATGATGGAGCTCAGCTCAGTGGTTCTTGTCTCCAGTGATATCACCTGGGACTGGAGACAGCTCAGGCTCTCTTGGACTGGCACGTTGAGGATGGCTCACTGCCATGGCTGATGTCCTCATGGGAGAGGGTTGCCAAGTCTGAGGTCAGGCAGGACAGCGAGGCTCCTGGGAGCGTGTGTCTGTCCTCCTCCCCTGGTAGAAGGCTGCTTCCTTTTCACATGGCCTTTCCTATACATCTCTCCACGTGGTTTCCCCACGTGGTCTTTCCAACATGGTAGCTGGCCTTCTTACGTGGAGGTTCGGGGACCCCAAAAGCTCAGAAGCAGAAGCTGCCAAGCCAAAGTCCTGTCCAGACGCAACATGGGCAGAGACTAACCAAAGGCATGGCCCCAGGGGGATCAGAGCAGTCAGCGCCCCCTCTGGAGACCAGCCACCTCAGTGAAGCGGGTTCGTGCCGATGTGGTTGGTTCTTCTGAGGATGGAGAGAGAGTCCACGGCTGGCAACCTCAGGTAGTGCTTCTTGGAGGGAGTGGGGCTTACAGTGGACCTTGAAAAGTGACTGGGATCTAGAAAAAAGTCTGAGTTCTGGGGCGGTAGTAGTTGAATTTGTATAATATATACCATGTGCTACACAGGGCACTTACAGTTTTAATTTAACTCATTTAACCCTCAAACAACTCAAAGATCTGGGTGCCATCATTATTGCCACTTTACAGATGAGGAGACTGGGGCACAGAGAACTGAAGTAACTTGGTCAAGTTTACACAGCTCCTAAAGTCGCAGAGCTGGATTCAAACCCAGGCAGTCTGGCACCTGAGTGACTTTACCACCCTTCAGAAGGAGGGCTGATTTTGAGGAGCTCTTCATGGGGTGGGGGTGGGGGGATATCAGGCAAAAAAGTTTGGCCAAAACCTTGGGTGCTTGTGGGGGAGGAATGAACAACATTCCTAGTTAACTAGTTAACATTCCACATTAACTAGTGCTTAAGTGGTGCCCGATTAGTTCCCAATTAGAGCCCGTCTCCTCTACGAGACTGTATGCCCCATGAGGGCAGGAATCCTGTTCTTTCGATGAACCGGGCCCAGCGTCAAGTACACAGTAGGCACTGAATTGAAGTGAAAAGTGGAGGTCATGTTCATAGAGAAAAGGCACAGCCTTTTTTATGGGCTCAGAAAGACTTTCTCTGACTCAGGAAAGCTCTACCTCCCTATGGAAGCTCCTGACAGACTCACGGTGGACAGATCGCTAAAAGGCCAGAGGAAGTAGGCAGATGGGGAACCAGGAGGCGTTTTGGCTCCTTCAGGGTGCAGTCTTCAGAGCAAGAACCGTTGGGGAGGCGACAGGGGAAGCAGGTGTGCTGGACGTGCCGATCCCGGGCCTCGGCGGTGCCTCTGCGGCAGCCGTCAAAGAAGCTGGTGATTAGCATGGTGGGGGGGGCGGGGGGGGGGTGTCTCAGGAAATGCTTCCCTGAGGGGTGCTGGGCAGGGGGATCAGGCAGTGACAGGAGCTCCTGCTCTGCAAAATGCAATCATCAGCTCCCATCTTAAAAATAAATCTTTTGTGGTGTTCTAATGAGGTCACAGGAGCAGCACTGCTTTCTAGTAAGAAGAGGGAGCAGGGCTGAGGAGGCAATCTCTGGGTCTCATTTCACATCTCTGCAGAGGTGCGTAGGGTGCGGGGGCTGCCAGGGAGAGCCAGGAAAATGAGGATCCCTAAGCATCCGGAGCCTCCCTTTTGCCATTCTTGTGCTCCGTAGCAGTGTAGACAGGAGACAAAAAATAACGACGGGGCCCTGAGCTCTAGCACTTACGGTTGCTGCTCAATGGCAGTGACTGTGGCCAAGCACCAGGTGATGCCCTCCCCAGAGGTGATGCCATTAAATCCTCACCACAGCCCCCCTCCCTGGCCCCACTTTAGAGAGTCATGCCTGTTGCCTGGGTCATAGTAGGCTCTCCATAAACGTTTGTTGAGTCAATGATTAAACCAAAGCACAGAGAGGTGAATTCACTTCTCCAAAGTTGCACAGCTAAGCGGGGTCCAGATTCCCACCCAAGGTTGCCTGACTCCAAAGCCAGGGTTTTTAACCATTGCTTATTGAGCCCTTTTGCATAGAACTTACCCAGTGATGCTTCTCAAAGCCCTGCAAATAACCCCCAAAAGTGGGTCTTCTGCAGGCAGTTTGTACAGGGCATCTCACATAAGTCTTCCAGTAGATGTTGAACATGTCTCATGTTGGCCCATTTCTCAAAGGGGGAGACTAAGGCTCAGAGGAGATGACCAACTTAGCTGGGGTCAGAGTGATAGATGACAGAGCTCTGGAGTCGAACTAAGAATTATAAAAGACAATTCATTAGGCAGTTTTGTATCCTGTTGGCTTAGTACTTCCTCTGGCACCGCCATCTCTGTCCGTTCTGGTCCCGGCCACCCTGATAACAAGGGTACAGCATCACTGCAGGTTCACCTGTGAGCTGGTCTGCACAGCCTGTTTGGGGATGGGCTTTAGAGCCAAACGATGGGGTTCACACCCCGGCTCTGAGACCAGCCATGTTTCCTCACCTTGTTGTGCCTTATTTTCTTTCCCTGCAAGGTAACACTTTCCTCATGGGGTGATCGTAATGCCGAAGGAACTTAATGCCTGTGAAGCGTGTAGAACGGTGCCTGGCACAGAGCACGTTCTCAATACGTGGTACCTGTTGTCATCGCCACCAGGGTGATGATCATCATCAAAAACATTATTCCCCTAAATAGCGGCAGGCCAGGGACTTCCGTCGGGGTGGCCTGGGGACTCCCAGCAGAACCAGTGCAGCCCTGCGGCCAGCCCTGGAGGGCCACTCTGTGCAGAGGTCCTGGGGTTTTTACCAGGGTCCTTATTCTCCTCTCCGGCCTCTCTGTGGAGTTCTGAGCACCCCCACCTGCACACCTGTCCTCCCCTGCTGTCTGACCAAGGCAGCCGATGCATTTGCAGCCCACTGCCACCCTCATCAGCAGGTGGCTTCTGGAAGTGCTCTCATTGTCCTCACCTGTCAGACCCAAACACCTACCTGCACTCCCACTGAGCTTTATTCTCTGCCCTGCTGCCTCTGGGTTTGCTCCTTTTTAGGCTGGGGCTTAGGCTGGGGCTTGGTTTCCTGACCTGGCATTTAGGTTCCCTGCTCATGCTGTTTAGGGGTCCAGGCTGTTTGCCTCTGACCTTGGCACCCCCTCCCTCCAGTGCACACACCCATCTGGGCATTCACCTGTGCTGCCGGCACCCCAGCCAGTAGCTCCAAATGAGTTGTGTTAAACATGTTGAGCGGCGCTCTGTGCACTGTTCCAGGCCAGCTTCCTGTGCCAAGTGTGTCTAAGCGTTGTCTCCATTGCAAGCACCCCCACTCAACCCTGGTCAGGTGGGTGCTGCCACCCACCCCATCAGAGGATCTTTCTGGGTGTGTCCATGGCCTCCCAAGTTGGCTACACTCCCTAGGTGCTGTGAGAGTGTCACATCTCCCCCCCTCCCCCCTCCACAAGCAGGGGCCAGCTTGGGTCACATCCCTTACTCTACGGCTGTTCATTCCTGGCTGCCTCCCCTCTCCCACCCACCGTCTCCCGAGTGCCCATTTCTGTACAGGATAAGTAATTCACAGAAGGGTGGTGACCAGAGACACTCGGAGCATGGTGTGATGTGCACCAGGAAGCTGGGCCTGGAAGGATGCCCGAGGTGATAGGACCAGGGCCTGGGCACCGTCCCACAGTGGGGATAAGCATTGAAGGTGTGGCCCTGGCTGGGGCAAACACATGTTTCCTGTTAGCTCCTGACCCCTTCAGGTCCTCCTGGCACTGCCCTGCCTAAACCTGGGAGGTCCAGGGCCAAGTGTGCCCAGCCCTTGCACTGCAAACCCCATGCAACCCAGCCTAGTCCGCCTCTGTCTCTCCTCATTGTCTTCTGCACATTAATAATAATACATTCCTCATAAAGTCGCCGTGCTGTTTTAATGAGTTAATCCGCATGGAGAATGGAAAACAATGCCTGCAACTCATGCACTCTGCCCCACCTTCTCCCAAAATTCCTGCTTCTCTCGTGTACCCTGAACTTGCCCCACCCATGTCTGTAGACCCAGGTTCAAAATCTGCTAGCCTTGTGAGCCTGGGAAAGTCATTTAACCTTTCCAAACCACAGTTTTCTCATCTGTACGATGGGGACACTTCTAAGA
Organism: Acinonyx jubatus; assembly: GCF_027475565.1. Lineage (NCBI taxonomy): Eukaryota > Metazoa > Chordata > Mammalia > Carnivora > Felidae > Acinonyx > Acinonyx jubatus. The sequence continues at coordinate 124,522,983 of NC_069387.1, forward strand.
ATGTTGTGAGGACTGAATGAGGTATAACACATTGGAAAGGTTCATTCGTTCAGCACAGATAGACTGTGGTGGGCGTGCAGAGCACTGGACAAGACAAGGTCCCAGGATCTGCCCGGGGGGGGGGATGTACTCCTGAAATCAGTAGTGACTTGGATGATTTTTCTCATGTGATGAATTTTAATTTGGGGGATTAATTCTCTTTTCAGTAATTAAAAGTGCAGAGAATATAAACCCCCCTACTAGAATTAACAGTGGTTAAGAATTTCACATATTTGCATGATTTTCTGAAATGAAAGAAGGGAAACATTTTAGTTAAAGCTGAAATTCCTTGTTAGTCACCCTTGGTCCTTCCTTCCTTCCCTGGAGGCAGCCATCTTGAATTTGGGGCAAGTCTTACAGTCTGTCTTTATATTTTGCTTTCTCTGTGTGTTCATAAATGACAGATGGTCTTTAAAAAATTTTTTTTAATGTTTATTTATTTTTGAGAGAGAGAGATCGAGCCCAAGAGGGAGAGGGGCAGAGAGAGAGGGAGACACAAAATCTGAAGCAGGCTCCAGACTCTATGCTGTGAGCACAGAGCCCCATGCAGGGCCTGAACTCACAAACCGGGAGATCGTGACCTGAGCTGAAGCCCAAAGCTTAACCGACTGAGCCACCCAGGCGCCCTTCAGATGGTCTATTTTGTGTTACATTTACATGTGTAACATGGAACTGTAGGTGATATTCTGCAACTCTTTTTTTTTTTTTTACCCAGTATTGTTTTTCTAGTATATCCATGTTGAAACATTGAGTCTGCTCATTGATTTTGATCACCACATGCTATTCTGTAAATTCCCAACCTTTGCTATCCCCCAGGGCTTCAGTGATCTAGCTGATAAGCCTCTCCGTGGGCTCCCATGGGAGGTATTCCTAGAAGTAGAATTGCTGAATCATAGGGTGTGCATGTCTGCAGCTTGGCTGGCCAGTGCTGGCTTGTTTTCCAAAGTGTTTGTTCTGATTTACTGTAGCAACGTATGAGAGTTCTTGCTTCTCCACATTCTCACCAGTGCTTGGTATTATTAGACTTTTTAGTTTTTGCTAATCTGATTGGGTGTGGGATGGCATCTCATACTTGGGTTTACCTGCATATCTCTGATCACTAGTGAGTTGAATATTATTCCAAGTTTTCTGATATTTAGGTCTTCTGTTCAGTAAAATACCTATTCAAATTCCTTACCCATTTTTTTTCTACTGGGATGCTTCCCTTTTATTACTGTGTGTGTGTGTGTGTGTGTGTGTGTGTGTGTGTGTGTGTGGAATTTTTTGATAAATCCTGGGGACTGATTATCCACTACGTATGTTACAAAAGCCTTTTCCCAGTGTATTGCTTATCATTGGGCTTTATACATTAGGGGTTTCTTTGTCATGGTCAAATTGGTCAACCTTTTCTTTTATGATTATAATTTTCTTATCTTGGTTAAGACCTAAGACCATAAAGAAACTCTCTTATATTTCCTTCTTATAATTTTGAAGTTTGTGTTTCAGTGTCACATGTGGATGGTGAATTGATTTGGAACTTATTTTTGTGTGTGGTGTGAGGTAGGGGTCTCATTTAATTTTTTTCCCCTAAGGAAAGCCATTTGTCCCAATACCTTGGTTTAAATAGCCCATCTTTTCCATACTGTTCTGTAATGCAAGTTCTGTTCTATACTGATTTGACATGTATATGTGGGTCTTTTTCTAGGCTCATTGTTTTGTTTTGTTCGTGGATATAAATTATTACTAAATCCTAATTGTGGCAAATGCTATGATAGAAAAGCCTAGGATACTATGAGAACTTACAGCAGGGTCATTGGCCAGGACTTTCATTTCTTTGCTGTCTCTCTTCTGCTGCTTTCTTGGCTTTTATATGAATTATGGACTTTTTACTATATAGCCTGGCTGCCTTGTGTGAACTGTCTGCCCTGGCACTGGGTTGGGGCTGGGGTGGGCACCCACTTGGAGAAGAAAGCCTGACTCATTGAGCAGTGACAGATGCCACACCACTGTGGGTGGCTGTGTGCAGGCAAAGTCCCAAGTTTGTTTGTGGAAGCTGGTGTTTATGCACGCCTGCCTTCACTGGGATAGAGCCATTTTTCAGAGCAATTTCAACGTGGCCGCAGGCCCATCCACACAGAGATTAGGTAATGCATGTGCACAACAGCACAAGTTGGCTCCCAGAAAAAAATTTAGAGTCTCCAAGCTCATTGGCAGGACCGATTAGCATTTTCCGACTGAAAGAGGAGGCTGGAGGTAGATTCCCAGGATGGGTTCTCTTCAGGCCAGGAGCAGAGCCCATCCATTGAAAAGCAAAGCACTCTGGTTGCCTGTGCCACTCCAAGGGACTGCATTTCATGTTGCCATCTCCCTGTGCAGCAGCATTTGCCTCTGCTCCAAGGCTTTCAGAAACGTCTCTTCATTCCCCGCTTCTGGTTCTTGCATTTCAGGATGTGGCTGAAAAGTTCCCATGCTGCTCAGTCTCTCTTTAAAATACAGTGCGTGCATCTTGGGAGACCAATAAATCGGGGCTGGGGGAACTAGAACTAGGTGGTTGTTTACAGTTTATACAGAGGGTCTAAACTCACACAGCACAGAACTTATTTAACAGGGAGCTCCACACAGCTCTGTGCAATTTACAAAGCACAGTTTGGCTCCCCAGTACCTTCTAAGAATCAGTACACTCAGTAAAACCTTAACATGCTGGACTCTGCAGACCAGACTTGGCATTGACTTCTGTGATCCCAGACAAGTTACAGTGGAGACCTATATTATATGCGGTGGGGATGACGGAGATTAAGTCTAACATCAATGTATTAAGTGAGAGTCCGTTTTATCCTGGAACAATCCCTTGCATTTGTCTGTAAAGTAAAATGTACAGATATAACATTCTCAAAACAGGTCCATCACAGCTAGCTTTTTTTCTGTCGCTGGAGCAGATTGCTGTTTCTTTGCTTGAGCACCAGATGAAGTAGGTGGGGTGTGTGTATAGAGGATGCATTTGAAAACCAGTTCTCTTTAAACAGAAGCACAGCTGGCTGGGGAGGAGGGGTGCTGAGGTGCCCACTGAGCACGTGCTCTGAGAGTGACTTTTTTCAACAATATTTAAGTCACACAGTGGCCTGTTAAGACCATCAAGAAAGGAGCCATGTGGAAACAGGCTTCCCCAGCAGGGGCATGGCTCACCACCCCCAAACCCATTCCCTCCAGTGTTAGAATCTGGCTCTGCCTGTGTATTTGAACAGTGGACTCATACTCACGGCCAAGAGAGGAGACCGTCTGAGCTGCTGGGATCCCTGGAGGAAGCAGCGGACTCAAGATGCCCATCTCCCCTGTACTCTGGGCATGAGCTCATCGATTGAAGACTGAGCAGAATCACCTGTGCCAAAAATGACAATAGTCATCATATCACTAGTATTCCAGCAGCTAACACGATGTGTCCGGCACCATTCTAAATGCTTTATATACATTAACTTACTTGCTAATATGTGTGTAATAAACACCTCAGTGTGCACCCCCAGATAAGATCTCCTGGGACACTTACTTAACCAGACAGGTTACCAGCCCCTCCACTGGAATTTCTGGTTGAGTAGATCTGGGTCAGGGCCCAGGACTCTGTGTGTGTGTGTGTGTGTGTGTGTGTGTGTGTGTGTGTGTGTGTATGTGTGTGTGTGTGGTTTAAATTTATGTATTTATTTTGAGAGACAGCGCAAGTGGGAGAAGGACAGAAAGAGAGAGGGAGAGAGAGAGAGATAATCCCAAACTGTGCAGACCCTGATGCGGGGCTTGAACCCATGAAACCGTGAGATCATGACCAGAGCCAAAGTTGAGTTGGATGCTCAACCAGACTGAGCCACCCAGGCACCCTAGTACTCTGTGTTTTTAATAAGCACTCCAGGCACCCCTTATATACAGATGGGTTTTGGACATGCGGAATCATTATTTCCCTGTCTTTGTTCGTTCCTTCGCTGAGCTGGTATGGTGAAATTTGTGTCAGTTTGCATGCGTATGGCTACCCCACCGGACCAAACCTTTCTGAGCCTGAGTCTCCTCTTCTGTGAAAGGGGAATGGTCACAGGATCTACTTCCCAGGGTGGGTGAGAATTCAGTGAGATAAAGCGTTCAAAGCGGCATGTCCAGTACCTGGGAAGTGGCCACTGCTCCCGCTGTTACTGTCATTACTGTTACTTGGGGGTGCACAGAGCACACAGAGAGACTCACACCCCTGCGCTGGTGTTACCTGGTGGAGTGGCCTTTACCCAGTTGACAGCTGGGAATGTGCTCAAGCCAATCTCCTTCCTCTGGTTCTTTACATGTAGATCCGGTGCCCAGAAGAAAATGGATTGGCAGAGAATGGATTACTTCCTGCCTCCCTCCGCAGCCCTGTTTCGAAAGGCCCTGGTCAAATTAAAATGCATTAACTGAGTTTGTCAAGGAGCCACCAGCCATCTGGGAAGGCCCATCCCCTGCCTCCTGCCTGCCGTGTGTCAGGCCGTGGCCGGCCATGCCACATTCACATGCCGGACCACGCAGAGCCAGGCCTTCTCTTGTGGCCGCATCCCGGCTCCCATGGAAACCTGGGGTTTGGTTCTGAGCCTGAAGACAAATGAGGTGGCTGTCTGCACCATGTTCCCAAATGGGTTCTCTTTCATGTCCAATATTTTCTCTGCCTATTGTAGAGCCTCGGCCTCAGAAGGCAAAAGCAAAAGCACAAAAAAGGCCAAATGGAGAAATAGACCAACGGAAGGGGAGCCAAGGGGAGGTGATTACATAACCCCGGCAGCCAGGCTGTCTGCAAGCCCTATGACTTATTTAGCTGTCTGTCTTTGCGGGATGTTAGACTCCATCCTTTCCAGCTGGCTCTCCGCTTTGGTGATTACATTAACACTCAGTAATTAGAGGACATAGACACCTCTGTAGCCACCAGTATTCCCAGTGGCGGGATGAGGATATTCAATACCAGGAACGCCCCATCGCTGGCCTGCACACGGGTCCCTGCCCAAGGGTCTCAACCATCTGTGGCAAAATGAGACAGAAATAAGGTTAAAAAAAAAAAACCTGCAAAATCTGTACAGTTTGAAGGCTGGTGCTTGATCTTGAGCTGATGTGAACAATGTCCTTTAAAAAATCCAAAACGATGGTGATACTAATTAGTGGTTGCTTCTGTCATTTTGATATAATTCAAAGTTGGTCCCTAATACTGCTCTCCACTTTGGGGAGAAATTCCTGATCTCTGAAATCCGAGGGTCTGAGAACCACTGCTCTCTCTATAAAAGAATAACCTAATAAACCGAATAATGTGGTATAAAAGGATTCTTCTTTCCTTTTTTAATCCCACATGCATAGCGGTTTTAGCCTCGGCCTCTTCTCTTTACACAGTAGGTGATAGCCGCTCAGAGACGCCTGCCTGTGTTCCTCCTGCCTTACTTCCCCATCTGCTCTCCAGGTCCTTGGGAGCCTTGGCTCGGCCCTGTCTTGAGTCTTAACCCAGTCTTGGTGAGGATGAGAGTAAGAAAGTCACTATTAAACAGCCACCAACTGCAGCCTTCCTCTGACATCCTAACTACTTGACATACTTTACTGAGTCTCTGTAACAATACTGGGAGAGGGGTACTATGAATACTATCCCTGTTTTACAGTTGGGAAAAGTGCGGCTCAGAGAGGTTAAATCACTTACCCGAAGCCACACAGCTTTGAACGGCAGAGCTGGGAGGCAGACCCAGGCAGCCTGACGTGGAGCCCGTGTGCTTAACTATTAACTACACTCCCTCGTGATAAAGCATGGCCAGGGAGAAAGGTAGGCCTGGATTCCAAGCCCACCTTTACTACTTAACAGGCTACATCTTTACCTCTCCGAGCCTCTGCTCTCTCATCTGTAAAGTGGTCCTTGTAACAGCTGCCTCCCCCGGATGTGCTGAGGATAAAGTGAGGTAATGGAAGGCCCTCGGGATGGGTATCTCCTTGTCCTTCTCCTCCCCCGGCCACACCCGCTGGGCTCCGAATGGCCCCCTGGGACTTCTTTACCGCCATTCAGTCCTGCAGCTTGCTTCTCACAGTGATTCAGCCGAGCTTCAGCTTCCCCACACGTTGCTTTATTACCTCTCTCAAGTTCTGACCAGCGCCCCAAGCTGCTGCCTCCTCCCCCAGGATTCTGATTGGTGAGAGGTGGGGGTGCCTGCTACCACCCCACCCCCACCCCTGCTTTACCTTACCCCAAGGCCTTGCAGACAGAATTCCTAACTAGTGACATCGTGTTCCCTCTAGTAACCCCTAAATACCTCCTCTTTCTGGGTTTGCATCTTCATGGCCAGCCCCATGGATTGGAAATGTGGGGCCAACAGTTTCTAGGATGATAGCTGTGGCTCTTGAGTCTCTCATTTGCCACGTTTCACCCCTTCCCAAGCTGTGTTGGGAGGGGAGGCAGGGTGGGTGGACCCCAGCCACAACATGCCTTAGGCATGGATCCTTGCCCCTTCGTCTCAATTTGTTCCAGGTTCCAGAGCCCCTGTGAGCCTTGGATGCAAATCACGTGTTCTCCTTACACGGATGACCTTCAGTGTGGCACCTGTAATGCCCCAGGCATGTCCCAGGCATGGTCTGTAGATCACAGATGTAAGCAAATCCTCCTGAATGCTTGTGAGGTGGGTCCCATTAACTTCCATTTGGTGGACAGGCAAAGCAAGGCTTGGTGAGGGTGGAGAGATGTGCACATCACCCATAGTCTGTTACTGACAGATCTGGACTTGCCGAAGCCTTCCTGGTTCTAGATATTTCTGTGCCTGGCACAACACAGGCCAGAAATGCGGTGGGTTGTTTAAGCAGGCTGTCTGTTTCCAGAATCCATACGGAAAGTTTGGGGGATGGGCACCACCTGCCTACCAGCTACCTCTGCCCAGATGTGCCTTCACCTGTCCAGTGGGCCTTGGTTTTCTCATTATTCAAATGGGCCTACTGATACCTACTAATACCTCCTAGGGCTGTAGGGAGAATAAATGAGGTCGTGTCTGCAAAATGCTCACCAGCAGTTGATGCTTAAAAAACGTTATTCCCCTTACTCTTGACAAAACCCTCCATCAATGTAGCTACATTCTTGTTTAAAAAAAAAAATACAGCTCTCTAGGGGCCCAGGCTGGGGTCTGTGAGGACTCCTAGAGAGTCCTTTGTGATCCCATATCCCAGAGTGCAGAGACAGTGCCTACCAAGCATGTTTAGTAGGAACCCTAAGGATGTCAGCGAGAGATGACCCTTTCCCAGCCCCCTCCCCAAATCAGAAGTATGCAGACAGAGGGGGCCCAATAAAATGCCCGGAATCTTTGGAATTGGTGTAGAAAACAAATTCAGTGGCAACCAGATTTTATTTTAATGATCCGTGTCCCGTCTGCTGGAAAGAACTCGTTTCTACGGCAGAATCTTTCCATATTCTAGTGAGCAGAGGGAGAGTAACCAGCGATACCGCAGTTGGAATTGGCCCTGTGAAGACAGAGCTTCTCCTCAAGACGGTGTAGCAGCTGTGCCCCCGCCCCACTGCCTCTCGTGAGTTCCTCCCTGTCACTGCGCCAATCTCTTTAAAATGCATAATAGACACGGATCTGCTCAAGATTGCCTTTGAAAGCAACTCTAGCAGCTCACATAGCATCCTGAAAGATGGAGTGTTTTGTGAATAACTTGCTGGATTTCGGTTTTCCTGGGACTTCCTCTGGCTTCTAGGAATAATGCCTACCCAGTTTTTCTCCCGGTTTGGGGAGCACTGATTAATGGTGCTGTGACGCGTATCGGAGGCAGGCGCTTTTTCACTGCCACTGCCGGCCCTGATGGATGGCACCGCCTCTTCCCTGGCTGGGGCGACCTAGATCGGGGCGCCCTCTCCCCACTGCAAGCCTTATTCATCACAGTGGCTACAATGTGCCAGATGCCCGCTGTGTTTGAGGAATCGTTTGTGTGTCTGAGCTCGCATAAACTTCACAGCCACCCACAAGGAAGGCACTGGTATTACTTCCCCAGGCCTCACATTAGCATGAGATGGCAGATCCAACCAGGGTGCAAACCCGGGCTGGTGTGAAGCTGGGGCCCTGCTGTTTTGCCACAACACTGTGCTTTGGCGAGCAGATCTCGGGAGTGATGTTAGTAGTGGAAGTTAATGATGGGAGTAGATCACATGTTGATATGATTCATCAGCCTTAGGAGGCACCTCTGTCTGGGCCGTGGCATGCAGTTGGCCAGGTTGTGCACTGCACAACTCTAGAAGGTACCAGTCACAGTGTGATCTATGTGCATGGTGCTCTCTAGAATTGTGTAGTGCACAAGCTGCACAGCCATAATGTCAGCCCTGGGATCCTAGCTGTTTTCAGCTGTTTAGTCAGAGGGAGGGCTCAGGAGAGTACACACTGCTTCATCAGCTCTGGGTTGGACAGCTGGCTCTGCCACTTTTCATTCATGTGACCTGGGGCAAAATCCTTAACCTTTCTGTGCATCGGTTTTTTTCATCTATAAATCAGGGAGTGAGAGCGTTGTCTTTCTCCGAGGGTTAGTGCAACGATTACAGTTCATCTATACGCAGTGATTGTGACAGTCACGGCCCACAGTAAGCACCCCATGAATGGTGGCTGCTCGTGTGTGTACTGTTGTTTTTGTAACCTGCACAACCTGGCTTCCCGCTGTCTCCGTCACCCCCAACACCCTCTTGCCCAGTCAAATGGCTTTTCTTTCCCCATAGATTCCTCCTCCTCTCCGACCTTGGGGCCTCTGCTCGCCTAGAATACCGTCAACATTTTTACTATGTCCGGATTCTACTTACAAGGTCTGGCTGGGGTACTGCCTCTTCCATGGGGTTTTCCCTGATTTCCCCAGGGGGAAGCTCCACCTCCTCTGCTCTGATCTCTCACAGCACATGACCCATGACTACATTTATGTGACAGCCATGACACTGTATAAAGTGCCCCCCCCCCACTAGACTCCGAGCTGGTTGAGGGCCCTCCAGGTGGTCTGACCTTGCCTCTCAGTCCGCTTTGCCCAAGGCTTGGCACATGGTAGAACTTTAATAAATGGTTTGTGTTTTTAGTTGAATTGGTAGATTAATGCCCTCCTAATGGTCACCTAACAGCAGGAGCTTTGCACCTGATGCACATAACCATGTTTTTGTTTTTTTTTTTTTTGCTGTTGTTGCTTTTTTAATGTTTATTTTTGAGAGAGAGAGAGAGAGAGAGAGAGAGAGCGAGCATGAGTGGGGGAGGGGCAGAGAGAGAGGGAAACACAGAATCTGAAGCAGGCTCCAGGCTCTGAGCTGTCAGCACAGAGCCCGACGCAGGACTCGAACTCACGAGCTGTGAGATCATGACCTGAGCCGAAGTCGGACGCTTAACCAACTGAGCCACCCAGGTGCCCCTCTTTTTTTTGTTGTTTTAAAATAGAAACTGTCATCATTTATTTGACCTCATTTTCTTCTTTTTGGTTTCTTTTTAATCGTTTAAGTTGTTTGTAGCATGTTCACAGCCATTGCTGTCCCATTCTAGAACATTTCTATAACCTCAGAAAGAAACCCCAGGCTCATTAGTGATCTTCGTCTCAAGTCTCCCCCAGCCTCTAGCAACCGCTAATCTACTTTCTGTCTCTCTAGATTTTCCTATTCTGCACATTTTGTGCAAGTGGGATCATAGAGCATGTTGCCTCTGGCTTCTGGCTTCTTTCTCCTGGCACTTGTTTCTAAGGTTCATCCGTGTTGTAGCACGTATTGGGAACCTCACCCCTTTTTATGGCTGAATAATATTCTTCTGTGTGGCTAGACCACCGCTTCGTTTTCCATTCACGAGCTGATGGACATTTGGGTTGTTTCACTTTTGGGCTGTTAGGGATAATGCTGTATATATAATCATGTACAAGTTACTGTGCATCTTCTCCTTTTCATGCTGCCCCTGATATTTCTGTGCATTCAGGCAAAGAGCATGAAAGGGATTGTTGCCAAGGGTGATGAGACGACTAGGGTTTATGATCTGATAGGGTCCACCAGGTGCCGGGCTCTGTCCCAGGGGCTAGATACCCATTATCCACGATCTCTCTTAATCTTCCCAGGGCTCTGTGAGATTCTCAGAGAGGCCAAGTGCCGTGCTTAAGGACATGAAACTGATAGGTAGGGTTTGAACCCACATTTCTGTGACTTTAGAGCCTGTGTTCATACCACTGTCCAGTGGTGGCTGCCTCTGGAAGGGGAGTGAATCTACTTAATTAAAGATGCTCCTTTCTTCTTCCCAAAGAACACGTGCCTGACCAGCCTCGCCACAGACAGTCATGGAATAAGGGTGCTCTCAAGGGACCTTGTTTGTCCCTGGGCCACCCCAGCCAACATCGTGGGCCTCTCAGACCTGGGTCACCTAAAGCCTGACATTCAGTCCACGGATGCCTCGAGGAGGCTGCTACCCGCCAGTGTCCATGAGGATTGACATGGATGGAAGAAACCAAGTGTGTGTCCCAGGGTGGGGCTGGGCAGACCAGCCAGGAGCGCCAGCTGAGACCGGGCAAGCAGTGAACGTGCCATGCTCTGCTGTCCAGGAGCGCTGGGCAGGGAGGGCCCATCACACTCTGCACACGCTGTGACAAGTTCATACGGCCCGCCCTTCTGAAGATGCACACAGCTGCGGCAGACCCTTCTGCCGGGGTGTGTGTGGAGCATTGCCAGTGCTGGTGACAATAGCTGAGCATCTGAAGGGGGCTCACCCTTCGCTTCTTTTCAAGGGAGGGGATACAGGACCAGAGGCTGGGGTGATAGCATACCACTGTGAGGGCCTTCAGGGTCCAGAGGAGGAGTGAAGTGAGAGGACTGGCAAAATGGAAAATTGCATACGTCAGGGATATCAGAAGCCCCTGCAAAAAGACAGAGGCGAGGGCCACACTGCAGCCAGATCTTTCAGCAGATGGGCGGGGCGGCAGGCCCCTTCCAGAATACTGATGATTCCTCTAGATAGAGCTAAGTCTCTTGTCCCCGAAAGCTGAGGATCACAGCTTCCAAAGGATCCATTTGAAGCTGTGAAGGGGAAGCAGTCTCTTCCCCAGAGGGTGGGCTAAACTGGCCCACAGGGGTGTGTGTGTGTGTGTGTGTGTGTGTGTGTGTGTGTGCGCGCGCGCACGCGAGAGACAGACAGAGATCAAGACAGACAGACCCTGGACTAACTGATGAGTGTACATGGGCTCCATCCTGAGAGGCCTCAGGCTTAGAGGGCATCATAAGGTCTGATGTTTCTTTTTTTTTTTTAACGTTTATTTATTTTTGAGACAGAGAGAGACAGAGCATGAACGGGGGAGGGGCAGAGAGAGGGAGACACAGAATCTGAAGCAGGCTCCAGGCTCCGAGCTGTCAGCACAGAGCCCGACGCGGGGCTCAAACTCACGGACCGCGAGATCATGACCTGAGCCGAAGTCGGAAGCTCAACCTACTGAGCCACCACCCAGGCGCCCCATGGTCTGATGTTTCTTGAACCCCTGCTATGTAACAGTGTCTTGGGAAATGCTCTGTCTCATTCATTCCCTGAAAACAACCGTGTGTGGTATTAATTTTATTTTACAACAGAGGAAAATGAAGCCCTGGGAATAACTCTTCTAAGGACGTACCACCGGAAGCAGTGGTGCTGTGATCTGGACCCAGGCTTGGGGTGCCAGAGCCCAGCTCCTTGGTCATTAGCCCCTCGTGCTTCCCCCTGGCTACATCTGGGGCTTTGCCAGCCTGCTCTTGGCCCCCCTGCCCAGGTGGTCCCGATCTGGTCCTCGCTGGGTTCCTCATTGCTGAGTGACCTTGGGCAAATCAGTTTTCCTCTCTGAACCTTGGTGTTCTTGTCTTTAAAGTGAGGGGTTGGCACAGAGCAAGGGTTTTCAAAGTGAGTTCCACAGACTCCTGGCGTCCTATGACCCCACAACAGTGACCTTGTTATTTGTTCTGTTTATCAGATTTCTGTGGGAGACTTTGATTAAAGGCTTCTGGCGGTTATAAATAAACAAAAAAGTAAACAAGAAAAAACGCTCCAACTAGATACTAGGCAGCCTCCCGGCTTTGGCTACCAAAGGTCTGGAGGAGTAGCCCTGAACTCCCCACCAGCAAGCCCCAGGAGAGTCTGGACCTGTGTGCTGGGGTTGTATTAGTGTTGGGGTGGAGGGTCCCCAAAGAAGTCAGCCATGAGTGGGCTGGGACAGAGCAGATCTCAGGATGACCCTGAGGAGGTGGCGTCACCAGAGTGGCCAGGGCAGTGTTTCCCAAATTCTAGTAATCAGAGCACTAAGCCATGATTTTTGCCACATCTGTGGTACAAGAGGTAGGAGAGCCTGATGGTTAGGAATCAGGCTGCCTAGGTCTTCTACTTACTACCTCCTGCCTTGGGCAAGGTACTTAGTCTCTCGGAGCTCAGGGTCCCTCTCTGGATGGTGGGGGTGACAGCGGGGTGTGTTTGTGGTGTTGTCATGACTTAATACATGCAGAGCATTTGGCCCAGTACCTGGCCCACACTAAGGGCTGATTATTACTTAAGCAGCGTGACTTCGGCTCTTCACGTCTGTTTAATGGGGATAGTGATAACAGCAGCCTATCCGGGTCCTCGTAAGGATCGGATAGTAAGTAGTTATTAAAGGGTGGCAGTGGTCCCTATTGTATTTTCCTTTAAATCTAGGCACATCTCCTTTATTGAGCCTCATCCCTTCTTGGAGGCAGCCACCATCCGAGTGGCGGGGACTGGCCAGGGGTCAGTGCTGGCACAGTTGCCTGGCTTGTCCGGCCATGCGGCCGCAGGAGAGCAGTATTAACGGCAGACACGTGAAATCCTCCAGTCTGGGCCAGAGCCAAGGCGGGCGTCTGACCCGCCAGCTCACACCGGGAAGGGAAGCCAGTCCCTGGGGGGGGGGGGGGGGGGGGGGGGCATGCTGTAAATAGACACACGCGCTGGCATGGACCCCGGCCAAGGAAGGCCTCCCCGCCTGCAGTTGGTGGAGCCGGCTTCCTCCGTCGCCCTGCTCTCCACAGGCCTGCTCTCCGCACGTCCTGGGAAGCAGGGATTGAACTGGGCGGTTAGAGATCCAGGTGTGGGTCCAGCTCCGTGCCTTGGGCGTGATGCTTCCACTCTCTGACCACAGTTTCCCCATCTGTGAACGAGGGCATGTTCTGGATGACCTGGGAGTTCTCTTCTTTGCCCTCTCTGGTTTGTGTATGGCGGGGGGTGGGGGGGGGTGGGGGGCAGGGTCAGGTAGTGGTTAAGTCGGGGTGTGGGGTGGGGGAAGGAGTCATACATACTCCCGGGTTCCAATACTGACTTTGCCACTTCTTAGCTGGGGGATAAGTTACTTAACCTCCCTGGGTATCAGTCTCATCGTCTGTAAAATGGGCTGGCCGTTGGGTTGTGATAGCACCTGTCCCAGGGTGTTGTGTCAAGGATTATGAGGTCATACATGCAGAGTGCTCAGTATGGTGCCTGGCACCAGCAGGACTCCACCAATGGAGCTGATGACTTACCCACCCGTTCTGTAACGTTGCCCATCACCCCAGGATTCAGGGTCTTGTTGCTGTTAAGCCCAGGAGCCTCTCCAGCCTAAAGTCAGCTCAGAGTGCCAGAGTCGCCTCAGCCAATCCACAGCCGCCGTTCACGGAGCGCTCCTTCATTTGCTCATTCAGCCTGCTTAGTGAGCACCTATGAGGAGCCAGGCACCGTTCCAGGTGCTGGACATATGTGAGTGACCAAAACAGATAGGACTCCCTGTCCTTAGAGAGTGTAGAGCCTAATGGGGGAAGACAGACACTAAACCAATAAACAAGCGGAGCATAAGCATGAATCTCTGGGCCTTGCTTTGGAACCACCATAGGTGACTTTCTGATGCCCACCACCCCCATTCCTGGCTGACACTCCCTGATCTTTAAAGTCCTGCTGTATTCCTGCAGGAGTTCTGAGTCGCACTCCCAGACTAGGCCCTCACTCCGTTACTCCAGTACTCGGGCTCTGGAATCAGTCGGGCGTGGGCTTTGAGTCCTACTTACACCAACTCTCTGGCTGCTTGACCTTGGGTAAGTCGCTTAGCCTTTCCCTTCCCGTTTCCTCCTCTTTAAAATAACATTGCCCGCATCCTAGCACTGTCACGGGGATTAAAGGAGTTAATATATGCAAAGTAGGTGTGTCGGGGCGGCTCAGCTGGTTAAGCATCAGACTCTGGATCTCAGCTCTGGACTTGATCTCAGTCTCATGAGTTTAAGTTCCGTGTTGGGCTCCATGCTGGGTGTGAAGCCTACTTAAAAAAATAAAAATAAGTTAATGTAAAGCATTGAGAACAGTGTTTACCCCTGTATGACTTTGAACACGTTACTCTTTGAGCCTCAGTTTACTCGCCTGTAAAACGGGCATAAAATGGTACCTAATTCATACGGGCACTTGGAAGGCTGAAATGTGATGATGTATGTACAAGGCTTGGCTTAGCATGGATCAGATGCTCCTCCTCCTCTCTTGGATTGATTAATTATTGCTGAGTAACAAATTACCCTAAACTCGGTAGCTTAAAACAACAATTTATAATTGCTTCCGTATATGAGAGTCAGGGGAGGTAGCAGAACTACTCTAGGCTTGACTGTGCCACTGTGCGTTTTAAGCTGGGGGTCCAGCAGGATGTGGCTCCTTGCTGAGGTCTGGGCTTGGCTCTGCTTCATCTGTCTTTGTCTTGGGACCTGTCTGAGAGAGTGGTAGCTACACCTCTCACTGCACTGCAGAGCTGCAGGAGGGCAAACATGCAAGACCTCTTAAGGCTTAGGCTGGGACAATACTGTCCCTTCCACCTCATTCTGTTGCTAGAGCAATCACATGGTCAAACCCAAAGTCAAGAGGTAGAGAAATAGACTCTGGTCCTTCAGTGGCGGGAACTGCAAAGTCACACGAAAGGGAGTGTGAGTAAAAGCAGGAGTGAGAGAGAATCAGGGGCATTAATGGGGTCGGCTGGGCCTCCCAAGAAGCCCCAGGAGAGGGCCAGTGTAAGAACTTCAGTGAGGGGCAGTGATTTGGGTAGGTATCATTTTTCTGTTCTTTCAAAAAAAATTTAATGTCTTATTCATTTTTTTTTGAGAGAGAGAGAGAGAGAGAGGGAGATTGGGGGAGGGGCCGAGAGAGAGGGAGACACAGAATCCTAAGCAGGCTCCAGGCTCTGAGCTGTCAGCACAGAGTCCGACGTGGGGCTTGAACCCACGAACCACGAGATCATGACCTGAGCCGAAGTTAGGCACTTAACCAACCATGCCACCCAGGCACCCCTGGGTAGGTATTTTCGATTATATCGTGGGGACAGTAGCCCCGAAACATTCATTGGGTTGCTGCTCTAGAAGATGACTTCCTTTCTGCACCCGCATTGCCCTGGGGACATAGTAGGGGATTTTCTTCCCAGGAATGTTGTGGGAAAATGAAGGATGAGCGCAGGAGGGCTGGATGGCAAAGCCCAGGAATGCCTCTCCCCACCCCCGCCCCTCCATTAAATCTGTCCTTGCAATGGAATAAATAAAACTGTCAGCTGGAAAAATGAGGGGCAAGCCGACCAAATATGATAAACTGTCTCTTGCTGTGTATTGTACTCTCCACAATAAAACCCCAAGTGGATGCTAAAAATGTGTGCAGCTTTGTAAGGAGACAAGCGTGCTCTGTGTGGCCGAGATTTTCTGAGAAAGGTAATTTAACTGCAACATGCATAGAGGGGAGAGATGCAAAGAGCAGGAATTTGGAAACTGTACAGCAGGTGTTTTTTTAAGAAATTGATATTGTTGGTTATTTTTCTTTTATTAAAATCTGGAGTCCAGCGGATTGCTGTCCCATCCTTATCTGGCTCATTCAAGGCATGTGTTGACATTTCTAATTTGCAAATTTAAAGATAGTCAGGAAATGGTTTAAACACTGGCAATGGTTGGGGAGCTCTTTGACTGTTAGTGACAAGGGCTCATCTCTGGGAAGATTGTGGGGGGGGGGGTGGGGGCGGGGGGACGGGAGCCAGACTGGATTTTAGGGAGACCTGGGAATAGCCAATATTTACTGAGCACTGAGTGATGGACACTGTTTCTAAGTGTTTTACACATGTATTTTATCTTACATTAAACCCGTGAGTTCCATTTTGCAGATGGGAGCAATGAGGCGCTAGAAGGTTAAATAACTTGCCCAAGTTCATGCAGCTCCTGAGTGGCGAAGCCAGCCTTGGTCCCAGGCTCCTGCCTGAGCTTTGGTTTTTTGGTCTTGTGTAGATTTCCTGCCTACCTCATGGGTGTATTACCTGGACTCAATGCTAGGACGCCTCGGCCCTCGCTTTTCTCATCTGTAGGACTGTGAGCCTTGGACCCGTCATCTCTGAGTCAAGGGTCCACTAGCCCAAAGGCCCCAGGGAGCTGTGCAGACTCCAGCCTCCTCTCACTGTGTTCCTCAGCCCTCCAGGACTGATCTGCTGTGCCTTGTGGGGCGAGATTGAATTCAATGAATGGATGGAGTGGTTTATGAACTTCTGAGCTCCATCCAGCCACGCTCGGCCAGTGGTTCTGAGGGCCGGGAGCAAGTTCCCTTGTGGCCTATTGTGCTGAGACTGAAGAGGCAGTGACTCAGTTTGTGCTCGCCTGGAGGATGTGAACTCTGACTCCTTGAGACAGATGAGCGACTTCAGTGTCGTTTGGGACCTGTTGGCCTTATGACAACAGTTGGCAGTGTTTATAGGGCGGCCCTGTATTACTCTCCTTTACTGCCGCCATCAACAGCAGACATTTATTGAACGCTTATTGGATGCCAGGCACGGCGCTAACACTGGATACAACGCCTCGTTTTATTCCTGCGACAGCCCGAGTGGTGGGTAGAATGACGTACCTCCCTACTTTGCAGATGAGGAAGCTGAGGTTTGGCAACTTCAAATAAGATGCTCCTGGCCACGTGGCTTATGGTCTGAGCTTGGCTCTGATGCCTGAGTCCACACACTTCCATTGGATATTATATATCCAAGCAGGAACACCTCAGTCTCGCAAGGTTGAAAGAGGCAGTGAAGGAGAGCCATTTGTGTTTTGTGTCTCCTGTGGCAATGTCAGTCGTGAAATTGCATTAGCAGAGGAGTACGGAGATGTAGAAGGTCTGGGCAGGGCCTCCGAGATCTCTTTGTTAGTTTGCAAATGAGAAAACCGAGGCCCAGAGAGATGCAAACTGTACTGGGGACACACCAATTAATGGTGTGGGCAACCAATGGTGGAGGGCAACGTGAAATTCGGCGGCCGGTAGAATTTTTGAATTCCAATGAGCATCAGTTTTTGTAAGACTCTTTTGAGTAATAGGGATAATATGGTATTTGGTAAGAGTCGTAACACATTTCAGGCTATGCAGACAGCCCTTCGGTAAGCAATAAAAACAGTGTTACAAGCATTATCTTAGCAGGGGCTCTAAGCACCCTGTGTGGGTCACATGGACCAGGGAAGTTAGCTCCATTCTGTAGGGAGCGATACTTTCAAAATATCAACCAGCTCCTGTCGCCCTCCCAATTAGAGCTCCTTAAAGTCTCACCATCCCACTGCTCACTCTTTACAAAGTCCTAAATTAGTGACATCTAAACTTTTTTTATTGTGTTCCCCCATGAAAATAATTTTAGCGTGTACCCTCATTCTGTGTATGTTCATTTAGAAATTAAATACCTTCACTAGTAGCAATAATATGGTGAGATTGAGTTTGATTTCCTTCTGCCTTTAGATTCAGAAATAGATGTAACTAAAAGCTGTCACATTTTTTCCTGCACCTTATTGGTCATCCTGCACAGCCTGGTGCCTGCCTTTCTTCAGCATCATCTGTCACCGTCTTAAGCCACACACTATGCTCTGGTCACACGTTTTCCATCTGGATCTCCAGGCGTGGTTCAGCCTTTAGACCTTTTCATTAGCCCTTTCCTCTTCTTGGAATGCTTTTCCCCTTGCTTTTGTAAGGCTGGCTTCCTGACACTCGGGTCTTATTTTCAATGTCACCTCCTCCAAGAGGCTCTCCATGACCGCTCTATCTAAAGCTGCAATCGGCCATTGTCTCTGACACTGCCCATTTTAATAGTCTGAGTACCACTTATCACCATCTGATATTTTTTTTCTTGTTGGTAGGCTGCCTCCTTTGGCAGAAAAGCAGTGCTGGCCACAGTGGGAGAGCTCAGTAGCTAGTTACTGGGTGAACACACACACTGAGACTCAGAGGTTAGGGCACTTGGCGGGGCCATGCTGTCCATAAATGGCAGAGCTAGGATTTGATCTTTAACCCTTGTGACTTCAAGTTCAAGGGGCTTTGCATCATGCCCAGCTGCCTCTTGTCCTTTAGAGCCGGCCAAGAGGTATTTGAATCCAGACTGACTGTTTGAGTTTGAAATCTGTTATGATGTCAGATGACTATGGAATTTGAAAGGAAAAAAAAATGACTGGCATTTTACGCTCTGTTTCACAGCCAGCCAGTAATGGGAGTTTGGAAAAATTCCGGAGCCTGAAATAATTCAGGCAGGCCCAGCTGCAAATTGGAAAAGTCTGTGGTCAGGAACCGCAGTAGGTGAATGCAGCCTGGGGAAATGCTTGGCCCACATGTCCTAACGGAGCCCAGAATCTAAGCAGATCCAGCAGAGTGGATGTGTTTATTGTAGTAAGAAAAAGGGTCCTTCAGCCCCCCTTCCATTACCTGTGTGGTTTTGAAGCGTGATGTCAAGAACTAATGCCTAGGGGCGCCTGGGAGGCTCAGTCGGTTAAGCGTCCGACTATGGCTCAGGTCATGAGCTCACGGTCCGTGACTTCGAGCCCCGCGTCGGGCTCTGTGCTGATAGCTCAGAGCCTGGAGCCTGCTTCGGATTCTGTGTCTCCCTCTCTCTCTGACCCTCCCCCGTTCATGCTCTGTCTCTCTCTGTCTCAAAAATAAATAAACATTAAAAAAAAAATTAAAAGAAAAAAAGAGCTAACGCCTAGATAAAGAGATCTGGAATGTCCAATTTCTTCCTGCCTTCTGTTGAGCACCTGTAGTGTGAGAACCTATTAGCAAATTCAGGAAATCCCACTAGCTGGCCCTTCCTCTGCCATGAAGGCACCACACCCATCCCTTGGGCCTGGGGAAGGAGGTAGGAGGGCAAGGAGTCCCCAGAAAAGAGGATGAACCCCTATGACCTTTTGAAGACTAAATCGTTCATTTTGCTGCATAGTTTGTTAAGGAACCGGCCACCTCCCTGTGTTACCTCTTGTTCTCTTTCCGGGAGTGACCCCCTTACATTAGAGCTGACAAGCAGCTAGTTGTCTGGCTCAGGCAGGTGTTTCCATCTTCATTTCACGGCATGGCTTCTTCATGCAAGGCCTGCTGGCCCCTTCTCCCCTTCCTATTGAGCACAGGACCCCTAATGACGAATGAACAGGCAGAATTAAGAGGGTCAAATGTGATACCTGATGGCAAAGAAATTAGCAATTGATTTTTCCTGCTGGATCTCCCTCTTCCCCATCCTGTCACTGAAACCGTATTGATATTCTGCTATAAGGAGATTTCCTGCATTCATCCATCCAGCCATGGATCCATTCATTCATGGTTAAAAGTGCGGCCTTTGGGGTCAGACAGACCCACCCACCTTGGCCATCCCCCGGCCTTGTGACCTATATTAGTGTCCTTGGGCTGCTGGAACAAATTACTACAAACTCAGGACCTTGAAACCACAGAAATGTATGTATTGTCTCCTAGTTCTGGAGGCTAGATCTCCAAAATCAAAGCGTTGACAGTAAGGCTGTGTGCTCCCTCTGAAGGCTCTCTGGGAGAATCTTTCCTTGCCTCTTCCAGCTCCTGGTGGCTCCAGGCTTCTGAAAGCAGACCTCTAATGTTTTATTTTTGAGAGAAAGAGACAGAGAATGAGTGGGCAAGGGGCAGAGAGAGAGGGAGACACAGAATCTGAAGCAGGCTCCAGGCTCTGAGCTGTCAGCACAGTGCCCAACACGGGGCTCAGACTCATGAACCACGAGATCGTGACCTGAGCCGAAGCCGGATGCTTAACCGACTGAGCCACCTAGGAGCTTCAACAGCAGACCTCTAATCTCTGCCTCTGTCTTCACATGGCCACTTCCTCTTCTGTCTCTTATAAGGACCCTTGTCATTGGGTTTAGTGTCCCCCCCCTGCAGATAATCCAGAATAGTCTTAAGATCCTTAACTTAATTACATCTGCAAAGACTCTTTCTACATTCATAGATTTCACCATTCAACTCACTGTATGACCTTAGACATATTATTAAATCTCTATGAGCCTCAGTATCTTAGCCTGTGTAATGGAGATGCCTCTATTCTAAACCTCACAGGGGTAATATGTGGAAAACCCTATCAGTGCCCGTACAGAGCTCCTGTTCCATCAGTGGCAGTTACTCTTCCTCACCGAGTGTCCACCATGTGCTAAGACCCGGTGCTGAGCTCGCACGATAATCCCCTGAGAAGTGAGACCCCCTCCCCTTATGATACAGCTGGCAGAACCTGTGTTAATTCCTAGGCCCACCTGAGGCCTAACCAGCTATGCGAGTACCCAGCAGAACCTAGTTCTCCGGAATGTGTATGGAAGGACCCACCAGTGGGGAAAAGTTGTGAAAACACTTCTAGAAAGTTCCTCAGCTCATCCTAGGAGACCTTTCAGGGAAATAGAAGAAATCAGTGCCTGGCTATTGGAAAGCATTCTGGTCTCGCATCCTGTCCTCCCACCCCTGCCAGCCCACCTACCCTCGCCATCATGTTTTTTATTCTCAGGGTTTGGAATTGGTGAGGATACTTCTCATCCCCCACAGAGTAGGTATTCCACGAGCGACAGGGGTGCAGACATCCTAAGGGCAGTGAACGGTATGTTGTGGCCTAGAAACCAGGCAGCCAGGAAGGGAGTTGGCGTGATGCAAAGCTGGCATTACAGAGAGCTAGCAGGAGTGTTCATCTCTGCCCTTCATTTCCCTCCTATGACCTTGGGCAAGACTTTGAGCTCCCTTAAGGCCCAGATACTCAGCTAGAGATCTGTGGGGTTGATTTTGAGCAGTAGTTTTCTAACTTAAAAAAAAATAAAAGGCAGTAAAGGTTTTAAAATCTTTCCTAGAGAGGCATGCCTGGGTGGCTCAGTCAGTTAAGCATTTGACTTCAACTCAGGTCATGGTCTCATGGCTCAGGAGTTCGAGTCCTGTGTCTGGCTGTGTGCTGACAGCTCAGAGCCTGGAGCCTGCTTCAGATTCTGTGTCTCCCTCTCTCTCCACCTCTCATGCTCTTTCTCTCTCAAAAATAAGTAAAACAAAAAAAAAATTGAAACCTTTCCCAGAATCCCATTTTGTGTAGCCCAGTGTCCACTGAAAGCTGCTGTCCCCAGTCCTACCCCCGTTCAGGGTCAGTGGCTGCTCCGTGATTTTCTCCAAGTGTCTGCGTTTGCTTCCTCATTTGGCCAATACCTCCTCGGTCTCAGGATCCAGAACCCACCCCCTTCTTTCTCTCTCAGGAACTCCCCTTCACTCCAGGAAGTTTTGTGGACTTTATGACAGGTGTAAGGAAGCCACAAGAAGGGCGTCACATCCTGGCCCACGCTGGACTTCACTCCCGGGTCAGATGGTACCATCCGCACCTCAGGCCCACAGCAGACATGACTAATCCATCGCAGCACTCTCCCCCACAGAGCCTCAGGGGGACCACAACCCTGGTAGCCCTGGACTGGGAGGACAGGGACGGGGGCAGGTGGACATCACTGCAGGGCTGTGGCCTGGCCTCCACAGCCTGTCAGGAGCAAGACTTCTGCTGGATGTGAGCCATGACCCACAAGTTATGGGTGTTGGGGTTCCTGGTGCTAATTTAGTTCTTTTCTTCTCATTTTTCCTTCAGACTATTTTCCCTACCACCACTAGAGTTGTCTTTTTCAAAGATAGATCTGATCATCCCCCCCAACCCCCCCGCCCACCTAACCAGGCTTAAACATCCCTGGTGTTCTCCCTAATGTTTACACAGCATGTTCCCAGATCTCAGGCATGGCCTCAAAGGCCCCCACTACTCTTCAACATCCTCTCCAGCATGTAACCTGCATGTACTATGTGGCCAAGTCCCCCGCTTGGTTTTCTAAACCCAACTGTACCTATTAGGCCTCTGTGCTTCTGTGTGCACAGTTCTTCCTGTCTGGAATGCCCTTCCCCACGGTAGTAGTTTTCTATGGCTGCTGTAACCAATCACTGCAAACTACGTGGCTTAAAATAACACAAATCTATCATCTTAACAATTCTGGAGGTCAGAAGTCTGAGGTGGGTCTTAATGGGCTAAAAGTGAGAGGTAGCAGGGCGGTGTTCCTTCTGCAGACTCCAGGGGGAAATCTGTTTCTTGCCTCTTCTAGCTTTCAGAGGCTCCTACATTCCTTGGCTGGTGGCACCTTCTTCCATCTTCAAAGCCAGCAATGATCCGTCTTTCCCAAGTAGCTTTGCTTTGACTACTGCTTCCAACATCCTATCTCTCTCTCTCCCTAACTCTCCCCCTCCTGCCTTCCTGTTATAAGGACCCTTATGATTACACTGAACTCACCTGGATAATTTCCTCATCTTAGGATCCTTCATTTAATTACACCTGCAAAGTCTCTTTTGCCTTGTAAAGTCAGATATCCACAGGTTCCAGGGCTTAGACCATGGGTATCTTTAGAGGCCCATTATTCCACTTACCCGACCTGTCTTTTTTTTTTTTTAAGTTTATTTATTTTGAGAGAGAGAGAGAGAGAGAGAGAGAGCGTGCGCATGAGCAGGGAAGGGGCAGAGAGGGAGAAAGAGAATCCCAAGCAGACACCGCACTATCAGCACAGAGCCCGATGTGGGGCTCGAACTCAGAAACTGTTAGCCGAAATCGAGAGTCAGCCGCTTAACCGACTGAGCCACCCAGGTACCCCACCCCACCTGTCTTTTTATAGGGATTGGATTAGACCTTTGGGGGCATGTCAAATGTTTGCTCCTGTCCATAGCATCCCTTATGTTTCCCAGACAGAATTACTCTTTCATATCTCTTTCACTCCGTGGCATTTGGGAATCATTCTGTTAACAGATGTACTGCCGGCTCTTATGGTACTTGAACATGGTCCTGCTCCCTTGGCGGAATGTGAGCCCTTTGGAAGCAGCATGCTGAGACTTTATTATCTTTGGGACTCCGTGTCTTCCATAGTCAAATATTTGAGGAATTTGTTGCATTTGTCTTTCCTTCCAGAGGCATCTCAAGTGCCACCCCCCACCGTGCTCTTCTGTTCCCTCTGAAACATGCTTTCCCTTCTAATGAAGCCCAGCACTGACCCCATCCCGGTGCAGCACAGGGGCTCAGTGGATACTGAGACACTGACCGTGTCTTGTGGCCTCCGATCTGCATAGTGAAGCCACACCTCACCCAGGTGTTGGATTGGAAAGTGGTTTCGTTGTCAGAACTACCCTGACGGAACAGAATCATACCCAGGGCTTGAGATACTCACCTCCAGGAGACGGCTGAGCCCATGGGAACTACAGGTTCCTATTTCTCATCTCATACCTATTCCCAGGTGTCTGCACATCAACCAGAATTGTCAATAAACCTGCCCGCACTCTCCAGATTGTTTTTTTCTCTCCCTCCCTGTGCTTCTGGGCGGGAGCGATTGGATGTGCATAAGGAAGAATGCCTTTAGGAGGAGGTGCCTAGACCTCTCCTGGGGACTCTGCTTCCCCCAACCCAGGCTGTTTCTTTGCTCCTCTGTTCCCAGGTAGCAGATGGCCTGGTAATTTAATGCAGTTAAGGGGAGCAGGTTGCTGGAATTTAATTATAAAACAGAACCACTTTGAGAACGCTTGTTCTTAGAAGCAAATTGGAGGGCTGGATGAGCAGGGTCACTGGGTTACACAGCCTGAGGGGCTACATTTACAACAGAGCCCTGGTGAACTGCTCCCATGGAGTTGTGTGGAACATGGCCTCCATGGCTGTGTGCAGTGAGTGGCCTGTGTGCCAGGGAGAGATGTTTGTTCTGTGAACTTCTCTCTTACGCCACTCCTCCAGGCTCTGTCCTCCTTGGTCTCCTTGTAAGATTGGTGCAGGCCACTGGGGGGCACTTAGAATGAAATCCAGATCCTGTTTCCTGGCCGAAGAGGCCCTCCACGCTCTGCCCCGTGCCTGCCTCTCCAGACCCTCCCAGCACCAGCCTCCTTTGTTCACTGCACTTCTGTTTCTCCGCTATGCAGGCATGGTTCCTGCCGCAGGATCTTTGCACTTGCTACTTCCTCTGCCTGGATTGGTCTCCCCACCACCAGGTATTCCTATGACCACCCCCTGCAGGCCTCAGCTGAAAGATTACCCCGTTGGAAAGAACTGCCTGGAACACTCTGTTTTTGTTGCTCCCTAAATTAGTCAGCTTGGGCCACCATAATGAAAAGCCATAGCCTGGGTGGGTTAAACAACAGAAATTAATTTCTCACAGTTCTAGAGGATAGAAGTCCAAGATGAAGGCTTCAGCCAGTTTGGTGTTTGGTGAGAGCTCTCTTCCTGGGCATCAGATGGTGGAGGGGGTGGTCCGGGTAAGAGTGTGGCAGGGCATGGAGGAAGAGAGCCCACTGGTGTCTCTTCTTACAGGTACACTCATCCGGTCAGATCAGGACCCCATCTTTATGATCTCACTTAACCTTAATTACCTCTTTAAATGCCCTGTCTCCAAGTACACTGGGGTTAGGGCTTCAACATATTCAACATATGAGTTTTGAACATTTAGTCCCTAACACTCCCTGTGGCTACTCCACCGCTATCCTGTTACCCTCAGCTCCTTACCCCTTCTGTGCCTTGGCTTCTCTCCTGTGGGCTGACGTGGCCTTACCATATGGGATGGGAGGAGTGAGTTATTGCACGAGGAATACTTAGACCAGAGTCTAGCACAGAGGAGGTGCTGGGTAAATGTTAGTGAACTTCGTTATCACCCTCATTAACTTTCGGTCTAGATTTACTAGCGCTCGAGGCCTCAGAGAACACTCATTTGCACGCTTGCGGCAGGAACAAGAGAGGACCCGATGAAGGAACAGAGTCTGGGGAGGAGCTGGGGGAAGGGTGT
The DNA here is from genome assembly GCF_027475565.1 of Acinonyx jubatus. Classification (NCBI taxonomy): domain Eukaryota; kingdom Metazoa; phylum Chordata; class Mammalia; order Carnivora; family Felidae; genus Acinonyx; species Acinonyx jubatus. Next base: position 124,548,025 of record NC_069387.1, read on the forward strand.
TCGTGGCAGAGGGAGCCTCGGGGACAAAGGCAAGACACGGCATGGTCAGCAGAGAGAGCCGGGCAGAATGCAGCACTAGAGCATCCGTTTGAGGGGGGAGGTGACAGTGGGCGGTCACAGGAGACCCTGTGGGCCAGATTGGAAGGCTGCCCAAGGGACACCAGTGAAGGGTTTCCAGCAGAGAAAGAGTGGTCAGATTTGCATGTCAGAGAAACCACCTTGCACTGTCTTCCCCACACAAGGGTCGAGCCCAAGTCAAGGGTCCCGTATCACTTCACCGAAAATGCCCTTGCAGGGGCCCCCAGTTTGCCAACCCAGTGGTGAGGTTTAAGGTGATGTCCTTCTTGATCTTTCTGCCGCACCTGACCGTTGCCCACACCGTCCCTCCTGAGTCTCTTCATCCTTGGCTTCTCTGACTCTGACCAGAAGTCCTGAGAGGCAGTGCAGTGTGCTGGAGAGAACCTTCCTGAGTTGGAACCAGGGCTCCATTGAGGTCTCCATTGTTGAGTCTCAGGCAAGACTGCCTACTAACTCACCTTCAGAAGCTCCTTTGTACTCTGCAGATTAAAAGACCTGCCTGGGAATTGGGGTTAATTAAAGGCATCGAGGCCACTCCCCTGCCACACCCATTTCTTCTCTCTCCTGCCTTCCATCTCTCCTCCTGCCCCTACAGGTAGGAGTCCTCCAGTGGAGCTGCCTGAATCAGTATTGCTCAGATTACATAAGCCTTGGCTACCAATTTTTCTTGTCTCTTCTATCAACTTTCTAAGCCAGTTTTCAAAGAGAAGAAAGGTCTCAGAGCCCCTTTCCTGGGGAAGGTCCACTGGAGGGTTACTGTCTGAGGTTTACCCTGAGCCTTTTTCTCCCCCAGGTGTATCTCTCAATATGCTGAGTCTACGGAGGAAATTTTTGCCTCCAAGAGAAGGTGCAAGAATAGGACAAAAGCACAGTCCTACTGAGAGCTTTTTTAATTAGCCTCATGCACGCATCGATTTTCCCTTCCTGTTAAAACTTAACATCTCCGTAGTTTTAGAGAAATTTTGCCAGTTTCTCTAAATTGCATGCGGTAAAAGAAAAAAGGAGAGATTTGTTGCCAAGTGAGGAGGAGGGAGGGGATTTCCCTTAAACATGCAGAGCATGGGGACCTCTCTGCTGGGGTCTTCCAGGGCAGTACTGACCAGATAATATATTGGTGCCAGAGGACAGTAACCCCTCTGTGCTTCTTTAATGAAGAGAAAGAGAATCTGCTCAGACTTTTCAGGATTTAAGGCAAAGGGAGAAAGACCACAAGGCTCTTCTGCTAAGAGTCAATGTGAAAAGTGCCAGAATGATGTGAGGGGGGAGGAAGGTTGCAAGCTTAGCCTTGAAGTCACCTAGAAGACCATCGGAGCCACCTCTTAACAGCAGTATGCCTTTGCTTCTTCTGTGGAACCCCAGTGTCTAAAAATAAAAGTTGAGCTGCTCTATTGAAGCAGGGAGGCAGCTCCGAAGTGCCCCCCACCCCCACTCAGCCTGAAGATGAAATGTACTTTGAAAACCATACATCTTGTCCCGTCGCTTCCTTCACACATGGGAAAATGGATCAGCCAAAGAAGCTGTGCATCGCCCAAGCTCATTCATTACCTGCTCAGCCCTCACTCGGACTTTCAACAAATGTTTACCCAGTGCCTGCGACATGCCTGGCACTGTGCTGGGCCCTGTCCTCATGAAACTTACAGTCCAGTGGGGGGGAACACAGGCAGTGTACAAATGGAAATACATGTAATGTCAGGTGGTAGAAAAGGCGACAGGATAAAGTAATTCCAGGGGGTAAGAGTGAGGGGGCTGTTTTAGATGGGATGGTAAAGGGAGGCCTTGAAGAGGTGGAATTTGAGCAAAGAGAGAGGCAGGAAAATATGGGAAGAAGAGGGTTGCAGACAGGGAGAGGCAGGTGCAAAGGCCCTGAGGTGAGAATGTCCTTGACGCAAGCAAGGACCAGCCAGGAGGCCAGCCTGCCCAGGGCTCAGGGAGCGAGGAGGGGGTAATGGGAGAGGAGTCAGACAGGGAGCCGGCCAGATGGAAGGCCTTTGGATTTTATCCAAAGTGGGGTGGGAGCCGTTGAGTGGTTCTGAGAAGAGTGACCTGGTCTGAGTGAAACTGCAGAAAGATCCTTCTGCCTGCCTAAGTGGAGAATCAGCTATGAGGGATAAGAAGGGAAACAGTGACACCAGTAGTTTAAGTGAGAGGCCTTGGTGGCTTGCACCTTGATGGTAGCAGTGTAGGTGATGAGAAGTGGTAAGATTTGGGATATATTCTGAAGGCAGATCCAGCAAGATTTGCAAGTAGATTAAATGAGGGGCGCCTGGGTGGCTTAGTCAAGTGTCCGACTTTAGCTGAGGTCATCATCTCACGGCTTGTGGGTTCATGCCCTGTGTTGGGCTCTCTGATGACAGCTCAGAGCCCTGGAGCCTGCTTCGGATTCTGTGTCTCCCTCTCCTTCTGCCCCTATCCCACTCATTCTCTCCCTCTCTCTCTCTCTCTCTCTCTCTCTCTCTCTCTCTCTCTCTCTCAAAAATAAGTAAACATTTAAAAAATGAAAAGAGAAATTCTGAAACCTCCTTTGTACAAAATATAGTGTCAGGTTACAGGAATCAGGATCCTTTTGCTTGTAAGTACAGAAACCCAACTCAGCATGGCTCCCATAACTAAACAGTATAGCCATACACAGGTTTCAGGGATGGCTGGTTCCAGGAGCACAGATCTTACCTTCAGGATTTAGTCACTTTTCTTTTCATATCTTAGTTTGGCTTCATTTCTCACATGGTAGCCCCCAGCAGCTCCAGCCTTAAATGACCCATACAGCTAGCAATTGCCATAGGAAAAGGATAGGTCTTCAAGGATTCAATAAAATGGACAATTCATCAACCTTACATCAGCTGGGTATACCTAACCGGATCACTGTGTCCAAGGAAATAGAATACACTGATTGGCAACACTTGCCATGTAACCAATCTGGAATCAGGAGAAACATACTTCCCCTCCCCCACTCCAGAAAATAATTGTGCATTCCTGGGAGAATGGAAAATGGGTGCTGAGTAGGCAAAAATACCAGTTTATAGTACCTAGGAATAAGTAATGTTTTATACTAAATGAGAATTTTTCCTTCTCGTTTTTTCTCGTGTCACAAAACGTGCTTTCCCAGAAACACAGAAAGTAATTGTCTGGGTGAAAAGTACACTGTTCTGGATACCGGTTTTGAAAGTACTTCCCCACACATTATCCAGCTGCAGAACATGACATCTGCATGCCAAGAAAAGGAACCTGAGCCTGAAAAACTGGCAGTCACATGTTCTCTAGCCACCTGATGAGCCCCGTGAAAGCAGAAAGAAGCACAATATTCCCTACATTCCGAAGGGACAGAACACTGTACGGAGCTATTGTGTGTGGAGAAGGGAGAATCATAATAGCAGGGAGGTGGGCTGAGCGCGGGGCGGGAGAGGAGGCGGCTCAGAGCACAGTGGGCCATCTTGGCACAGAGCTCCCAATTTCGAGCCAGTGATGTGTAATGACCTCTGCACATCAGGCTTTCTGTGAAAGAGAGTGGCTGGGTCACACTGAATTACACAGACACAAGTTTTACGACAACGTGGTACAGCTCCAAGCCTTGTCCTCAGCATCTCAGGCGGTTTGGCCTTGAGAATGCAAGCTGGACTCGTTTAAAGAAACATTCTGAGAAGGTGCTGTTTTCGTTTCATTAAAATAACGGTTCCTCCATCGCCTCTCTTGCTTAGAATGACATCCGATCACATCCCCGAGTTACTTGCTTTGGGTAGTTTTTCTCTTGCCTGGATTTCACTTGCCTCTGGGGTTGGTTGATTCTTGCCAGTTAAGAAGCTCCCCAAAGCCCCAAATTTGCCCGTGAAATTGTTAACTTGCATCTTCCTCCCCACCGTGGCACCATAAGCTGGGCCACGTGATGTGAGAGGGATCAGCTGACGCCATTACCTTGAGAGGCTGGAGGGGGCCCTTAAGTGTTGCCAAAAGACACACACGGTTCCAGCTCCCCGCCCTGGGGACAGCTCCCCCACTACCTTACCTGAGGCCGCTGCACCCTGTGGATGCTGGGGTCTAATTCAGGTTCAGCAGCATCTCCAGGGCATCCTCAGGAATTTTAAGTGTTTACTTGGAAAACAGCGCCCCCCTCCCTCCCTCTCCCCTCTCGGGCCCCCTGCTGTGGAACATCAAGATGGCAGAATGGCTGCTCTGTGGCACGTTCAGGCCCATATTCCTTTTCCCATGGAAGTGCTGGGTGAATTTAGGATTTGGGGGGAGGGATAGGAGGTGCAAGGAAAGAATTTAAGCTGTTTGGCTTAACAGAAAGCTCCGAGGCTTTGGAACCAGCCAAGCACGGATTCAAACCCTGGCTCCGGAACTTAATCAGCTACGTGGCCTTAGGTGTGTGGCTTCATCTCTGGGAGTCTCCGTTTCTCCACCTTTAGAATGGGCGCATACCCATTCTCTGACGTAGACTGCTGTAAAAAATAACATGAAGCAAGATTCCTAAACCTTCCTCTTCAGCCCAGACACCTCTCCTGGCCTAGTCTGAGGTACCACCAGCTGCTGCTGGAGGGGTCCGCCTGAATGACCCACAGAACCATAAAACTTAACTCACCCATCAGAGCTGATAGCCCATCTCCCCCATTTCCACCCTCAAGGCATCTCTTCCAGAACTTATCCAAGACTCCTATGTATCTGTTACCCAAGGTGGGTGGGCCAAGCCTGTCGGGTTCCAGCTGCTCCCTCCTCTGTGTCCCTATGGCTCCAGAATTAGTCCTGACCCAAACACCTCCCAGGAGCATCCAATTCATCTCTCTGCTGGTCCAAACAGCAGCCAGAACATCTTTTCTAAAATGCAGATCTAGTCATATGGCGCCCTGGTTTGCCTTCCGTGGCTCCCGTTACCCAAGCACAGAGCCCTTAACCTGCTAGGTTAACCTGCTAGGCCCTTCCTAGAGTCCAGTCTCATCTTTGGCTGCCCTGCAGCCCTCTGGCCATCCTGACCTCTGTGAGGTCCCCAGAGGAGACCTTGATGTTCCATGCTTCCGTGCCTTTGCCAGCATCCCCCCCTCCCAGGAACACCATTCCGCCTTTGTCTCCCTGGCTTGCACACACCTACTCATTCTTCAAGATCAGCTCAAGAATCACCTCTTCTATTATTCGGCCATAAAAAGGAATGAAGTATTGACACATGCATGCTACGATGCAGGGGAACCTCAAAAATATTACTCTAAGTGAATAGAAGCAAACACAAGCAGCCATATGCTGCATGGATTCCATTTATGTGGAATAGCCAGGAAAGGTAAATCCATAGAGACAAAAAGCAGATTGATGGCTTCCCGGGACTTAGGGGTAGGGGGAATGGGGGCCACCCAGTGGGTCTAAAACTTCCTTATGGGGTGATGAAATGTTTCGGAACTACATAGCAGTGGTGATTGTACAATATTAGGAATATACTAAATGCCATTGAATCGTTCACTTTAAGATGGTTAATTTTATGTTATGTGAATTTCACCTCGATTAAACAAACAAAAAGAATCGCCTGTTCAAGAAGACTTTCTGAATCATCCAGGTGGAACAGACCCCTCTGTCAGAGCGGCCCCAGTGCCCACCATATGCCATCTAGATTTTCATCAGATGTCCCCCAGGACTTCGCTGCACTCATTTATTTCCACATCTGTGCCCCCAGCGGCCTGTGAGCTCCTTGAGAGCATCCATCCGGCTCTATCCAGCCTGCACCCTCTGGAGCTAGCGCTGGTCCAGGCATGCAGGGGCATCTCAGATGGTGTTAACCCTTCCACCCTGCCTTGTCTTCCTGGAAGGTTGTAAGCTTTCAAGTCCTCCTGGTCTAGAGATGGGGGGAGTCCTGTACCCACTTGGGTTTGACTTCCTATCATTGTCTAATGAGACTCTGGCAGTTCATTCTTCCCGGGGGGGACTATTCTGGGCTGCAGAAGGCCTTTGCATTTTCCCCCATGGCTTCCTGGCCCACCTCCCTCCCACCCCCAATGAGGGGGGTGTTCACAGTTCTGGGCGTAGTTGTATAAATGCTGGTGTCTCCTTTTCGGCTCCTCTCCTGGGTGCTTCCTTTTTATTTACTATCCTCCAATTTTGTGTCATCAGCACTTCACAGCGGTGCCGCGTCCCTCTTTTGGAGCAGTTTCGACTGACGGAGGACAGAACTGGAGCCCAGTAGTGGCCGGCTGGCCCCATTGTGTCTGCGCAGACTGTAGGTGGAGGGATAGGGACAAGGATGGGGGAGGGGTGACTCCAAACCTGCAGTGGTGCCTGCCAGCCTGTTGTCAGTCTGTGTGGATCCCAGCAGGTGGCCTTCCCCATCCCTGGTGGGACATGGACCTCAAATCCACAGGTGGAGTGGGCTCCTCCCCTGCTATGGCGGCACCAATTCCAAAGCTAGGAGGCAGGGGGCGCTGCTGGCCTCTCTTCCTACCCACCCCCTCGATTTCCCTTCCTTCCCTGGTCACCAAGGCAACATCCAGATGGCCCCTACAGCCCCCTAGGTGGCTCTCTTGCCCCTCTTGACGAGGTGGGTTGTCCGGATTAGCTCACTGGCACACGCTAGCCTTGTTGAGGGTCAGCCCGCGGAGAAAGGCAGCTGTCATGGAGATGCAGGGTCAGCACTGCCTTGACCCTGGGAGGCAAGAGGGCCTGGAGCTCAGGCTTGCCTTCTCCCGCCATCATATTCTGCTCCATCACTCAAACCAGAAACCTGAGCAAAGCTTCGCCCCCTCCTCACTCCACTCCCGCCTCTGCCAAGTTCTGGGGGTTCTGACCTTGCAATTCCTCTTTAATCCGTCACTCCCTCATGCCTGCCGCTGTGGCCCCACCCTTAGGGCACCATCCCCTGTGACCTGGCAGTGGCCCTTTACTCTCTGCTGCTCTCTCAGCGTCATCCATTTTCCCTGCTGTCCCCAGAGCCACTGTGGTGGTTTTCGTGTTGCCGTTGTAACTTTGTGGCTTAAAGCTGCACACACATACACATTCTCTCACAGTTGCAGATGGCAGAAATCCAGAGTGAGATTTACAGAGCTACAGACAAGGCTCAGCAGGGCTGGTTCCTTCTGGAAGCTCCATGGGAGAATCTGTTGCTTGCCTCTTCCGGCTTCTAGAAGCTGCTGGCATTCCTTGGCTTGTGGCTGTACCCCTCCAGTCTCTTCCTCCATCATCACATTGCCTTCTCTTCCATGACCTCTGACCCTCCTGCCTCCCTCCTCTAGGGATCTCCATGATTACATCAGCCCCACCCAGATAATCTAGGACCATCGCCCCATCCTGAGATCCTGAGTTTAATCACCTCTGCAAAGTCCCTTTTGCCCTGCACGGTAACATATTCCCAAGATAAGGATGTAGGTATCCTTGGTGAGGCATCCTTATTCAGCCCACCACAGCGGCTTCCTCAAATACTCACCACGTCTCTCTTTAGAAATTAAAGATGGCTCTCCATTGTTTACAGATCACAGTCTAATTCTAACCTTCACAATGCACTGAGTGTTGACCTTGCACCCAGCACTTTAGCGCCTTCCCATGAGAGTAGGAGTCCCCCAGGACACCCTTAACCCACTTGACGCTCCTTGTCTCCACCCCATTTTTTTCCGAGGGTGCCAGGTCCAGCCAGGCCACCCCACTTCCTCCCTCCTCGGCATGACGAAGGTTCCCTCTCTCCCGGAGGAAGCTTGTGCTTGTCCCTTGAGTGCCTGGACTTCCCCTCCTGACCTTCTCTGCCTTTCAGACCAAACTCCTTCCTCTGACTCTTGCAGCATCTGGCACACAGCAGTCAGGAGGTGCTCCGTAGCTGCTTGGTGAATGGCTGAACAAGAGATGGAAGAAATGAACAAATTAATGTATTACTAAGGAAGACCAGCTTACCCAATAAGCCCTGAAATTCCTGGTAGATTTTAGCATAATCAACACTGCCCAACACCTCTCACTCCCGATGACAGGTGCTGTCAGTGACCTGGCCCTGTCCTTGGTTCCCTCCCACACACTCCTGCGTATCTGCCCTGCATGTCCTCTGGCCATGGGGGCATTTCAGCCCGCAGCCAGGTGGACTGGAAGTATTGGGAGTTAACACCCCAGGAGCAACCCTCTGCCAATGAAGGATGGGAATTGGTGGCTAAAACACCCGTTGTCCTTGCCTCCTTGGTGGGACAGCTTTGGGGTGTGCTCAGAGCCTCTCAGAGGGTTCCCAGCAAGGCTGAGCCCCAATTACCCATAGTGTAACCCTCTTATCAAGGCTTCTTTGGGCTTTTCTCCCCGCTTCCTCACGGTGCCTCCCAGGATCACCTCCCAAATCATCAACTCCCACCTAAGTCCCTGCCTGAGGATCTGCTTTTGGAGAAGCCAAACGAAAACAGTACACATGGTGAAGAGGCAGCATTGGGTTAAAATAATAAAGTCTAACATTACTGAGAGCTTGTTAGGTGCCAGGCACTGTAAAGCAGGTGCTACTGTCGGTCCTCCATTATAGATGAGAGAACCAAGAGGGGATGAGATGTGTTCCCAGTCACATAGCTGCCACATTGCTTCCCTAATCCAAGCACCTAGGGCAGAGGGCACAGAGGTCCAGGGGAAAGAGAGGGAGGGGAGGCCCATCGGTAAGGGAAGATTCGTTGCCACAGTGAGGACAGAAGGAGGTGTGGGGTTGTTTCTGTGGTTTAAAGCACAGGAAAAGCTCTGGTCTTTTCTCAGCAACAGCTGGCAGGCTCCACTGCCTTCTCTCTGCATCAGAGTTGAGTCAGCTGCCCAGCCTGGGTGGTGCCTAGGGGAGGGGCGGGACCAGCTGAGCTGACCCTGGGCTGCACCCCACCTCCTCCCACCCACCACTGGACCTGCACCTGGATGCCCAGGTCAGTAGCCCCTCTGTCTCCTCCTTCCACTCTGCCGTCAGCCTTGACAACTGGCCGACTACACTTGTCAGCCCACGCCAGTGGTTAAGTTTTCATTCTCATGCCTGTTCTGCCCTCTTCCCTGGGAGGTAGGGAAGTGGAGTGTGTGGTGAATCACAGCTGTCTCATCCGCTCACCTGGGCCGAACGCGTCCTTACCCTGTGGGTTGGGCTCTCTGAAGCTCTGGCATTTGCCCTCACCTGCCAGGTTTGAACCACAAGGTCAGCTCCGCAAAAACTGCTCATTTCTCATTACTCCTCAAGCTGTTTCTCAGCGAATGAGGGTTTCTCAGAGATTCGGCCATTGAGTTAGGTTTTGTCCGGAGCTCGGGGCGCAAAACAGTCTGTTTCATGGTTGTGTACATCTGGTTTCTCTTCACGGATATGCATGGTCCAAATCAGCCATAGTACATAAAAAGCTGTTAGCCTGTCACTGGTCCACCGACGGGCCTTGCCGTTTCTGGCAGTGGGTACCCATGGCAGGTGCGGCCTTCCGAGATACAAGCATGTCCTTACCAAGTACGGCACACCACACTTACTGCTCGTAAGTGTTGTGTCAAATTAATCTTTAAATAGCACATTGTATTTTCTAAATACTTTTCTACTTACTAATAAGCATGAAGAAAAGGTACACTAAAACACCAAGATAGTAAGTTTCTACATTTGTGTGGGAGTCTTTCTAGTCTGTTCTATGCTTAGAGCTATTAGTTAGAAAATCTGGTTATACGGAGCATACTCTTTGTACCGTTCCCTTCTTCATTTAGTAGTATGTGATGCCTTCTTTCTTGCAGTAAGTCTTGCTTATCTAAAATATCATCTTAAAGTACTGTTTTAGATTTTATCCAACTTTTAGGGAAGATTATTTATTTACTGGACATTTTGCTGGACATTTAAGTTGTTTCTCCTTTTGTACTTTTGTAAATAGCATAATGATGAGGGTGCTTGAACATGACATTTGCCCATGCATCTCAGATTATTTCCGGAAGACACATTTCTAGATGGGCAATTACTAGATTAAAAGGTGTGAAAAAGCCTTTTGCTTTTGATGTTTGTTGTTTAAATGCTACATGTGAAAATTCTGCACAACTTGTACTCTAATAATCAGTGTTCAGGAGCACCCATTTCCTCACGGTTTTGGCTTTCTGGATTGGATGGTCACCACCAGAGTAGATTCACGACTTGGGCCCCTTCTCTCCAATACTTGTCTTGCTTCCACCTATCTATCCGTTCATCCTTTTCTCATTGTGTTGGCTACAACTTCCAGAATAATGTTGACAAGTAATGGTGCTGGGTCGCTTTTTCTTGTACTAGAATGTAGTGGGAATATCTCAACAGTTACATCATTAAGTATGATGTTGATTATTAGTTAGAGACATACTGCCCACAACAGTAAGAAAATGTCCTATGCTCTTGGGTTTTCAAATCTTAGAGCAAATTATGAAAATATCTTTTGTCATGTACAGAGAAAATCATTTGTTTATCTCCTAGGATCTATCAGTGTGATTGAACTATATTCTTTGCCTAATATTGAGCCATATTTTATTATTAGAATGAACTATCCCCTTAGTCAAGACTTATAATTTTTAGGAGATATCACTGCATATGGTTTCCTTGTTTTCTTTCTTTCTTTCTTTCTTTCTTTCTTTCTTTCTTTCTTTCTTTCTTTCTTCCTTTCAAACTGAGTTGAATCCTCAGCAGCTTTTTTTTTTTTAAGTTTATTTATTTTTGAGACAGAGAGAGACAGAGCATGAACGGGGGAGGGGCAGAGAGAGAGGGAGACATAGAATCGGAAGCAGGCTCCAGGCTCTGAGCCATCAGCCCAGAGCCCGACGCGGGGCTTGAACTCACAGACCGCGAGATCGTGACCTGAGCTGAAGTCGGACGCTTAACCGACTGAGCCACCCAGGCGCCCCTTGTTTTCTTTTTTTAAATGGTTGTTTATTTTGAGAGAGAGAGAGCACACAAGTGCACTCATGAGCAGGGGAGGGACAGAGAAAGAGGGAGAAAGAGAATCCCCAGCAGTCTCCTCACTGCCAGTGCTGAGCCCCACATGGGGCTGCATCTCAGGCACCGTGAGATCATGAGCCAAAATCAAGATCAGACACTTAACAGACTGAGCCACTCAGGCGCCCCTCACTGCATATGGTTTAAGTTTATGTTAACTTTATAAAATACACGGAGAAGCTTCCTGGTTCTCCAATCTCAGAAACACACACCATAAACATATGAACATGTAAGTGCTCGTGCTCCTGCTGGATATTTCTAGTAAATGAGTCAGGGTCTTGCTGACCTGTATGAATGGAAGGTGGAGGCTGCAATTCTGTGCTGAAAAATGACTCACTCGATTTGATTTCTGTTCTTGTTAAACACTGACCAGTGGGAGGAAAACGCTCATTCCGATTCATAAGTGGACTTATTAGCTTAGTCACTTCGGCACTCCTGAGAGTTCGGGCGCATAGAAGGCACTTTATTTTTTTTTTTAAATTTTTTTTTAACGTTTATTTATTTTTGAGACAGAGAGAGACAGAGCATGAACGGGGGAGGGTCAGAGAGAGGGAGACACAGAATCCGAAACAGGACAGTGAGATCGTGACCTGAGCCGAAGTCGGACGCCCAGCCGACTGAGCCACCCAGGCGCCCCCATAGTAGGCACTTTAAATAGTCAATCCAAAAAACCACACATTGTGACTTTTTTTTCCCTGGACAAGTATGTAGGTCAGGTCCATGCAGCCGCAACTGAGGTTGTATTATGTCCCTCCACCCACTCCGTCCTCCCTTGTGTAGCCAGGTGGTACTGAGAGTGGAAAGCCCTAGAGGTCAGAGGTCACTCTCAGGCTTAGGAGGCTGACAGCGTTCGGGAGAGAGGGCCAGAACCTTTTTTGCTTGTGGGAAAAGGGTAAAGTGTAGGATACAAGTGGGCTGCACGCTGATTTTGTGTGTAAGACCCTGGGGTACATTTTAACCTCTTGGAGTCACCATCAAACTATGGGGTCCTCAATGAGGTGGCCCCTCAATTCCTGTGGAGGCATGAACCATCCGCCCCTTACATTAGGAAGGCCCTGGCGTTCTGTAAGTCTTCACAAAGGACCTACTGTGTGTTTAGAGCAGGCCTCCAAGGTGCTGAAAGTAGCAGGTAGGACCCTGCTCTCATTTGGCAAATCTTCATGGTGGCCCCAGTTCCCAGCTTTGTGGCTGGGACAGAGGTGTGCGCTGAGAGATGCTGAATGGATGGGGGGGTCACTCGGAACCAAGCACTGGGCCAGTGAGCATCATCGCAAGTAAGGAACAAAAGGACTGGGTGTTTCTGAGTGTGTGCTGTGGGGGATCCCTTGGGGAAGTTGTTGAAATGCAAATGCCTGAGCGCTGTCCAGATTTCTGTATCAGAACCTCTGCAGGAAGGGCCTGGGAATATGCATTCCCAACAAGCTCCCCCACCCCCACCCCGCCAAAGGTTCTGACACACTCTTTAATTTGACACCCGTGCGCTAGGTGATGATTCTTAATGAGATTCTGTTATGAAAAGCTTCCTTTTCACAGCCCACTCATTAACAAGCACACCTATTTGCCTGCCTCTTCTTCACGGCAGAGCAGGGTTAACACGTTCAAGACAAGAAGAGCAATGGAGGTTTGTTGAAGGTGGCTCTAATGGATTTATCCAAATCACAAAGATGAGTTATAATTAGAATCTGTAATTACCCAAACAGCTGTTGGGGAAATAGTAAAGCAGGACATAGGCAGCCTAGGAAGGCCCTACAGGGCTTGATGGGCAAGGCAATGCTGGGAGTGGATAGAAAACCTGAGCAGGGAGCAGCCCCCGTGGAAGGACGTCCAATTTGCCAAGTGCCTACTGGGTGCCACTCTGGGTTTATGATACATACCTATTCTTGTCTTTAAATCCTCATAACAGCCCTACAGAGGGTAGGTGTCTGACCTAACCTTGTCTTAGGTTGAGGCCCCCAGAAACAGACTCTGAGCAAGAATTTGAGTGCTAGGGGCGCCCGGGTGGCTTGGTCGGTTGGGCATCCCACTTCGGTTCAGGTCATGATCTCTGTCTGTGCTGACAGCTCGGAGCCTGGAGCCTGCTTCAGATTCTGTGTCTCCCTCTCTCTCTGTCCTTCCCCTGCTTGTGTTCGTTCTCTCTCTCTCTCTCTCTCTCAAAAAAAAAAAAAAATTTTTTGAGTACTAGAAATTTACATGGGAAGTGAAGGTAGAGGAGTGGAGACATGACTTAAGGAAGGGAAGAGAACCAATGAGGAATGTGTGAGCAAGCCAGCTACCAGTGGGTGACCACAGCTTATTTCCAGCCAGCATAGAACACACATCTCAGAATTATCCTACCTGTGGGGCAAGGCACCTGGGGTATTTATATGCCAGCTTCCATCAGCCTCAGATACTCCATCCAAAAATACTTAAAGCAGACCCAGGATTCAGATGCTAACCATAATTCCATGTCCAGGAACCATTTCTGCATTAGGAATAAAAGCTGACGGAGACGTGGAAGAGAAAATAACTAATTCTGTTCAGGATGGGTAACCTAGGAGGTACAAGGTGGCTCTCGAGTGTGACCAGCACCATCCCTAGGTGGTCTCCTTGTCCCCCATAAATATATCCGTGTGCCCTTAACTTAGCTGAAGCTTCTTTTTTGAAAGCGTGAGCTTTGTGTTACAAAAGCAAACAAACCAAAACCATACTTGCTGAATGTGGATGAAACACAAGGCCTCTGGATTCTCTTCTAACGTCTGTTGCTCCCCACCCCCCCAACCGTACAGGTGTTCTTATGGAAATGTCATCGGCCTACACCAGCCATTTCCCTGGCTGCTTCCACGAAACACTTGTGTGCGCATATTCCTGGGTCCTAACTTTAATCCAAATGCTCTGAGAGAAGCTAAGTTGTCTTCGCAGGGTTAGGGACCCCAGGCACATGAGAACCCTTTGTTGATAGCACCCTCCCCCCTCACCATCACCGTCTGTGGTTTCAGGATTTTTTATTTCTTTGATGATACTTAACACATTTCGAAATAATCTTCTTTATGCATTCGTGGACTTTTATCATCTGCCTCCCACGCTCTGGAATGAAAGAACCACAAAGATAGAGATCCTTTCTGCCTCATTTGGCCTGGTGCACAGTAGGTGCCCAGTAAATATTTGTTGAGTGCGTACACAAACACAAATGTGAGGGGCCATTATTTTTCCCTTTGTTGTTAATATAGCTTTCACAGCCAGTCTCCTGTGTAAAAGCATTTGGGATGTTTCCAGCCTTCCCTTGTTTTAAATGATGCCCTCTCTACGAGATACTTTGGTCTTCCTTTATTATTTCCTTAGAATATAATTCCTGAAGTGGAGATAGGGGGCCAGAGGGCATAGCCCTGGGCTGTCCAGAACTTCCTGCATTGATGATAATGTTTTATGGCTGTGCCGTCTGCTATGACAGCCATTAGCCACGTATTAAGTACTTAAAACGTGGCTAGTGTGCCCGGGAAGTTGAATTTTTAACTTTAAAAATTTTTTAGTTCATTTGAATTTAAGTAGCCCCCTGTGGCGAGTGGGAGCCACACGGGACAGCACAGGTACAGACCGTTTTAGATTCTTTCTCTGTATTTCCAGAACATCTTCATCAAAATGTAGCCAACTGCTGTGCCGCAGCATGGCGCCCACGCACCCGTGTCCCCATGTCTGTCCACACGGAGTTTTCGTGATTTTTTCTCAGCCACAGTGAAAGGAATGGGAACCTGGGACACATCACCGGCTCATTTTTTCATTCAGGAAATGCCTACTGAATGCTCTCCAAGGTGTCAGATGTGGTACTCAGAGAAGAGAATTCAAAAGTGACACTTGGGGTGCCTGGGTGGCTCAGTCATTAAGCATCTGACTCTTGATTTTGGCTCTCAGGTCGTGATCTCATTGTTTGTGGGTTCGAGCCCCTTGTCCAGCTCTCTTCTGACCATGTGGAGCCTGCTTGGGCTTCTCTTTTTCCCTCTTTCTCTGCCCTTCCCCCTCGCAAAATAAATGAAAAAAAATTTTTTTTTTTAATGATCACATCATTTCTAATATGACTCTTTAGTTGTCATCTTTCTTTTTTTTTTTTTTTAATTTCTTAATGCTTATTTTTGAGAGAGAGCGCATGAGCAGGGGAGGGGCAGAGAGAGAGGGAGACCCAGAATCAGAAGCAGGCTCCAGGCTCCGAGCTGTCAGTGCAGAGCCTCACGTGGGGCTTGAACCCAAGAGCAGGGAGATCATGACCTGAGCCAAAGTCGGACACTTAACCGACTGAGCCACCCAGGCACCCCAGTAAACACTTTTAAAAAAGTAACACTCAACCTCTGCCCTCAAACAGCTTATTGATTCCTTTCAGGAATGATGTGCCAAATGCTAAGAGGCCTAATCAAAGGCCAATGGGAGTACTGAAGAGGGAGGGACAGGCTGGGCTTGGGGCTTTGAGCATAACCTGCAGTTAGCTCTGGGACTGTTTTCTACACCACTAATGTGGTCACGTGGTCTAAACAAGGATTTGGGGCCACTTCTGGGCGAGATAGGCAATCAGGAGTATGGTTGCCCTATTTGAATTTCTGGAACTTACAAGGGTGTGAGGGCTTCCCATGGCAACATAGTCAAGACGATGACTGACTCAGAGCATCCAGGAGGCTTATCCTGCCTGCCACAGTCTACCAGATGCAACAAGCAGTCAAGGCTTAAGGGAATTTGGACCTAGTGGGTAGAGACTCCAGGTGTTGAACTTGTCTCTCTCTATTTTTTTCACAGTGCATAGTGGGATATCTACTAGTTCTGCTTATTTAGCACACAGCTGGGCTCCTGGCACATAGTAGTTGCTTGACAAATCTTTACAGAATGATTGCAAGAATAAATGAGTGAATGGGTGATGAGTTGTGTGACCCTGGACAGCTCTGGGCCTTCGTGGAGGTCTGTGGTGTTTGGTACTTTGGGGGGTCCTTGTCCCTTTTGAGAGTCTGATGAAAGCTGATGAAAGCAGACACTTTCCCCCCCAAAATGCCCGAGTGCCCAGTCACAGAAATTTTTGTGTATGATTTCAGGGGTGGAAAGCCATCCCCTGATGAGCATCTAGGGGTCCATGGATCCTTCTTGAGAAAGCTTGGGCTCCAGGCAGTACCCCAGCTCCTCTGGGTAAGATCTTCTGATTATGTGTATTAGTTTCCTCCGGTTGCAGTAACACATTACTGCAAACTAGGTGGCTTAAAATACAGAAATTTGTTCTTTTACAGTTCCAGGGGCCAGGAGTTCAAAGTCAAGGCGTTGGTAGAGCCGCAGTCATTCTAGAGGTTCTAGGGGAAAATCGGGTCTTTGCCTCGTCCAGCTTCTGGTGGCTGAGTTGTATGTTCATTTGCGGCCACATCCTCCAGCTTCTGCCTCCAGGGTCTCATTACCTCCTCCTCTTCTGTCTATCTCCAGTCTCCCTGCTGCTTTTCTCTTATCAGGACACTAATCATTGGATTTGAGGCCCACCTGGATAATCCAGGATGATCCCCTATCTCAAGATCCTTAATTTAATCACATCTCAAATAAGGTCACATTCACAGGTTCTAGGAATTAGGATGTGGACATATCTTTGTGTGTGGTGTGGGTGCAGCATTCAACTGACTACTGTCCCCTTTGGGGACGAGGGCTTGTTTTCCTTTTCTTACCCTTGTCCCAGTACTACCCCCAAACAGCCTTGACCTTGGTTGGAGCCACTCAGTGAGAACCACAGCTGGCTTCTCCGGAGGATATTCTTTAACGGGGAGGCCATTGAAAGGTGATCCAGAAACTCTGAGTTGCTCTGAGCTCAGCTCTAAGGTGGTACAACCAGGCCCCAAGGCACAGATTCTCTCTGGGTTACAGTGAACACCATGGAATGTTATTTTCTGGAAACGTGATGGGGGGGCTGGGGGGGGCAGGTTTCACACAGCAACCCCTTTTCATGCATTAGCAGGTGTAGAGGGGACTGTCTGAAAGCCATTCCACTGAGGACGGAGAGCCATCAAATTGTGCCTTTCCAGGCCACAGGAAAGAGTTTGCCTTAAAAAAAAAAAAAAAACAAAAGTCTTATCCCAACTCCGCAGAATCTCGTGATGGAGGCTGGAGTGTGGTGTTAATCTCCAATGGGGCTGTTTGAACCCTCACCTGGACCCTGCCCTTTTCCTGCTCTTCCCCTGTCTTAAGCCAGTCAGAAACTTGTGTGCTGCAGCCTTGAGAGACACGAGGATATTCTTTACATGCTCAGTGCTTTATCCTCAGGAAACGCAAAATACCTGTACTTTCTGGAAACCTATCTTCCAACAGATAAAAGGCATCAGCCCTCTGAGTACATCTCCCTTTTTCTCTTTTTTGTTTTAACAATAAGCCATATCATTGCCCCCACTCCCCCTTGAGTCCTGGGAGCCATTTAATTTAGCGACCCCCAAGTTCTCACCAAAGATGAGACAAAATGGCACATTAGCACCAGGTCCTTTGTAATGATTATCTTGATGAAAAAATACATTTCAGCATCAGGGGGCTACAGCTGCTTGCCTCTCAAAGGGCAGTTGCTCTAGGTAAAATAGCTCTGAATGCCAATGAATCGCACCACCTTTCAAAAAAATTCTTATCTAATATCAGTTTAGCTGAAGAAAGCATTCCTACTCATGCCAATATTAGGCAATTAGCAATGGTAATGTGTTTTGCAAACATAAGGCATCACACATTTTATTTTATTCTTGTGGTTGTTAACAGCCATAGAAGTGTGGCTAACATTTGTCTCTTGAAGAACAAACTGTTTGTTACTTGAACATAGACAGTCACCCACACACACGAAGGGCTAATAATTGCACGTCTTTAATGGTGCTATAATTCGTAGATAATAGCACTTCAGATGTCTGCGTTTTTTTTCTTTTTCCAGGATTTAACCTTAGCCAGGCATGCCTGGCTTAATAATAAGGTTGGCTGTCTCCATCTGACATGAGCTGGGTCTGAACTTTAGCTCTGGGAATGTTTGGAATGAGTAAGGAAGCATTCAGACCAATTAGCTTCTCATTTCTCAACTTGGGCCTCTTACTCCCAGAGAGGGATCTGCAGGTCAGAAATCTCACCTCTACCTGTCTGTGCGGTTGTTGGCTGGGATGCTTGGGCTACACATTCCCCTCTGGTGAGCCCTTAGAGATGCCTGGGGTCCCATCAGTGGGCTGGGCTCCCGTGTGCCTTGGGGACCATATAGGAGGGGCTAAGACCACCAACTGGCCCCACCTCTCCTCATCCTCTGCTTCTCCCTCCCCGCCCCCCATTCTCCTGGACCAGCACAGAGGTCTCCTCCCTGCCTCCCCTCACACTCTGGCCCCTCCCATTCATCTACACAGAGCAAACAGAATGGGTTTTTTAAATGTCATCCTGCTGCCGTTATTTCCCTATTGCTTTATCCATCAGTGGCTTCCCGTTGTGCCTAGAATAAAATCTAAATGCCCTTATATGACTTATTTGCTGGCATGATATTTAGCTGATATTCATTGGGAGGGCCATATGGTTTATTAGAAGTCTTGTCTGGCTCATGACCTAGGAACCCCTCCACCCCACAGCTCCTCGTAATCCATCAGCAAAGGGTTAACACCTGGAGCATTTGGGGCCTTGGGAGCCCCTGCCTCAGCACCACGGTCAGCATCCATTTGGATGCTGTGTAGGCCTGTGAACTATTCTGACCATCACCAGCCTATAAGGCTGTACCTCATCTGACCAGCTTCCCCCTCCAGGTTCAGCCCTTTGCCTCCTCCATTCAGCCACACTGATCTCTTTCAGTTCCCAAATACCTCAGGCTCACTATTGCTTTCCAGAAAATTCCCCATGTTATTCCCTCTGCCTGGGAGTTTCCAGTCTCCAAGCCTTTCTCATCCTTCCAGCTGCCACTTCAGAGATGACATCCTCACCATGCGTCCTAGTTAGGGTCCCTCCCTAAATCTCTATCTCTGTGCCTTCTTTATTTCATTCATAGAAATTGGTGCAGTCTTGATTACTTTGTTTGCTCACATGTTATTATCAACTCTCCTGCATGGAGAATGTCTACTCCATCAGGCCTGGATCCATGTCCGCAATGATCACATTTGAACTTCCCAACTGCTTAACACAGCGCTGGGAACCTACAAGTCACATGATAATTGTTTCTCAAATGGAAGAGAGAAAGAAGGGGGCAGGGAAAGGAAGAAGAGGAAAAAGAGACAGCATAAGAGAATGGAAGGGGTGGCCCCCAGCAGTATGAGAACAATAACAATGATAGCTACACTGAGTGGATGCTTACACCATGCTGGACCCTGAACCAAGGGCATGACATGTTTAGTCTCCTTTAAATTCTCACAATGACCTGTACAAGTTTTGAGTACGTCTCCCCTTTTACAGATGAGGAGAATGACACTCTGAGTTGGAAGCTGGGCGCTGGAGGAAGAGCCAGAACCAGCCTCTGATCCTGTGGGGATGATAAGCCAGTGGTTCTCAGACTTCAAGTTGAGATTCTTAAGAGCTTAAGAATCGCCTGTGGTATTTACTTAAAATGCAGAATTCTGATTTCACCCCAGAAGTTCTGATTTCAGTAGTTCTGGAATGGGAGCCCTGGAATCAATTTTTCTTTTTAACATCCTTGGTCTATAGTCTTGTTTTTCTTGAGGACAGTGAGGGGTCATCCCTTCATTGCATTTATAGGGTCCAGCATGGATTACATAACTGGTGCTCAGTAAACATTCCCTAAATGGGTAGATGAGTGAATGAATGAGTGAAGGTTTTCAATTTGGATCCTTGTTTTCCAATTAAGGTAGAAATTTCTAAAGTAATTCAGGTCCTGTTAGAATTTAATAGAATGTTCTCTCCAGTCCCTTCCCTCCTTTCTGGGCTCTAACCTAATTTGTGTTTGAAAAGTAGAGAAGACTACAGATTTCACTTCATTTTTTGGGCCCTTTGGAAGCCAAACATTTTCTTAGTTGCAATTGAATTGCCTACTGCTAACTGCAGAGCATTGATTTCGAAGGCTTATTATTTATTTTGCCAAATATCTTAGCATCTGCTAGTGTCTTGTCACCAGGCTCCAAAATTTTAGGAAGTGGAGTAGTGGAAATTTAGTAGTGGAAGAGGTCTACGAGGTTTTTTGTTTTTTTTTTTTTCCCTTTTCTCCCGTTTTTCCTTCCTTTCTTTTCCTCCCAGCTGGTAATGGCTCCAGGATAGGTGGTCAGGGACTCATGAAAAGCATAAAGCATGTAAATCCTGTGACATAATTGTGCTTCCCAGAGGCCCAGGGGGACTCTTAAGTAAAGAGCGCAGAGGAAGGGGTTGGGGGCATTTGGCCTGCTTGCCGCCCTGGAGTCTTCTCTCCTCCACCTGGTGTACATGATTCCCAGGGCAGCCATGTTTCTGTTACATGTCCACAAAAGGGTAGGATGCATTTGGTCGGAAGATGGGAAAATGAATGGCATAACTTGTTCTCTTGGGTTCCTCAAGAGCAAGAGAGAAGCTTGGAAAGACCAAGCAGCAGGCCTGGCAGAGGGACTGGCCTCCGTGGGAGGCCATCAGGGAGAAACAGGCAGTGGGGATGCCAGAAACTGGAGGAGTCAACCAAGGAAGCATATGATTAGAAGGACAAGCCACTCACTCATTCACTCATTATTAATGCACTAATTCCACAGCTGTTTATCAACCCTTGCATTGTTTTGTTGATTGCCCTTAGCCTTAGCATCTAGAAAAGAATACAAGCATGAACATGACAAAGTCCCTGCCCTCTTGGAGCTTATATTCTAGGGGAGGAGACAGAAGGTAAATGTATACATAAATAAATAGGTAGTTGGGTAAATAAGTAAATAAATGCAGAACATGTTGGATGGTGATAAGTTTTATGGAGAAAAAGCCAGAACAGGTGAGGCAGAGAGTTGCTGGGACCAGAGAAGTCCTTGAGAAAGTTTCATTTGAGCAAAGGCTTTGGTGGGGGATTGGGTTCTTGAAAAGCCGACTCTGAGACAGAGATTCTCATGAAAAATCATCACAAATTTAATGGCTCAAAATAACACTAGTTCATGATTCTTACAGTTCTGGAGGTCAGAGGCCCTAAAGTCAAGGTAGAGCTGTGTGACTTCCAGATGCCTTAGGGGAGAATCTACTTCCTTGCCTTTTCCAGTTTCTGGAGGCCAGCTGTGTTCCTCAGCCTGCGGCCCCTTCCTACATCTTTAAGACTGATAGCATAGTGTCTTCCGATCTCTCTCTGCCCCTCTGCTTCTGTCATCCCATCTCCTTCTCTGTGCCTCATCCTCCTGCCTCCCTCTTACAAGGACCCACGTGATTATATTGGGCCCCCCAGGTAATCCAGGAGAATCACTCCATCCTAAGGTCCTTAATGTAACCGCATCTGCAGAGTCACTTTTGCCGTGTTACGTGACATCCTCCCAGGCTCCAGCCCCATCTTTGGGGGCTATTATTCTACCTCCCATGGATGGGAGGGCATCCCAGACAGGAAAAAGTGCTTTAACTAAAGCACAGCAGATGCAGTGTTGGTGATGTGTGAATGCATCCTCAGAAAGGCTCCCCTCATAGGTGAGAAGTGGGTTTTGGCTCTCTGGAGTTCCTAGATGGAAGGGGCTGGGGGTTAGTCTGGGTAGAAAGGTGGGCTGGGGACTTGTTCCAAAGCTACCATATTCTGTCGGGTCTGCTGTCTTTACTTGAATGGTGTGTTTGTTAGTGGTGGTTCATGAGGGGCACAGTTTGGAGACAGGGGAGGGTCTTGCACCATGCAAACTGGGATGGGGAAGAGGCACATCTTGGGTCAGGTTTTAAAAACGACAGAGACTGGAAATCTAATGTGCACTAGAGCAGGGACACCAAACTCAATAAATGAGACACCTCAAAAGACCGGGATCATTTCCTCCTCTGGTGTCCCTCACCGTGTGGGCAGGGAGGCAAACTGCAGGTGACCATATGAAAGTCAGAGAAGCCCCTCCGTCCTTCTTGGGTTGAAAGAGCTTCATCCCAGGCTCCCTCAGCCTCTGCATCTGTCCCCAGAGTGACCCGTGACGCCGGTGAAGTCTCTAATCCCAGAGAAAAGAATTGCCTTCCAAATGCACTGTCCGATAGACTTGGGGTGGCAGGATAAGGCCGGACTCAAATTCTGAAGATTTGTGTCCAGATCCCAACTATCTTGCTGCCAGACTGACAGTGGCCCTGGGCAAGTTTACTTCACTTCTCAGCGCCTCAGTTTCCTCATCCGAAACATGGGGATAATAACTTGTAAGGAGATTGGATGACGTGATGCTTTGAAAAGTGCCTTCCAAATAAGAGCTTTGTAATTTTTTTTTAAATTTTTTTTCCAACGTTTATTTATTTTTGGGACAGAGAGAGACAGAGCATGGACGGGGGAGGGGCAGAGAGAGAGGGAGACACAGAATCCGAAACAGGCTCCAGGCTCCGAGCCATCAGCCCAGAGCCTGACGCGGGGCTCGAACTCACGGACTGCGAGACCGTGACCTGGCTGAAGTCGGACGCTTAACCGACTGCGCCACCCAGGCGCCCCGAGCTTTGTAATTTTTGAAAGAGTAGACTTTTTAAAAAGCATAGTCTCATTCTTTGAAAGGTGGTCATCCACTCAGGATCTCGTAGCCCTCCTTAGTTAACTCTGTGTTCTGGAGCAGTCTGTTCTAGAACATTAGTGGTAATAGAATGTATGGTCCCAGGCTTCTGCTCCCTGGCTAAGAAGAGATGGAGACCGTTAGGTTGACTTTTTAAACCTTGTCTCCACCTCCCTAAGGCCTTCCTGGTTCTTTGTGTTGGTGGTCACCTGAGAATCTGAGTCCCCCAGACCTGTACCCCAAGCCAGTGGTTGGGGGTAGGCATAGTGAGAGTGAAATGTACCCTGATCTGCACGCCAGGGTGTTTCAGGCAGCCGGCCACATTTGAAATTTAAATAGCTGCTGCGCTTCCCCAGACTGTATTAGCTTTCACAGTGACCAGGGAGAAAGGTTCACGATGGAATTCATGGGTCAGCCCGTGTATTGGTTTTGTCCCTGTGAATTATGGGCCCGTCCCCAGTCTCCTCTGCCGAGAGAGAGGGAGATCAGAGGCACCAAGCACAGCCTCTTTGTTAAGTACTCCTGCAAGCTAAAAATTGTGATTTTTGAACTTGCTTATTAGGGCCAAGAGAGAATGGAGCCTTGGCCTCTGACCGGCATCCATGTGGGCCCGGTGATGGTGGCCAGGGCACGCTCCAGGGGCCCCACGCTCCGCTTAGGCTTCGGATGTTGTTCTCTCCCAAGTATTCATGAAAGAGCTGATAACTAAACACGGGTGGAAGACTTTTCCAGAACTGTCTTCAATGTACTTTAGGGCAACCCTGTAAAAGTAAGTTCTGCAATCCCCATGTTGGAGATTGGAAGAACAAGGCCCGGATGGAAGCCAGAATCTGACTAACCCGAGTTGGCAACCATCTCCCAAGCCAGGCTCTGCCCCGCAGGGTGCGCCGTGTGCACAGAATGCGATCCTCTCAACCTCCGTCCATTCACCTGCAAAAATGAGGACCGTTTACTGACGTCAGGGGTTGCTGTGAGGAGTAAATGAATGAAAGTGTGGAATGGTGGGAATTGCACTGAGTGACAGCTGTGTGGTTGGCTGATTTGCCTAAATCCCACCTGAGAAGGGTTCCGTGAAGCCAGTCTCGGACCTGTAGTTCCACGCTCTGCCTCCAGGAGGCGCCATTCGGAGTCGGAGCTCTAACCCAACTGCTTTCACTGTAGTTGGCAGCCAAAAGAGGGCGGTTTCCAAAGAAATTAGAAGAGGTGGGAACAAGATCATTTAAACTTAAAGCAGAACTCCAAACGGAGCCCAAGGCAGGGCCTGCAAAGCACCCACCGTCAGCTGCATCTGTGAACCGGGGCAGAGCCTACATTTATTTATTGTGGGGCCTCGGGACCACACAGAGGAGGTTTCTTGAATCAATGCATGAATGAACGAATCCAAGCAGAATCTGGAGAATCGTGCAGAAGCCTAGTACTGATTGGTAAGAGGCATGAGGAGGTGTACAAGGAAGCCTTGGCTTGAGCCAGGTGACCTGGGACCACTCTGGGGTTGCCATTTGCCACTTGTGTGACTTTGGGCGAGGCACTCGTGTCTCTGGGCCTTTAGGTTTCCCACTGGTAAAGTTGTAAGTGGGGGCCGGCTAGACTCCAGAGCTTTTACAGCCAGTGTGCAAGGCTCCAGGAGGCCCAGGCCAGGGAGAGGCTCTGTGGCTGGATTTCTCTTCCTCTGCTGGTGGGCCTGTCTCGGAGCACAGACAGTCCCGGTGCACTCCAGTGAAGCAGCACTCCTGATACCTAAGCTGCCCGCGTCAGCATCCTGTCTCCACATGGCATGCGGGACAACTAACAAATGGACGTCCCAAAGTATAGGCTGCAGAGAACCTTCTTTGCCTCTCATGGCACTGCCTACATCTTCCTCCCTGGCCCGGGGGCACCGAGCCTCTCAAGGGATGGCCCCACCTTCTACTTCTTTGGAATCTCTCCAAGTGCCACCCTGTGTTGGCCATGGAGCCTAATAGCGTCAGCAGTCATGTGCTGTCTGCATACCCTTAGCCACATCACTTAATTTTTCAGTGTGCTGTTTTTGCGTCTGAACATAAGGGTAATAAGATAGTCATTTCCGAAGAAAAGATGGTAAGTTTAACCGAGATGGCAAGTGTAGCACCGTGCCTGGTATGCAGTAGGTGCTCAATAAATGTCAATGCTCTGTCTTCCCTTAATAGCAAACTTTTGCTGTCCAAATGACTAATGTACGGTTGCTGGATTTCTGAGTCATGACCAGCCCATCGGGATGGGTAGGAAGTGATTTGAAGCATTTCTTGGGAGTCACTATTCTGGTCTATCTTATTCTTACAGATCTCTCTCTCTCTCTCTCTCTCTCTCTCTCTCTCTCTCTCTTTCTCTCTCTTTCTTTCTCCCTCTCTCCTTCCCTCCCTCTCTTCCTCCTCTCCTTCCTTCCTTTCCTCCCTCACTTTTTACTTCTCCTTCCTTTCTCCCTCACGCCCACCCTCTCTCCCTCCTCTTTCTCTTTTCTTTTTTTCTTTCTTTCTTTCTTTCTTTCTTTCTTTCTTTCTTTCTTTCTTCCTTCCTTCCTTCCTTCCTTCCTTCCTTCCTTCCTTCCTTCCTTCCCCATTTTCATCTATCCCCATAAGAAGGCAGAAGAAAATTCAAATTCCCCCACTGGATTAAGATACAGATCATTAAAAAAAAAAAAGAGTATTGAAATAATTCTGAATATCCTCAGATCAAGGAATTCAACATTAGAAAAAAATGGTGCCCTTTTGCAGGGAGGATGGACTTTGGAGCAGCCCCCAAGATATTATGTGACTGTCATGTACAGCACACTTTGCTTTGATAGGCTTGAAAGAAGTGACATTAAAAAGAGAAGAATATGGCACCACAGAGGATGGATTTTTGTCCTCTTGCTCACGACTTAATTTGAGATGAGGTTGGTATGCTTTGATACCTCTTTTTGTCCTCTTCCTTGCAAAATGTGTGGTGGAAACTTCGTTTCTATTTCAGCTGGAGGCTGAGACTCCAAAGGTGAGCCCATTTACAGCATGCTGAAGGCAGGGTTGTCTGCGACACCCCGTCACCCTCCCGCTGCTTTACGGGATGCTGAGCCCTTCGAAGGGCTGCATGAGATGGAAGGATGTGCTCCCTGGAGTTCATAAATAACTGTCTTCACCTGGCCCCTTCTAATTCATCCTCCGCACACATGCCGCAATGCACTGTCAAAAACGGATCAAGTCTTGCTGCAAATTCCCCAGGGGCTTCCCACTGCCCCCAAAGTCTGGGCCCCTTAGCACGACTGACAAGGTCTTCAGGATCTGACCTCTGCCTGCTTCTCTAGATGCATCCTTCTGGGCTCTCTCCACCCACCCAGTGCTCCTCCCAGCCAGCCAGATGCACGTGTTCAGTCCTGCCTCCCTGCTTTCCACGACCTCTCAGCTGGGATGTCCACGCTCTCTGTTTAATTCCCATTTGCCCCTTGAGACTCTGCTCAACTATCAACATATTGGGTAAGAATAATACTACTAGAATAACAATAGCCAACAACCAACAATAGGTATTAAGTGTTTACTGGATACCAGGCACAGAGCTAAGCATTTTATATACATTTCTGCCTGTAGAGTATTCACGGCCAAACCATTATTAGCCTTTGATCCCTCATTTTGATAAAGATGTGCTTCTTTTGTGCTCCTGCAGCATCCCTGGTATAGACTCGATCATAATTATTGACTTACTTCTCTGCCTCCTGCACAGGACTGTGAGCTCATTCATTCATTCACCCATTCGTTCATTTGGCAAGCAAACGAATTCATTCATTAGCGAGCACCGATTGTGTGACAGACACTATGTTGGGACTAGGGCTAAGAGTGACTCAGACAGAGGAAAATATCCCTGCCCTCATGGAGCTTACAGAACTCTTCAGAGGTGGGTCATGGAGGGGAGATTCTTAAAAATTTAGAAAAATCTGTCAACAAAATAATCACCGGTTGTAATAAGTGGTGGTTGGAAAAAAACAAAACAAGATGGGATACAGGGTAATGGGGCAGGGCTGAAACACCTTTAGACAGAGTGTCATGGAAAGCTTCTTGGAAGATATGACATTCATATTCAGAACTAAAAGAAGAGAAAGGAACAGCATGGGGAAATTGGTCTTGGGAACAGCATGTGCAAAGGCCCTGTGGCAGGAAAGAGTTTGTCGTACTCAGGGAACTGAGAGGAGGCCCGGTTGGCTAGATAATCACGAGCAAGGGGGAGCTGCATCAGGTGACATTAGGAGATACTGGGGCTTGAGACCAAGGTTAGGAGCAGGGATTTAATACTAAGAGCTTTAGGAAGTGATTGGAGGGCTTTGAACAAGAGAGTGATATGATTTATTTACATCTAATTCCTCTGGAAGGAGAGAGTGGATGGGATGGGGCAAGAATGGAGGTGGGAAGACCAGCTGAGAGTTGTCAGAGCCCCCAGATGAGAGGGGTTGGTGGCCTGGAGGAGGGGTACCAGTGGGGACAGAGACACGCACAGATTAGAGCTAAGCTTTGAAGGTAAAACCCATAGGACTTGCTGTGGTTCTGCATACAGGGGTTGGGGGTTGGAGGGATCATGAGGACTCCCAGATCTCCAGCTGGAGAGATTGAGGGATGGCAGCATTGTTCACGGAGTGGGAGGAGTACAGGAACAGGAGGAAGGTAAGTCAAGAGTGCAGGCAGAATGCACAGAGTTCTTACAGGTAGCTATGCCTCACTCCCTGCACACGACCCCCAGCACTTAGCCCTGTGCCTGGCACAGCAGGTGCTCGGAAATGCTTGTTGAGTGAGTACATATCGAAGTCCGTCTGACCAGAGGGGGCTTCGGTTTTGATCCCTGCTGATGCAGATCTGACTGGGGATACGCAAAGGACTCACACTTGAATAGGCCACAAGCAGGAAAATCTAATTGATTTGCAGGCCGTGGTGCAAAACGACAATGCAGGGTCCCTGGTTAAAAAGTATTAAGAAGTAAGGGGCGCCTGCATAGCTCAGTCGGTTAAGCATCTGACTTCAGCTCAGGTCACGATCTCACGGTTCGTGGGTTCAAGCCCTGTATCGGGCTCTGTGCTGACAGCTCAGAGCCTGGAACCTGCTTCAGAGTCTGTGTCTCCCTCTCTCTCTGCCCCTCCCCTGCTCATGTTCTCTGTCTCTCTCTCTCTCTCTCTCACTCTCTCTCTCGCTGTCTCTCAAAAATAAATAAACATTAAATTTTTTTTTAAATATTAAGAAATTCAAGTCGGTGTCGACAGAGCATCAGCCAAGCACGAGGTGCTGTGGGACAGGAGCCGGTCCTGCCCCTAAGTAGGAAGCTCACCTCTTGCAGGCGAATGTGAATCCACCCAGGGTTTCTGAGATTAAGTCTGAAGAACTTTCCTTAGAGGCAGCAGGAGCCCAGATATGCGAGCAGCCCAGCCTGCGTGTCCTGGGGAACAGTTCAGCTGTGCATCTGTCCTGGGTGACGTGTCCTCACTGCCTCCCAGGGCAGGCCGTGCTGCAGCAGGCCGTAGATGGATTGGGGGTGGGAACGCAGGCCCTGAAGGGGCTGGTGTCCTTCCTGGGGCAGGAGGAGGCAGTAGCCCTTGACCTCTAAACTCCAGGCCCCAAAGGCATGGAGACCCCAGGGCCCCCATGCTGGGGGAAGGGATGCATTTTCACTGCTTTCCTTTACTCCCCACTTTCCTCTAATATTTGTTAACATTCAATTCCTCCTCTGTTAAATTAGCTTACTTTGAATTATAATGAATAGTAATAGCAAATGTCCTGAGCTCTTGGCAAGTGTCACCTTATCTACAGGTGGGTCGTATTTAGCCTGAGGTCACACAGCTAGTGAGGGGCAGGAAAACCCCCACAAAACCCAGTGAGTGGTTTGAACTGCTGTCCCTCTGCTTCCAAAGCTGGGGCAGGGGGCCACATGGCTGGGAGAGGCTTAGGCAAGTCTCCTCACCTCTTTGAAAAACTCTTACCTCCTTCGGTTGTGGAGATGATTACGGGAGTCTCCTGTGTCTGACGTGGGGAAGGTTGTTTGGTTCATGTAATGCCTCCTGGTTCAGGGACGGCATAAGCTCAGATCCCCTGCTCATCGGAGAATGGCAATAGGTGGGGAAGAAATACTTGAACGTCTGGGTTTGTCCCCAAACCCAACGAAGAGTCAGATTCACGCTCCTTTTACACCTCCGGGCTTTTGCCCATGCTGGTCGTTCTGCCTGCAGTGCCCTTCTCCCGCTCAGTGGGTGACCCCGCAAGGCCCAGCTGTGATGGGATTATTTTTTGGTGTTGTTTCTTCTGCTGGACCTCGAACCCCTGGAGGTGTGAGCAGTATCGCACTCAGTTCTCAGTATGTTGTGTGTCCTGTGTCAGTTAGGTATGCTGGAGAGCAAACCACCCCAAAACCCAAATCACGTAAACAATAAGGATTTACTAATACAAGTTTCGGGGGGGCACAGCTGGATGGTTCTTCTGGTCTCCGCTGGGATTTCTCCTGCATCCTCTGAGTCAGGTGTAGGTCAGGGAGTCAGTCCTGTTTTCTGGGCTGGGCTCTCCCCCACAGTCCGTCAGGCTGGAGCAGGCGAATCAGGTTCATTCACGTCGCCACACTAGGGCCCCAAGAAAGGAATAGAACTCGACGAGATTTCTGTAGGTCTAGGCTCAGAACTGGAGCACCGTCACATCCACTGCATTTTTGTGGCCAAATGAAGTCACCGGGTCCGGCCCAGAGTCAGCGTGGAAGGGCACTACCAGAGAGTATGGGTCAGAGAGGCCTGAGGCACTGGAGACACGGTCAGTGTACAATAAATGTTTAGTAAGTAAATGAATAGGCACTCGACACGTGGACCAGTCTAAGCCTTTGCCATTGCTAGAGATTGTTTGTGTCCCCTGCAAAATTTATTTAGCCTGACCCCTAACGTGGTAGTGTTTGGAGGCAGGGCCTTGAGGAAGGGTGGAGTCCTCATGAATGGGATTAGTGCCCTCATAAAAGAAACCCCAGAGAGTTCCCTTGTTCCTTCTGCCATGTGAGGGTATACTAAAAAGCCAGCATTATGAAGCTGGAAGCAGGCTCCCACCAGATACTGAATCTGTCAGTGCCCTGATCTTGAACTTCCCAGCTGCCAGAACTGTGAGCTTTGTTTTTATTGTTTATAAGTCACCCAGTATAAAGCACTGAGTTACAGAAGCCCAAACTGAGACATCAATATTAACACACTGGATCCTGATACTAACTGCCTGAAATAGTTACTAAGCTTTTTATCCCCATTTTATACGTGAAGAAACAAGCACAGAGAGGTTATGTAATTTGCCCAGGTTCACACAGGTAGGAGGTGGTGGAGCCTGAATTCGAACTTGAGCAGTTTGGCTCTAGTCTTCATGTCTAAGGCCACTGCGGTAATCTTACTGCCTCTCATTAATCCTGGGCAGCCCTTAAGACTGTTCAGAGCCACTTCTGCTGGCTGGGAATAATTGTTTGACAAGCTCATTTTTGATGGCAGTGGTTGTTTTAAATCTGAGGGTGTGGAACTTTGAGATATGGCAGTCACAGCCTCATTTAAATACAAATGGTTTCAAAGGCTATCCCAAATGTTAATGCCCGCCAGCAGAGCTGGCTAACCGAAAGACAGACTCCGAAGTTTTATTAACTGTCACCATGGCAATTTCGAAGACATTGGTTATGCCGAGAGACTTCCTGATACTTCTTATTCATAATGGCGCTGGCGGGTCCCAGGCAAGCTGATCTATGGCTTTTAATCAACTAATGGATGGGGTCTCTGGGTACAGATACACAGTGTTCAATCTAGTTAGAGCAGAAAGGATTCTGTGAGCAGAGCTGTCCCAGCTCCCAGCCTAGGAGCAGAGACTTTCTGGGCAGACAGCGAGAACACGGCCCAAAGAACTTGATAAAAAGCTGCAGTGTCACCCACAGCCCTGGAGGCACGGCCTCAGCTGCCTGCTGTGTGCCAAGCCTCACACCCTGTTCCTCTGCCTGTACTTTCCTGCTTGGCCGGGTGGGCCAAGGGAGCCAGTGGCTCAGTGCTTGGCCGGGAGAGGCCGTCAGTGCATTGCAGTAACAACCAAGGCTTTGGCAACACAAAGAAATGGGTTTGAGTTCCTGCCCTGTCCATTAGCGTCTGTGTGACCTTGAGCAGCTTGCTTGACCTTGCCAAGCCCCAGTTTCTTCTCGTGTAAAATGGGAATAGTAAGGTGGTGAAAATTGAAACAGGTGATGCATCTAACTCTGCACAACGCTGGCTGCGAGAATGTGGTAACTGCTCCCTGCTGCTGTCTTCATTGTCTTCCTCCCCCTCATCTCCCCCTTCCTGCCGGCCGGATGAGAATGGGGGGTACAGTGTACTGAGCCCCTACTGTGTGCCAGGCACTGCTGTGGGGGTTTTATGCAGGCTCTGTTATTTCATGGTCACACCTCGCTGTGGGATGAAGGGGTTTTAACTGTGATTCGACAGATGAAGAGAATGGGTTCAGAGAAATTGAGTGGCTCACGTAAGGTCACGCAAGCAGGGGCAGAGCTGGAGCTGGAGCCCAGTCGGCACTAAGACCAAGATCCACACCCTTCAGGCACTTGGCAGTCTGGTTGGACCCCGAAGAGCAGCCCCATCGATGCTGGTCTGATGGGTCAGGACGGAATCTGGTGGGATGTGTCTCCCTCTGCAAGTCCTCAAGGTGGAAACCTGGCACGGTCAGGCCCATGGAGATAAAGACCCAAGAGCATCACCACTAGAAGGAAGCTCTACTCCCTCATGCCTCTGATGGGGAGACCAAGACCCAGAATGGTCAAGTGACTTGTTCCAGAGCCATGCAACCAGCTGGGGACAGAGCCAGAACTTGAACTCCAGATGTCTGAGGGGGCCTCCGTGGCCAGGCAAAGGTGAGGGAAAGCCAGCAGACAGCCCAGTTCATCTGGGCACGCCCCACCCTCCCACCTCCCCTCTGCTGCCTGCCATGAATGAGGCCATGGAACATAGAACCATCCTTTGTCAGGGGCCCTGGAGAATGAGGCATTTGCCCTTTATCTGCTGCCCACTCTGTGCCCCGCACTGGGATAGATGCTGGTAGCTTGGTGGATGCCTTGGAATTCTTAAGAACCCACCCTCCCCCGTTCATGCTCTGTCTCTCTCTGTCCCCCCAAAAAATAAAGGTTGAAAACAAAAATTAAAAAAAAAAAAAAGGGGGCGCCTGGGTGGCGCAGTCGGTTAAGCGTCCGACTTCAGCCAGGTCACGAACTCGCGGTCCGGGAGTTCGAGCCCCGCGTCGGGCTCTGGGCTGATGGCTCAGAGCCTGGAGCCTGTTTCCAATTCTGTGTCTCCCTCTCTCTCTGCCCCTCCCCCGTTCATGCTCTGTCTCTCTCTGTCCCAAAAATAAATAAACGTTGAAAAAAAAAATTTAAAAAAAGAACCCTGGGTGTAGGGGGAGTGTCTCCCTTACCTCATCTCCTGCAGAACTTTGCAGTGTTCTTTCCCAAATAATAATAACAATCCAATAATAATAATGACAGCTGATGTATACGTGAAAGGTTGGCAATGTGTCATGCACTTCAGATTCACTCACTTGACCTCCTCACAACCGTATGGGATACGCACTGTTATTATCTATCCCCATTTGACAGATGAAAAAAGTAAAGCCCAGCTACACTTAGGTAATATGCCAAAGGTCCCACACCAGGCAGTGAGGAGGCAGATTCGATTCTAGAAAATCTGAATTCAGAGCCTCACGTTCCCGTGCTGAATCTTGTAGTAAATTCACCCATTCATGTATTAGTTTATTTACCAGATATTTATTGATGTCTGGGTAACATGGCAGACACTAGGGATTCAGCAGTGAACAAAACAGATGAAAATCCTTACTCTCTTGAACCTTACAATGTAGAGGGATAGGCTATAAAATGAAAACTAAAATACATAAGATGTTAGAGAAAATTGCAGGGAAGGAGCTAGGGAGTGCTGGGGGGTCAGATTTTAAGAGGCTGGTCAGAGACAACCTCAAAGATGAGGTGATTTTGAGCAAAGGCTTGAAGTGAGGCCCATGTGCCCTTCTTGGGGAAGAATGTTCTGGGCAGAGGGAACAGCAGGTGCGCGGCAGCCCCCAGGCGGATAGGCACAAAGAAGCCAGTTATCAAACTCTAGTTTATAACCATTTATCAAACAGGCGAGGCTCTGCCTGCGCTTTCCCTCCACCCCTCCTCGCCCCCAAGCGCTGAGATGTCCTTCCAGGCGGCCCGGCCCTCCGAGCGCCCCCTGCAGGCGGGCTGAGCTCCTCCCTCCCGCGCTCCAGCCGCCCAACCGCATCTCCCTTTCATCTCTCGCAGGGCCTGCGGTGAAGACGGAATTAGCGCCAGGAGTCTTCGGGAGGAGCCTGCAGGGAGCTTATGTGGGGGGACTGCAGGAAGAGGGACCCGACAAACTCAGGCTTCTCTTGATTTTTTTCGTTTTGGGGAGAAAACAAGCTGGCTCCCTCCACCCTGCGGGGGCCCTGCACCTGTGTCCCGGGACACTCCCTTACTCCTTCTTACCGCCGTCAGCCGCAGTTTCTCCCCAAACCCTCAACAGGTTTCCAAGCCACCTGTTTTCTGTTGCAAACTCACCAGTCCCTGCCTTTTCCCTGGTAAGAAAATGGAAAGACAGAAAGAGCCTTGGATTTGGGGGAGAAGGTCTGGGATCTAGGCCCCACTCTCCACTGAGCAGCTGTGTGACCTTAGACAAGTGGCCTAACCTCTCTGAGCTGTTTTCTCATTGGAAGATGAGGAAACTCCGTCTCCCTCCATGGCCATTATGAGATTACACTGACATACTGGCTGGGAAAATGGTTTGAAATCTCCAAGTGCTCCCAAATAGGGGCCACAGTGTTGCTTCCTTTTCCATGCTACATTGGGGGGACTGAGGGCTCCGTGAGGCACTGAGAGAGGGTCCCAGGGACGGGTTGGGGAGAAGTACTAAATAATCTAAGTCCTTGCCCCCTATACTGGGTTGAATACTGTCCCCACCCAAAATTCGTGTCCACTGGAGCCTCGGAAAGTGGCCTTATTTGGAAAGAAGGGCTTTGCAGATATAATTAGTTAAGATGAGGTCATGCTGGACTAGGGTGGGCCTCTAATCTGGTGTCCTTATAAAAAGAAAAGAGGACACACAGAGAACAGACACCGGGGGAAGAGGCCATGTGAAGACGGAGGCAGAAACGAGGGATACAGCCATGAGCCGAGGAGCTCTACGGTTGCCGAAAGCCACCAGAAGCAGGGCGAGGCCTGAGACGGATTCTCCCTCCGAGCCCCCAGAAGGAACAACTAGGGTGACACCTTAATTTCAGACTTCTGAGAACAGATTCTGTTATTTTAAGGCACCGAGTTTGGGGGCGGGGGGGTTGTCACCACAGCCCTGGGAACCAAATACCCACCCCTCCCCTTTGGTTTTTAAGTCCTTGCCTCTTAAGGCTTCTGAAGAATCAACTTCCTACTTTCCATTTGCCCTGAAAAAGAAAAGATGGTTTTGAGGGTAGGAAAGCTGGGGCGGTGAAGGACACCGATAAGCCTGGAGTCGGAAACCCAAACCTCAGAGATTCACAGCAGCCCTGAAGCCTCCAGAGGAAGGAAATAAACCAGGCCTGGAGCCGGGAAGCTCTCTGCCGAATCAAGTGTCCTCCTGCTGGCACGATTCCAACGTCGGCCAGACTTAAAGCTGCTAATGAATAAATAAGGAGGGCCAACCGGAGCCATGGTTCCTCTGGAGAGTTCCGTCTGACTTTGCATCTCGGGTTGGGGCAAAGAAGTGGGTGCCCCAAGAGAAGATGGTCTGAATGGGAGAAAGGAGTCCGAGCCCCTTTCTGTTTCCTGTTGCCCTCAGGATCCCTGGGAAAATTGCAAGGCTTAAATCAGCTTCCGTTTGGTGGGGCTCTGCAGATCCTGGGAATCTGTAAATTTTGCACTTTTTATTTGCAGAAAAGTTGGAAGTCTCATTTTCATGAACACCTTTGAAAGAAGTGAGATTTTAATACTGGTTTAATATTCGATGACTACAACTGTCTGGAGTGCATTTTGGGGCCCTCCTGTGATTTCTCTTGTAGTTAGAACAGTTTTTGAGAGTGGAGAAATCCTCTGAGTGTTTTGGGAGAAGCAGAAGCTTCCCTGGGAACTAAGGGGTGGAAATGTGAAAGTCAATCAACACGGAGATTTGTGGAGCCCTCCTGTGGGCCTGGCATCGTGCCCCACTGCATGGGCAATTTGGGACAATGAGAACCTGATGGTGGTAGCACTGGGGACAGTGGCGGAGGCAATGACGGTGCCGATGGTCATTGTCATGGTCCTTGATGACGCTGGTGTTAGTAACCTTTAGTGAGCACTGGCTAGGTACTTGGCCACAGTGCTAAGCACTTTGCATACATGAGTTCGCTTCATCCTTACAAGCTCCCTATGAGGGAGGTTCCGTGATTCCCCCCATTTTAGGCATGAGATGACTGAGGCACAGAAGGGTTAAATCACTTGCCCAGAATCACACAGCCAGTAAGCAACTGATCTGGGATTTGCACTAATACAGTCAGACTCCAAAGCCTGTACCTAAGCCACGTAAACTCGGTATGTGATAAGGACTTGCAATAATAATGATAAGAACAGCAATAACAGGTGTGATCTGTTAAGCTGCTACTTTGCACCAGGCATGTGCTGGGTGCCTCATAAACATTCTCGTTTAATCTCCTCAACAACCCCACAAGGGGCTTACCCTCATTTTGCAGATAAAGAGCCTGCCCTAATGCTGTGTGAAGGGGCCTCAACCAGCCTCCCTTTCCGTTTCTGCTTCTAAAGAATGCCATCCCTGCCTGGCATCAGCAGAGATGGGGATTCTGGTCCCTACATTGCCACGCTGGGAAGATCCGCCCCCATCTCTGGGCCTCTGCTGTTCCATCTGAAAATAAGGGAGAGACCAGGTGATGGCCACAGTTCATCTGAGTCTGCCCAGCGGGGAAAGCACAGGCTCAAGGGGCTGGTGGAGCCATATTTGGGGACAGTTGCAGTCTGGCTTTGCGTCTTACATTGTGTCGGACCCACAGCCTTCTGAGGGGGGCCAGTGCAAACTCTGGTCAGATGTAGTTAGCTACAGGGTGAAGGTTGAAAAGGAATTTGAGGGCCATGAAATGGGTATGTGGATTGTGTGTGTGTGCGTGTGTGTGTGTGTGCATTGCATGTTGCAGCGTTCAGATAAGGCGTCTCTGATGAGGTAGTGTCATTTGAGCAGAGATGTGAATAAAAGAGAGGATCTGAGCCATGTGGTTGCCTGAGGGAAGAGCACACCAGGTAGAGGGAACAGCAGGTGCTAAGACCCTGGGGTCGGAGTAGGCTTATCTGTTTGAGGAACAGCAAGGAGAGCAGTGTATTTAAAGTGGTGATTCTCAATCAGGGGCCGTTTTACCTGCTCGGGGACATTTGGCAATGTCTGGAAATATTTGTAGATGACAGCTGGGTGAGGGGAGGGAGGTGGTGATGCTACTAAATGTCTACAGTGCACAGGACAGTCCCCCCCCCCCCCACACACACACACTAAAGGTGATCTCTGATCACAAGTATCAGTCATGCTCAGATTGAGAAACCCTGATCTAGGGGTGGAGGGGTGGGCAGGAGAGAGAGTGTTGAGAGTTGAGGTCAGAGAGGGGCTAGATGGGGCCCAAGGACCATGGCAAGGATTGCAGTAGCATTTGTCACAGTGTGACAGTAAGGGCTATTATCATCAGTAGCGGTAGTATATCAAACTCACGCAGAATATGCTGCAAACCATATAGTGTCTGAAGACTTTGTACATATTAACTCATTTAAAACTCATGACTCCCCGAGAGAGGTAGGCACCATTACTATCCACATGTTAGGGATGAAGGACCCAAGGCAAGGAGGTGCAGTGACCTTCACAAGGTCACATGTTTAGGTGATAGAGCCCAGGATCTGACTCGGCAGTCTGGCTCCAGAGCACAAGCTCACGGTCACCAGGCTCCACTCTCTGTGTTAGGATCATCTGTGTATGTCTGTGTTCCTCCCCCACACCTGTGAGCCCCTTAATACCTTTGTATCCCCAGCACCCAGCATGGGAGTTGGCACATAGTAGGGACTCAGTAATGGCCTCTTATATGCAAACGGGCACGCAGATTTAAAAACAAATTCGGTCCCTTCATTCTGAAAGTGGAGGCATCCAGCTTAGGAGGCTTAGGAACGGAGAGGGCAGGAGGACAGACAGGTGAGGCCTACCCTCATCTACATGCCAGGGAGGAAAAGTTACAACCAGGAGCTCTGTGCTGAGGTCAAGCTCACCACTGTTGTTCCTTGATCACTAGGCTGCTCTTGGTGGCTCATGCCTCAGGCTCTGGGCTTGTCCACCTGATCTCATGGGCTTGTCTTGTCACTTCCTACCTTACGTATTCCCAGGCCTGACATCCATGATCCCCACTCCCAGAAAACACACATGTGCATGCACGTGCACACACACACACACACACACACACACACACACACACACACATACTCTCTCCTCTGTTTATGTCTTCCCTGCTCTGGTAGGAAATAACTCTTCTCTGCATTTTGTACTGCCTCTCAGGGCTATTCGCTTATCATTCATTCATTCATTCATTCCACAAAATCACTTATCAAAGCCCTACTATGCATCCACCATTGTGCTAGAGACAGAGGACACTGCTAGGCAAAACAGACAGTGCAGGGAAGACAGACAGTAAACAACTGTAATAAGCAGAGCCATTTTATACGAGGCTATTAAATAACCGATCCCCCAGAAGGATGCTGCCTGCTGTGGGGAAAAGTCTGGATGAGCAGCTTGTGGTAGAAGGTGGGAGCCTGAGGCCCAGGGGATGGGGTGGGGGGTGATGGGAAGGGCCTGCACGAGGGAAAAGTGAAGGAAACGGGAGTCAGAGTTAGATCTGCTCCTGTGAGGGTGGAACAGAAGCAAGAAGAGAACAGGGTGAGATGGTCGGAGGCTTGGGACCCCAAAGGGTAGAGGAGTAAGGCATCATCCTGTGGGGGACATTTAAGAACAGGACCCTCCCTTTAGTTTGAGATGGGCTGAATTTCTACAGTGGAAACATCACCTCCCTTCCAGCCACCCCAACTGCACGTGTCTAGGATAGTCTGCTCTGCTGATGTGTGCTTTGTGCGCTGGATTGGTGGTGGGCCTTGAGAAGGTGCTGGTCCTTGTGTGAATGAGACAGCCCAGAGGAAGAAGACTGGGGGCTGCAGAGGCCCGCGGACTCTGCGATCTCCAGACAACTTGAGGGAGGCTTTGACTTCAGAAGGGCGTGGAACTGGGAGCTGGTGCCTGGCTTGTCCGGATCCCAAAGAACAGGCAGGGTCTGCTGGCATCTGGTCAAATGCTCAGTGGAAAGTGCCCCGAGAGAGTTAACCAGGAGCCTCGCAGCTCTGAGCAGGGCCAAGAGGGACACAGCAATTCATTCTGTGATCCCAGATCAGATCAGTACATGCCTCACCGAGGAAGGGCTTCTGTAGGATGAATAGGAGTTGGCCAAACAGTAACAGGAATTGGGGGGCATTCAAGGCAGTAAGGAACAGTATTTGCAAAAGCCACAGGAACGAAAGTCCCCGGTA